>NC_088691.1:91607690-91908886 GCF_028017835.1 Emys orbicularis | reverse complement strand
TAGGAGTGTGCTGGAAATATGTTCCTAAAAATGTGTTTGGCAGGCAATGCCTAAGCCCAGCTTGCCCTAGACAAAGGAACGTTGTTTTGCCAGACTGACTATGTCTCCACCGTAAATTAAGCAAGGTGAGACCAAAGACAATGAAAAGTATATTTACATGTAAGGTAAACAAAGCCATCAGGCGAGCAAGAGGGGGAATATGACCACTGAACAATCACGATGGGGGATGGAGAATGCACACCCAGATAACCTTCTGGCCTCTTGAAACAGGGTCAATGAACATTGGGAAGATATAAGCAGATGCAGAAAGCCATTGTGTCATCCATCACTGGAGTGGACACTGGGGAGACCTGAGACTGGGAGGTCTATTGGTGTCACCCTGAAAAGAGTAACCAGGCTAGTGGAAGCTTTAGGCAGGCTACTGGTGTCAGGGCTCTGAGCCAAAGCTGCACAGCACAGAAGAACTCAGTGCCCTTTAACTAACAGACTCCCTAACTTACAGAATAACTGGTGAACAAGCAGCTGTTCTTATGAAGTTTGCGGTATTCTTTCCATAACAAGGTGAGCTGGCCCTTTAAGAGGACTGAGGTTCAGCTGCACCTGTGCCACACTTAACTCACCTCCTCAGGCAGAGGGAATGAGTGCTGAAGTCATGTGATGGGGCACATCTGAGTAAGATCAGTGCTGGGGAATAAGAACAGGTTGTGGCCAGAGGGAGAGCAGATCTGGGAAGATGAGACTTCAGGGACCAAAGATGAGACCTGGGAGTTGGTGCTCATCAACCTTGGGAGGGCAGGGAGTATAGGAAGAGGCCTTGGGAAGAAGTAGGGCTGGTTGAGGCTATGGAAGCTAGATAACTTGGCTGTTTAGGGTTCCTAGAGCTGGGATCCCATAGTAGAGTGTGGATTTGGGATCCCCTATACTGTCATCCTCTAAGGGGGGGGTTCAGTGACCCCTGCTATTAAGAGGAGGATGGGGAGATTGTGCATGCTGCTGCCTAGTGAGGTGATGTGGTGACCCCTGTGAGCAGGGGGTGGACAAAAGGGCTGACTAAAGCCCAAGAGAGCGAGAGCTAGAGCTGAGCCTAGGAGAAGGGCAGCCTTGGATAAGTGTGTTGTAAAAGAGAAGAGCCCCTTTGGCAGGAAGAGCTGTGCCTAGCAAGACTGGGGTGAAAGACTTGCAGTGGTTAAATTGCAAGCAAGGAGATCATACATGCCTTCTTCCTGAAAAAGCCACTACTTTCTTTCTTTCCTTTAAGGGCTGGGTGGCGAAGTCCTTAGGTTGGTGAGGAATCGCTCAACTGAATTGCCCCATTGATGCCAATAGAACTATCCTTGGGTGAGTATTCCTCACCCATGTGAGTATGGGGTACAAAATTTGGCCCTTATTCTATGTTTTGTGCTCAGCCCAGGTTATGAGAATTAGGAAGAATTAAAGGGGGGGGAAGCTAGATTCTGATTCACATGCCATCTGTTTCCTGGTCTGAGATTAGTAGTTCATCAAGTTGACAGACATTGCCCTTCAGAAATTGCTGAATACTTTTTTGTTGTTGTTGTAATCGCCCCATTATCACTAACAAGAGTGATAAATCTGTCACATCTGAGCTGAGGTAACTGGTTTCCTACTTACCAAGAGTAGTTAGCTTTACTGTAGCCTTAATGTAATTTATGCTTACAAAACAAAATATAAGTTATCAAAAGATTGAGATAAGAGCTACTTTAACTTCATGATATAGGCAGAAAAATATCAGCCACACAGACTAACACCTCTGAGAATAGATCCTAATCAACTGCTAAAATTACTTATTGCACTAAGATATTGCCTCTTTTTGACTCAAACAGCTAATCAGACTTTGGGGTGCTGGGGATATTGCAGTTGGAAATAGAAATTTATGGAGTCTGTTATTTTCTTTGATGCCAGCTTGTTTATTCACAAGAAATGTACAAAGTCCTGCTTCTCTGAATGCAGGAGGAACCAAAAACCCAAAAGAATTAGTTTTCTTAGCTTATAGCCCCAAGTCTGATTAGACAGCAGCCCCAAAAGTGCTCTCTCTAGCTTTTTCCAGGCTCCAGGCTCCTGTTTAGCTTTCTTGCTTCTATGCATTTGTTTTTCCTCTGTTCTTATCTGTCCCCAGTTTGTGTGTCTTCTCTCCCACCCCTGCTCCCACCTGGGCACAATACCCAGTGAAAGCCCCAACCCACATGGTGCTAGTTTCTGTGCAGTTTCTATTAGGCCTTGTTTTAGGTGTGGCCCCTTAACTGTTTCTTACAACCATCTTAAGTGAACGGTGTGTTCACACATCAGCTTGACCGAGGTTTAACTCAGTTTACAACAATCTATTAAGCAGGAATTCTAACTGATAAAATCAGAGATGGAACATGTTGATTGCTGTCTGATAGCCAAAAATTACAGCATTGCAATAGCCCCCCTAAGATTAAGGTCTGGTCTACACTACAGAGTTAGGTCAACATAAGGCAGCTTATGTGTAAACGTCTATACCAAAATGTTCCTCTTGCCCATGTAACTAGCCTGCTACGCTGAGCTAATAACTCCACCTCTGTGAGAGGCCTAGCGATTAGTTCGATGTAGTTAGGTCAACACAGTGTCCGTGTGGACACTGTGTTGCTTACATTGGCTGCCTTTGACAGCTGGAGCCCCGCTGCCCCGGGGCTGACAGCAGGAGCCATTACAGTGGACACGAAGAGGCAATTTAATTACTGCAGTGGCTGTAGGTCGACCTAACTTAAGTCAATTTAATTTTGTAGTGGAGACATGCCCTAACCCTGGGATTCTACCATTCTTGGGAATCTCTTTATTGTCAGATACTTATGACTGGTGTAACATAACATTTATTTTGATCTATGTATGTGGCTTAGGGCTGTGAAAAAAGTTGCATGCTAAATGATATGGCTAGGTCGACTTAACTCCTGGTGTAGACACAGCTAGGTTTAGAAGAATTCTTCCATCGACCTAGCTACTCCTCTCAGAGAGGTGGATTAATATATTGATGGAAAGACCCCTTCCATTGATGTAGGAAGCATATATGCTGCCGCCGCATAGTTGCTGCTGTGTTACTGTACCACTTGTAGTGTGGACAGCTTTATAAGTATTGTGGTGTAAAAAAACCCAAAGCTTTCCTAACTGCAGCTTGGCTAGCAGAGATTCAACCTAGAGCAAGGTTAGTTTTAATACAAGATTCAAAAAAAGTATTGGTTCTGCTATTTTAATTACAAAGCAGCAAAGAACAAACAAACTTTAAAAAAAGTTTGTGCATGAAATTAGGTCTCGTAAAACAGTGCAGATTAACAGAGCTTGGCAATGAAGTCTCCATTTATACACAGAGGAGGTTTACCATTGCCACAGACTGTGCAAAGCTTCTCCATACCTGTCAATATAACTCAACACAGACTGAGGGACAGCAGTCCATTAGGGTTTGTATCTACTGCAAACCTACTGTTTGTCTTTTTACATCCAAGATAGCTAATTTGAGTATTTCAGTATAAACCCTAATGGAGACAAAGCACAGGTAGTTTTTAACCACGATGTAGCTAGTAGGTATCAACACCAGGTGGTGGTATAGCTTGGACCTTGATTAGCTATATCACAGTAAAAAGTACAGTGCCTGGTCTCCACTAGGGCTTAGCTAATGCAAGTTAGGGATAGCTATCCCAATAGAAAAGCACTTTTTTTTCCCTCCAGTGAAGATAGCGTGAGGCTGACAAACTCACTACATAGGATGTTGAACAGACATCGGTGGGTAAAGATTTTCGATCAACAATCGCCCAACTTCAACCTGAACAAGTGGACTATGGGTAAAGTTCCTTTGCCCTTTATTGCCCTGGAACAATCTAATCTCCATAACTTTAACAAAAGTTTTCAAGTGATTTACTCATGTAACTCACCACTACCATAGCTTTTCAAAACTACCTTTGGCAAGTAATTTGTCCTCACTGAAATTCAGTTATTTGCCACATAAAAAGCCCCCACAGGAAACACAGCTCCATGATCATGCACAGAGCAGAATAGTGCAGAATATTTTTATTGAGAGTCTTTGACAGAGTTTTTTGAACAGGCAAAATGCATGGTATTCCATTTAATATGAATCTTATCGAGTATAACAAAGGGAAAGATCTTTCTGTCTATCATCTTCAAGAGGGACAAGGAACCTTGAGGCTCATATGTAATGTACAGCACATCTGTGTAATCTCTATAAAGTTTGCAGCTTTCCATGGTGATGGCCATATTTCAATTAGCCATTTCAGCAATAAATATCTCCTTTACTCTTCATCTTTTTGCCTACACATACTACTGTAAAACAAACATACACCAAAATAAGTCCATCCCTGCCTTCTCCACCACCATATCTGAGTGCAGGCACAGCCAGCCATCCCCTGTTCAGCCTGTACTCTTGTTCTAGAAAGGGGGAAATTAATCAAAGCTTAGGGGGTACAGCTGGGTGAATAAAGGACTTTTCTGTTTGCTGGCGATTCTGAAAAATAAAATAAAAAGTGTCCCCAAAATCACTTTTGTTTGAACCAAACACAATTGTAATCTTTTTTTAAATCAAAACATCGAAAAAAGATTTCATTTTGGAATAAACAAAAGGTTGAGTTTTGAGTGTCTTGATTTCTGAACATTTTTAAAGGTCTTTGATTCCTTTTTAAATAAAACTCAAGGAAACTTTGGGGGAAAAAAGTCATTATGAAATGAAACCAAAACATTTCATGTTGAAAACGTCAAAACAAAATGTTTTGACTGCTTTTAGATTTTTTTTAAAGGAAACAGTTTGGCGAAATTAACATGACATTGCAAAACATTTCCATGATGCTGAATCTGCATTTTTTGCCAAAAAAAGTTTTGGTCAGAAAATTTTACCCAGTTCTATTAGGAAGTGAATCTTGACTCTATTTAAACGTTCCCTTTGGCAGGGCCGTCCCTGGGGGGCATGGGGCCCAGGGCAGACGTGACGGATTCATCTCTTCTGGGACCGACCGCGCTGGCCAATTGCACCGACCCGTGGGGCCCCCCAAAGTGCAGGGCCCGGAGCGGTCACCCTGATTCACCCTATCCAAGGGATGGCTCTGCATCGAACCTCCCGGCTATCTAAAAGCACATTAGGCTGCATGGAAGAGCAATCGCTGAGGGTTGAGTTGAGGTCTTCACAGAATGGACAAGTTCTGCTCTGCACTGGATTTAGTATATTCCAGACCCATTGTATTGGATGTTCAGTCCCTTGATCTTATTCACAATGCTGCTTGCTGCTCAAAATGAAGTCCATCCCAAGTAGGTACTTGGACACCCAGCCATACACCACCAAGGTTCTCTTGATCCTGATATCCAAATTCAACTGGGCTGGATAATCACCAGTACCCACACGATGGCCTCAGGTCAGCTGGCAGCATATACATAGGCGGAATTTTGAGTCTTCACCCCCTTTGTACTCTTTATAGCAGGCAACAATGGAATGGCAACATAGAAAGGATTCTGTGACACGACTGAGCTCTTGACCTTGAGAAACCCATCCCTGCTGGATAAAGCAGAGCTGTAGCTAGTGTAAAATCTTTCTTAATCAATACTAAATATCGTCATCTTTCCATTCATTCCCCAGTTGTGATAGTGAAGAGGCTGATATAGGCTGGCCTGTATTCACACAGTCACCAGACTTCCTATTTACCAGTGAAACTCTCCTGTGCTTCAGGTTGCTGTCTGTCATTAATTCATCCTTCATAATTGTGCCCTAGACAGGGGGGGGAATTCTAATGTATCTTAAACAACATGTCTCCTCATTTTCTAGGTGTTCCTGTTGTCTGCTCAGATGATACTGAGGTGTC
This sequence comes from Emys orbicularis, assembly GCF_028017835.1. Taxonomy (NCBI): domain Eukaryota; kingdom Metazoa; phylum Chordata; order Testudines; family Emydidae; genus Emys; species Emys orbicularis. The sequence goes on along the minus strand of NC_088691.1, from coordinate 91,903,055 downwards.
GTTTTTGATTGTCACTGAGTTATGTAAATCCCTGGGGATTCAACCATGACTTAAAACGTCTTCCCTTTTTAGCAGTCTTTCTTTGGAGGCCACTTGCTCCTCTGATTACTTAATTTTTGTGTTCTTATGACAAGCGCTAGACAGAAAGGCTACCAGCTTGAACAGAGACCCCAAACAAGTAACAACCAACAGAGTATAAGGACTTTCAGTCATTAGTGGGGCTGGATTCGGCCTTGTGACTGAAAAAAATCTTCAGTCCTGCACCAATTGCCTGAGTCATCCAAACTCCAGCGTATTCAATCATTTGGGAAAGACTTGATAGCTAGTTTGTGTGGAATGCATATGGATAACTGGCTATAATCTTTGGTGTCCTGGGAGTGGGAATGAGGTAGGGATTTCCCTTTGGACCTATCTCTGAAATTTATATTCTACTTGTTTTTGGGTGGAAATAGATACTTACCTGGATCAAAGCGCTGGATCTGAACACCCTTAATTTTCCATTTTGAGGTGGATGGGGGTGGGGGAGATGGGAAGAATGGACTCAATCCAAATCTGGGATTCAGCTTTTTGGGACTGGCCCTTACCTCTATAAGACAGAGAACCCAAAAAACAGTTCTAAAAACCTCTGAGATAATGGGGAGTGTTTGAAATCTGAATTTTGTACCCTAAGACCACAACTGGTAGAAAAATATGTCAGTAGAAGTGTTCTACGGTCCTTTGTTAATAATATGTCAATTAGAGCCTAAATGACAGGGCAGAATTAATGGTGACATTTTTGATGAGCTATAATTATGTTTTCCCAGGACACTCCTGCAGGCTTGTTAAAATTGGAAAGACCTGTCCCATTTTGGATCAAATGAAAGTATAATTTTAGAAGTAACCTCATAGCGACATCGTTGTAATGATCTGAGCGGAGTGTATTCACTCAGGCCATTTCACTTACATTTTACTGCTGGTATTTTTACAAGCTGCTTATTTAACTATCTATGGGAATCTGTCAACACTCAAAGATATTTCTGCGTGTCTGCTTTTACCCAGCTAGGTGAAACCTGAATATTCATTTGGTGCTTTCTTGGTAGGTATGGGCTAATAAAATCTGTATATTAATTCTCTCATGTCAGTAATTCCTTCTAGTCAGTTTTTCCAAGTCCCTCTTGCCAAGGGCCTTCTCCAGTACAGATATTTGATAAATTTAGAATGCCTATCTTAAGAGTTTTCTGCAGCTGCCCATCACCATAGTATCTGGGAACAATTATACTCCAGCATTTATTTTTGAACATACATCGGCATTGCAATACTTCCTGAATCAAAACTCCATAATTGTAATGGAAAGGGAGTGCCACACAATAACAACATGAGCTTTTAGAATATTCCCAGCAAAACAAGGTGCCTTCCTTGGGAAGTAAACATTCAGTTCTGCTGTGGGGCACTCCATACAATACAAGTAAACTCAGCACAATTTTCAAATACAAATCACTTCCTGAGCTATAAACTCTCCTGTGAGATTCAACCCATCTCCAAAATGAAAGGAACAATTTTCAAAGACAGAGCACATCCAAATTGAAGGTAGAAGAAACAGAATGCCAATGGCTAATACACTTTACGGTCAGAAGGGACCATTGTTACCGTCGACATGACCTCCTGTATGTTGCAGGCCACAGAACCTCACCCACTCCTGAAATAGACCCCTAACCTCTGGCTGAGTTACTGAAGTCCTCAAATCATTGTTCACCTCAGTCCCTGGAAAAATCATGGAGCAGGTCCTCAAGGAATCCATTTTGAAGCACTTGGCAGAGAGGAAGGTGATCAGGAACAGTCAACATGGATTCACCAAGGGCAAGTCATACCTGACCAACCTGATTGCCTTCTATGAGATAACTGGCTCTGTGGATATGGGGAAAGCGGTGGACATGATATGCCTTGACTTTAGCAAAGCTTTTGATACGGTCTCCCATAGTATTCTTGTAAGCAAGTTAAAGAAGTATGAATTGGATGAATGGACTATAAGGTGGATAGAAAGCTGGCTAGATTGTTGGGCTCAACGGGGAGTGATCAACGGGTTGATGTCTACTTGGCAGCCGGTATCAAGCGGAGTGCCCCAGGTGTTGGTCCTGGGGCTGGTTTTGTTCAACATCTTCATTAATGATCTTTATGACGGGATGGATTGCACCCTCAGCAAGTTTGCGGATGACACTAAGCTGCGGGGAGAGGTAGATACTGTGGACCCTATCACTGCCTTCCAGCATGACCTAGAAAATTGGAGGATTAGGCCAAAAGAAACCTGATGAGGTTCAACAAGGACAAGTGCAGAGTCCTGCACTTAGGATGGAAGAATCCCATGCACTGCTACAGGCTGAGGACCAACTGGCTAAGCAGCAGTTCTGCAGAAAAGAACCTGGGGATTACAGTGGACAAGAAGCTGGATATAAGTCAGCAGTGTGCCCTTGTTGCCAAGAAGGCTAACGGCATATTGGGCTGCATTAGTAGGAGCACTGCCAGCAGATTGAGGGAAATGATTATTCCCCTCTATTTGGCACTGGTGAGGCCACATCTGGAGTATTGCATCCAGTTTTGCATCCACCCCTCCCCTCCCCACTACAGAAAGGATATGGACAAATTGGAGAGAGTCCCCAGTGGAGGGCAACAAAAATGATTAGGAGTCCAGAGCACATGAATTATGAGGAGAGGCTGAGGGAACTGGGTTTATTTAATCTGTAGAAAAGAAGAGTGAGGGGGGATTTGATAGCAGCCTTCAATTACCTGAAGGGGGGTTCCAAAGAGGATGGAGCTCGGCTGTTCTCAGTGGTGGCAGATGACAGAACAAGGAGCAATGGTCTCAAGTTGCAGTGGGGGAGGTCTAGGTTGGATATTAGGAAAAACTATTTCACTAGGAGTGTGGTGAAGCAGTGGAATGGGCTACTTAGGGAAGTGGTGGAATCCCCATCCTTAGAGGTTTTTAAGGCCCGGCCTGACAAAGCCCTGGCTGGGATGATTTAGTTGTTGTTGGTCCTGCTTTGAGCTGGGGGTTGGACTAGATGATCTCCTGAGGGCTCTTCCAACCCTAATCTTCTAAGATTCTATGATAAAGACTTCAAGTTACAGAGAATTCACCGTTTACACTAGTTTAAACCTGCATATGACCCGTGCCCCATACTGCAGAGAAAGGTGAACCTCCCCCACCCCCCCACACACAGGGTCTCAGCCAATCTGACCTAGGGGAAAATTCCTTCCCAACCCCAAATATAGTGATCAGTTAAACCTCGTTCTCAAACTGGGGGTCGGGACCCCTCGGGGGTCGCAAGGTTATTACATGGGGGGTCGCGAGCTGTCAGCCTCCACCTCAAATCCCGCTTTGCCTCCAGCATTTATAATGGTGTTAAATATATTTAAAAGTGTTTTTAATTTATAAGGGGGGGGGTCGCACTCAGAGGCTTGCTGTGTGAAATGAGTCACCAGTAAAAAAGTTTGAGAGCCACAGAGTTAAACCCTGAGCCTATGGGCAAGACACACCAAGCAGACACCTAGGAAAGAATTATCTGTAGTAATTCAGAGCCCTCCCCATCTAGTGTCCCATTTTCAGCAGTTGGGGATTTTTGCTACTGGCTTATTAAGTCTTGCTTGTTAGAGTGGAAAACATGGGCGGCGGGTGGGGGCCCTCCTTCTGGGAGGCTAGCCCCCCAGCCCCACCCCTTCTGCCTGAGGCCCCCCTCCCGGCAGCTGGAGCCCTGAGCTGCCACCCTACCACGATCAGAGGAGCCCCAGGCCGGTCGACGGCCCCCCCTTCACCGCAGACACGCCAGGCCTCCCCCTCCTGAGACCCCAAGCTAGGATTGCCAACTTTCTAATAGCACAAAACTGAACACCCTTGCCCTGCCCTGCCCCTTCTGAGGCCCTACCCCTGCTCACTCCATCCCTCCTCCCTCTAGCCCTTGCTCTCCCCCACCCTCACTCACTCATTTTCACCAGGCTGGGGCAGGGGTTGGAGGTTCAGGAGGTGGGAGGGCTCTGGCTGGGGGTGTGAACTCCAGGGTGGGGCCAGAAATGAGGAGTTCAGGGTGCAGGAGGGGGCTGTAGGGGGGTGCGGGCTTGAGGAGGGAGTTTGGATATGGGAGGGGGGTCAGGGCTGGGGCAGGGAGTTGGGGTATGGGAGGGGGTGCAGGCTCTGGGAGGGAGTTTGGGTGTGGGAGGAGGTGTGGGGTCTGAGCTGCACTTACCTGGGGAACTCCCCAAAAGATGCAACATGTTCCTCAGTGTAGGCATAGCCAGGAGGCTCTGCGTGCTGCCTCTGCCCACTGAGGCCACCCCCTGAGCTCCCATTGCCCATGGTTCCTAATCAATTGGAGCTGCGGAGCCGGCGCTTGGGGCAGGGGCAGTGCGCGGAGCCCCCGGCATAGCGCCTTCACCTAGGAGCCAAGGAACATGTTGCTGCTTCTGGGGAGCCGCACGGAGCCAGGTAGGGAGCCTGTCCACCCTGCCAATCGGACTTTTAATGGCCCGGTCAGCAGTGTTGACCAGAGCCGCTAGGGTCCCTTTTCAACTTGGCATGCCGGTTGAAAATCAGATACCTGGCAACCCTACCCCAAGCTGCCGTGCAGGAAAACCTTCTCTCTTCCGGAAGAACCTGAGCTTTTTATGTGTGCCATGCAGATTCCGGGGCAGCTGAAGAGGCGGTATGTGTTACTTAGCTGCCCCAGGGAGATTATAGATGAACCCAGGAAGCTGAGTAACACATAGCACCTCCTCAGCCAGCCCGGAACATGCACGGGGCATAATAATAAGTAGGGCTGTCAAGCGTTTAAAAAAATTAATAGTGATTAATCATGCAGTTAATAATAGAATACTATTTATTTAAATATTTTTGGATGTTTTCTACATTTTCAAATATATTGATTTCAGTTCCAACACAGAATACAAAGTGTAGAGTGCTCACTTTATATTTATTACAAATATTTGCACTGTAAAAAACAAATAGTATTTTTCAATTCACCTCATACAGTACTGTAGTGCAATCTCTTTGTCGTGAACGTGCAACTTACAAATGTAGAATTATATACAAAAAAAATAACTGCATTCAAAAATAAAACAATGTGAAGCTTTAGAACCTACAAGTCCACTCAGGCCTACTTCAGCCAATCACTCAGACAAACAAGTTTGTTTACAATTTGCAGGAGATAATGGTGCCCACGTCTTGTTTACAATGTCACCTGAAAGTGAGAACAGGCATTTGCATGGCACTGTTGTAGCTGGTATCCCAAGATTTTATGTGCCAGATGTGCTAAAGATTCATATGCCCTTCATGCTTCAACCTCTGTTCCAAAATATATGCGTCCATGCTGATGATGGGCTCTGCTCAATAACGATCCAAAGAAGAGCGGACCAACGCATGTTCATTTTCATCATTTGAGTCAGATGCCACCAGCAGAAGGTTGAGTTTCTTTTTTGGTGGTTTGGATTCTGTAGTTTCCACATCGGAGTATTGCTCTTTGAAGACTTCTGAAAGCATGCTCCACACCTCGTCCCTCTCAGATTTTGGATGGCACTTCAGATTCTTAAACCTTGGGTCGAGTGCTGTAGCTATTTTTAGAAATCCCACTTTGGTACCTTCTTTGTGTTTTGTCAAATCTGCTGTGAAAGTGTTCTTAAAACGAACACTTTCTGGGTCATCATCTGAGACTGCTATAACATGAAATATATGGCAGAATGTGGGTAAAACAGAACAGGAGACATACAATTCTCCCCCAAGGAGTTCAGTCACAAATTTAATTAACGCATTTTTTTTTAAAATGAGCATCATCAGCATGGAAGCATGCTCTCTGGAATGGTGGCCAAAGTATGAAGGGACATATGAATGTTTAGCATCTCTGGCACATAAATACCTTGCAACGCCAGCTACCAAAGTGCCATGCGAACACCTGTTCTCACTTGCAGGTGACACTGTAAATAGGAAGCAGGCAGCAGTATCTCCCGTAAATGTAAACAAACCTGTTTGTTTTAACGATTGGCTGAACAAGAACTAGGACTGAGTGGACTTGTGGGCTCTAAAGTTTTACATTGTTTTGTTTTTGAGTGAAGTTATGTACCAAAAAAAAAAAAAAATCTACATTTGTAAGTTACACTTTCATGATAAAGATTTTGCACTTCAGTACTTGTATGAGGTGAATTGAAAAATACTGTTTCTTTGTTGATCATTTTTACAGTGCAAATATTTGTAATAAAAATACAACCTGTGTTGTAGTAGAAATCAATATGTTTGAAAATGTAGAAAAACATCCAAAAATATGTAATACATTTCAATAGGTATTCTATTGTTTAACAGTGCGATTCATTTTTTTTTTAGTTAATCACATGAGTTAACTGTGATTAATCGACAGCCCTAATAATAAGCAAAAACTTTCCATTCAAACCCTGCAAGCGGCGGACACAGCTGCACCAGGGGAGGCTTAGCCTGCCCTGGCCTATTATACCCGCTGCCTATCAGTGCCAGCTACAAAAATTGCCTTTTTGTTATATCAGATGGCAATTTTTGTCCAGTTGTAAATGCAGACAAACACTGGCTCGTTTCATGTGGTTTGACTTTAAACTAAATTGCCTTGCAGGCAAAAGATGAGAGGAGGTGAGGTGACTTACTACCGACTAGCATTTGTAGTAAAGTCTCATGTTAAAACAAAGCAGGAAGTAGTTTGTCAATAATAAATCATTAGCAGGTGTCCTGAAGAGGGAAAGGTTGACAGGGGACTTTAATGATGTTGTTTTCTTCAGTGTTATTAGTACCTGCCTGGTAGGATTAATGTCCAGCATTTGCTAATGTAGGTCAAACATAAATGATTGCACTTGAATGGTAACTTGAGAAGAGGTTGCTGTGAAACCAGAAATTTCAGCGGGGAGATCAGTAAAGTGGAAATGTCTAGGCAAGAAGATCAAGAGGATGATGGATGTTTTTAAAAATGTTTGGGGAATGTGAACTTGAATAACCTTTCTTTGCACAAAGAAGTGTAATTATATTTGTATGTATGAGAAAATATGCCCCTTACTTAATTGGTAGTTTGTAGACTCCACGTTTTCAAGTCTTCCGTAAAATTTGTAAACCCTGTATATTTTGGAAACCACAGCTTCCTTCACATGTTTTCAGTATAAAGATGACTTGGCTACATTTGTTTATGGGATGTATTATCAGAATTAAAGCCCTCCATCTGTGAGAGAGGAATTGGTGGGCTTAGTTCAGGTCCTCATTTATAACTCCTCGCATTACAATCATAACCCCACATTGCAATTGATTCTAATTGTCACTCTTGTTGCCACTCTCAGCAGAGAGGCAAATAAATAAATGATCATGGGAACAGAATAAGCCCCTTGTGCCTAGAGGACAGGCTTGAGGTACATAGGCTATGCCTACACTAGACTTCTTTCAAAACATTTCCCATTGTTGCTATTATTGGTGCAGCTCTACCGATGGTAGCAATGATGGTCCTGGTGTAGACAAACTGCCAGGGTTTAAATTATCCTAGTCAGAATAGGTCTCGATGGCATGGTTTACACTAATGCTTTCACCATTGCTACCCCTGAGGGAGCAGAACTGGTGACAGCAATGGTGCATTGATTTCAGAGGGAGTTTTGTCTGAGTGAAGACTGCAGTATCAGGCCTCCATCCAGCAAACTGCCCTCTGCAGATGGACACCTGGACCTACATGGAGCCAGGGTTTTCAGGATAGAGGCCTGTGTTTGTATATTGGTTTTATTTTTTGGAATGCCTCACAAATAGTTGCTAAAACTGGATGAAAAACTCTCAAAATATCTTCAAATTTTAGCAGGTGAATCTGATTATTTCAAGAATGCAATTAGCAAAAAATGCCCTGCAAATAACATTAGTGCTTTCACAAAAAGGAGATGCACGTCATAAAGGGTACTTAAAAATAATTAAAGAAGAAAAGGAAATAAAACTTTGAAACTATAGATTTGTAAATGAAGGTGTTTTGCTGGGCATGAGAATAATTTTGCAAAGTAGACTGTGGTTCTCAGTGTTATCAAAGTACAATTTTACTCTCAGTGGATACTAACATGAATGGGAGAGGTGAGTGGGTATGAGCAGGCAGCAGACACGGTCTGTCACTTCAAAACACTGGAAGCTTTGATCTTCATCCTTAACCGTCTATGATCTTTAAAAGGGCTGACCCGCATATTTAACTTAAACTGTACTTCTAACATGTGGTTGACAGCTGGAGGAGGAGGGGAAACAGCCCAGTGATGAAAAATACAAGTTTATTGCATAGCTGTAATTCAGATCCACTCAGGTCCTAATGAATCCTTATTGTTTCATGCAAGAACACCAAACCACACTCAGTCCTTGTGTAAAGCTGCATTAGGTTCAGTGGGATACATGCCTGCTTAAAGTTAGGCACATGTTTAAGTACCTTGCCAAATCAGGGCTTTTATTTTCTCTCTAGATCAAAACTGTTTTAGGTAGGTCTCTTGCCCCTGCCTTTCCACGCTCCCCCCCCCCCCCCCCCCCGGCCCCTTATTCCCTCACCTTGGCTGGCATACAAAATATTCCCAATCTCAATAAATCAGCTGTCGCCTGTAGCCAAATCTCTTGCAATAGATCAATATATGCTCAGATTGCTTAAGAGAGATACCCCAACTGCCTTTTTCTTGAGGATTGCTGAGAAGGCTTTCGATGGGATGAAACTGGGGGTGGGGAGCAGGATGGAAGCTTTTACATCTAAATGGTGTGCAAGAATTAATCCACTCAGCTCCCATCCAAAGAAACCGGAAGCACATGGCAAATCTCTGTTCACTCAGGTATTGTGGGTTAGCGCCTAGCATTCTAGGTGCCTTGACAACTGATGGAACATAGTTTTTATAGCTGAAGCCAAATGGCTGTTACTACCAATGATTTGATTTCAGAATTGCTTTTTCCCTTGGCAGGGGCTCTGAAGAGGATACTTGATATCCATTATTTGCGCTGTAATGCAGAGCGCTCCCTGAAGTGAATATCTCCATAAGCGGGTGCTAATGTGGCATTGTGTTTGGAGGTTTCAATTAGGGTGACCATACATCCCGTTTTGGCTGGGACAATCCCTTTTTTAAGCCCTGTCTGGGTCATCCTGACTTTTTTGGCAAAAGTGGGGTGTGCAGGAATGTGCGGGGGTGGGAGGGAGGTGAGCAGTGATGCCAGCCCTGCACGGGGGAGAGGCAGGGCTTGAGCGAGCAGCAACGCCAGCCCCAGACTTGCGCGAGGGGCAGACTGGGCTTGGGTGAGCAATGACACTAGACCCACCCGAGGAGGTGGGGGCAGGGCTCAGGCAAGCGTCTCAGGCCAGCCCTGTGCAGGGAGGGGGGCTCGGGTGAGCAGCTCAGGCATAGGTGTTGGAACTGCGGGCACTGGGTGCTGCCGCACCCCCTGGCTTGAAGTGGTTTCCATTATATACAGCATTTACTGTTTGGTTCAGTGGCTCTCAGCACCCCTGGACTTGGGACAGCCCCACACCAAGTGTGGGGGGGAAGGGTTCGGGCTAGCTCCATGTGATGTCCCATCTTCCCTTTGGGAACTATGGTCACCCTAGTTTCAATGGATGCTTAACAATACATGTGGTACTATACCTCTCTGAGGCAACCATCCCATTAATGGCTTTCTCTATGTGTACTGGAGGCCACTGCACAGCAGGATGCAATATACAAAATATATATTGATAACTTAACGCTAACATAAGGCTTTGTTGTCCCTAACTGGTCACCTATGCCCAGGATTAAAGCAGCTTCTGTTCACATGGGACCTGATCCACAGACCAATTACAAAGACTCCTATTGACGTCATTGGCCTTTGGATCAGCACCATGGATCCCACTGTGCTTTAGCTGTGTTGGAGCACAGAAACGGATGATCCTCATGAAGTAATCTAGAATTTATCCTTACCGTGATCTGTGTGTAGGTTACGCTGGCTGCTGGGATTTATGTATCCCGAGCTGGCTAATCCTGGTAACAGCTGGGGTTCATCCGGTAAGGAGCTGAGTACCGTAGCCCCATCCAGCAAAACACTTAAGTGCTGAAAGTTAAGCATGTGAACAGTCTCATTAACGTTAATGGGACTACTCATGGGCTTAACTTTAAGCAGATTCTTAAGTGTTTCTCTGGAATTGTGGAACTTTATATCAAAATCATTCTTTAAATAGTTATCTTTTCCCCCTTTATTGAAAACCAGTTTTCAGTAGGAAAACACAGATTGAAAAGTATTTAAAAATTCTTTTGATTAAAAAATTTGACAAAAATGGGTCCAGCTGAATGCTGAGAAATGGAAACAACTTCAAAATATTTCCCCCACATTTTCCCATTATTCAGCCAGCTCTAAAATGCATTCAGGCTCCCCAAAATACCCTGACATCCCAGCTTTGCACCTACGTGGATAGGGTGCAGTCACACTGATATGTTCCTTCATCTTCTACAGAATGCCTATGTGGTAGCACTACAGTCTCAGAAGCGTCTGGCTGCCTTCTCTCCCAAGTTACAGACAAATGCCATTGCTGTGGCTTGTGAAAGTGTTTGAGTGGAAGGCATAAGAGACCTTTTCTCTTTGAACTGACCAACTTTACACTGTCGGCATCGCTTAGCAGAAGTGAGGGCTCCTGTGGTTTATGCCGAAACGAAAGTAGACTAAGCAGGATAAAACTCATGTAAGGGCAAGTAATTGCTACTTACTAGACAATATTACTCCAGATGTAGCTGTCAGTTATTGTACAAACACTTGATAATCTTGGTTAATGCTTAAAACTTTCAAATCTAGAACTGTACAACCAATTATTTACCTGATTAAAAACAACATTTTGAAGGAGAACAAGTTAACTGTGTACCCCCACGTTAATCAAAACATGCTTTAACAATGACTAATATTATGACAATAGCATTCCAATAAGTATACAGAAATGTTTCAAGATTAGCAAAGATTCTGGTTTACCATATATGCTTTTGTCCCTAGAAGATAGATAAATAAAATGAAATTTACTATTTCAAACACTTTTAGCAATTTATCAAATGAAATATAAAGAGTTGTGGCTACATTTAAGTATGTCAGATTAACAGATCCATGCAATCACACTCCATCACCCAATGCACAGTACAAAGACAAGGCATCTGTTACTTTCTACACATACCCATTATAGTACAGGTAAATCCAGAGTTGATTAACAATATTACCAAAGAGCCTTTTGCACAAAATCCCTTTGTATCCCCACAGCACAATGGCTGGCTGTTGGATTCTCCCCTGATTTTATAAAACCGCAGCAGTCTTGCCAACTCTTTTGATTTTACAGCTAGGATCATGACGTGATATTTTACTTAAAGCTTCAGCTCCTTGAGTCAGGTTATTACAGGAGACTCAACTTCTTTTGAAAAAATAAAATATCTAGCCCTCAGGTTTGGTAATTAAAGCATGAAAATGTGACCCAAGTGTAACCTAAAAGGCTCCAAAACCAGAAGGCACATTTAAAAAAAACAACAACTTTGTGACAGGGCCACTCACCTCACGTGAGTGCACCTGTTGGCCAGGTGTGTCTGCACCTGCACCCCCTCTGCATTGTGCTGCTTGCAGTGACCCCTGCTGGCAGTTAAACTTAGGAGAATTTCAGTGACTCAGCCCTCCAGCTGAGTCACACACAGTCCATGTTCACAAACAAAACAAACCCCTTCCGGGGTGCAAGTCCAACAGGAGCCTCTCACAGTACCCTCAGTTGGTCTCTTCCTGCAGCCCTCCCTGGGCTCAGTCCTTTATCAGTCCAACAGAGCCTCTCACAGTATCCTGGCTTAAACTGTCTCTCAAATTGTCCCTGCTATGGTATGGAGCAGTGCCCCCAGGGCTTCCTCCCTAGGAGCTTTTCGCCTGTTGCCCCAGCTCTCCAGCTGGGCACTCTTTATAGTTGATACCACTTTGTGGTATCAAAAGTCCCACAAATGTTGACCCTGTCTCTGGGACTTCAGCCCTGTGGCTATGGGCCACTTCCCTAGTTGCTGGGGGGAGGGGAGGTGACCTAGGCCCATCCACTACTCTGGGTCCAGACCCAGAGAACCTATAAGTAGCAGCCACCTGCTGCATCCCATTAGTACTTTCTGCATATCCCTGGACCACTTTCCCGTGGCCCCAGTGCCTTCACCCTTATCTCAGGGCTGAAGTTTTTCTTGCTCACCTTCCTTGCTCCAGCCAGCAACTGCACGCGCCAGGAGCTCCTTTTATATGTGGCTGCTGGGCTCTGATTGGCTGCTCCCTGCAGCCTCTCTCTGATTGGCTGCTTCTACCTCAGCCTCTCTAGGCTTCCTGGAGAACTCACTGTGGCATTATCCAGGGTACAAACTGGATTGCTGAACAGCAGTGTCCCCTCAATTCTCCAACCTGGGGGGCCTTTTACACTGCTTTGCTATGACAGCAACCACTTCTGCTCACACACAGCCTCCAGCATGTAAATCACTCCCAGCTATGTGGTATGAGTGTTATGGTCAACCATTCTTGAATTACATTGCAGGGCAAAACCAGCAAGCTCCCGGTTCCAAACTTTCTCTCAGAAATGTGCATCTTGTACTGCCCAGTCCTCTCCTGGACAATAAAAGCTCATTTAAGTCCATCATTATATTAATAAAAATAATATGCACAAATCCTGTTATCTCAAATGGAGTTTCCCAAACACTTCAGTCCAAGCACACTGTTTAGATAAAACAATAAAACAAGTTTATTAAATGCAGAAAGATATATTTTAAGTGACTACAAGTATTGAGGCATAAAAGTCATAATTTTTGGTTACAAGTAAATAAAAAGTAAAACACTAACTTAACAAGCTAAGTGAATTCAAAGCAAACATCTCTCTCATCACATATTCTAGCAGTCCTATGGGCTGAATCTTTCAGTCACAATCCCTCCCCTAGTCCAACACTGTTTCCTTTGTTCTTCTACTGTTGTCAGTGTTGTGAGTAAAGGTGGAGGGAGAGAGAACTTGGGAGGTCTGTCCCCCATTCTGATATTTTTTCTTCATCTCCAGTTGGGGTTCAGGAGACAGAAAGTTTGTGGGGATGGGAACCTCCAGCTGTTTCTTCGTCAAGATGTAAATTTCTCGCTCACACCTTTCTTCCTGCCAAAGAATGGCCAGGTGATGGCCCATTTTATTTTGTTGGTTGATATAACCATTAAAACATATTGATTTATAACTAAATAGAACCTTTACACTACATTTGGTACAGATTTTTGCTACCTAGGAGAGTGTGCTATAACTACATATATTTATACAAGTAATTATATAGCTTAATATTTTTAGATTCTTATTAATTAATTGTACATTTTTAGAATATTAGAAAACATTGAATGATATATTGCTTATTTTCTAGATAATTAACTTTTTGCTTATGATTTGTGTCAAGCTGCATTAGGATAGTCACTGGAATTTAATTAAACACACAAAAAAAGCATATAAAATTCATTTTTATTAAACAAAACAAACCCTCAATAAAGTACATGACTTATTGTGCCATATTTATTATGCTTGACCTCAAAAGTTAAATGTTTTTCCCCTGGTTCTTTCTTTATATAGAAAAGCAGCCTTTAACTCAAAGCTTTAGATTGAGGCTCATGGATTCAGCTTATTTATTTTTTATTTAACTGTTTTAAGAGATTATAATAAATTTAGGCCTTAACATATTTTGTATGTATTGCATTACATTCAGATTTAATTTTAAACAGATTTATTTTTAAAGAGAAAAGCTTATTATAATTTAAATGACAAAATAAAAACATCCAATTTAAATAAAAAAACCTTGATTTAAAAAAAAAAATTGTCTACCCTGTTTTAATGTGATATGCAGTTGCTTTGGGACTCCAATTTCTTCCATTGTCCTCTCCCATCACCAGGTGTCTCCACTGATGAAAACCAGCCCCTTCATACAGGATCAGGCCTTAGATGAATTCATTAAATGCCTGATTTACATTGCTAGCCAGTTGTTTCCTGACTAGCAGGTGCCAAAATATAATGATAGTAAAGAGGGGCTGTTCTCCCACATGCAAATGGGAATTCATAGAAGAGAATTGAAAAGTTTGGCAAAAAAAGAGTGTAAAATGTACAACTACCTGGAGGCAGCTGCAGCTGATTCTGTGGATGTTGTAGATGGCTATTTAATTGTATGTTGCTCAATGCAAAAGGAGTACAAGTTACATGAATAACCACAGGTTCATTTAAAAAAAATACCAAAGAGTTTTAAAGAATGTTTTTCCTTTTTTTTTCCTCCCCCCCTCCTGGCAGGTTGCAAAAATACCCTCCAATAATGAAATGAAAACAAGCTGAGTGGTTACATTTCATGGAGGAGGGAAGATATCGTTGCAGCCAGCTGGAGCATGTCTGGGCCAGTGTCTCAGTTCTTTTCTTTCTGCTAGTTTAGTGCTGCTCCAAGAATGCAGACAATGCTGGCTGTCACTGTTTCAGATTTGATTTCCACACTCGCATCTATACTTATTAAATGAAACCCCATCGTCAGGCTGGCCCATTTCCCCACTGCTCTTTTAGGTTTTACTTTTGAATTGCTCCTGTGTACCTGGATGCCACACTCACATGCTAGAAATGATCTAGTGCAGTACGGAATAAGGCACAAATATGAAGGGAGAGTATTGCATTGTCTTAATCAAGCTTGTTGTTTCTTTTGCAGTCTCATCCAAGCTGTTTCTTTTGCAGTCTCATCCACGGCTCAGGCTCTCATAAATCTTTGTTGAGGGTGGACTCAGCAATGCGGCAGGGAAGGATGGGTTTTAGAAGAGTCTCAAGACTGGTGGATCAATTAGGTGTTCACTTGGAGGCTGGTCCACAGACAGGGTACTGACTGTACTGCTTGTAGGAGAAACCTCTTAGATAATCAGGGTTTGATTGTGCAAAGTGCTGCGCACCCAAGCCCTGGCCCAGCAAAGCACCTAAATCTGTGTGTAGTCCTATTGTCTTCAATGGGACCATTCATGTGCTTAACTCAAAACATGTGCTTACCTGAGTGCTGGATCAGGGCCAGAATGTTCAGGACTGAGCTCTCAATGAAGAATAGGAAGTGGTTAACAGTGGTCAACAAAATAGGAAGTGGTCAACAGAATGCAGGAACATCCGTCTGGGGAAATATATATTGGAGAAGAAGTAGTAACCATAAAAATAACAAAAGGTCAGTTCATGTCCTCTGAAAAATACCACGGAAGGCAGGGAAATTATGAACAATATCAATAAAGCTCCTGGGAAATACAAATACAAGAGATGTCCAGTGCTGTGGATTGCAAGCTCTTTGGTCTTTCGAACCTCACTTTAAACTAGGCTCATGGCTTGCAACCTTTTCATTAGGCTTGTAGCCCTTTAATGGCCATTGATGTGACATGATTCATTATTCAATAGGTGCCAACAGTACCAAATAAGAAGGCGAGGTCCCTGCTGTGACAGGTTCCTCCCAGCCTGGGCTCCCTTTCACACTGTACTGCTGTGACAAGCTGCAAAGCCCTCCAGCCTACACTTTCACCAGCATTCACACAGGTAGGGACACACCCAGCTGCAGTTACACGCAGGCTCTCTAACCATCAGCTTCCCAGACTAGGACCCCAGAGCAGTACTATACTGCCCTAGTAAAATCTGGCCAGTATATGGGTTTAATACTCGGTCCGCCTCTCCCTCAATATGAAGAGGACAATGCACACTTTTGATAACCAATCAGATTTTCCCCAAGCACTCCAGTCAAAGCTCACTGGTTTAGATTGAAACAAAAAAAGTTTATTAACTACCAAAGATAGATTTTAAGTGATCATAAGTGATAGCAAACAGATCAAAGTAGATTACCTAGCAAATAAACAAAAAACACAAACTAAGCTTAATATACTAGATAGATTGGATATGAATAGCAGATTCTCACCCTAACTGATGGTACAGGTGGACTTGTAGATTCTTAAGGCACAAGCTACACTTGTTTTACAGCTTGGAATCCCCAGGTCTTTCATGCACAGACTAGAAATCCCTTTACCCTGGGTCCAGCACTTCCCCCAGTTCAGTCTTTGTTCCTCAGGTGTTTCCAGGAGTCTTCTTGTGTGGGGAGTGAAGAACCCCAAATGATGTCACTCCCCTGCCTTATATAGCTTTAGCATATGGTGGGAACCCTTTGTTTCAAAGCTTGGTTCGCAGACCAGTTTGTGGAAAAATACTGACATCCTAAGATGGAGTCCAGAATCATGTGGTCACATGTCCTTGTAGAGTCATAGCAGCCATTACTTACAGGAGGTTCTGAGGAAGGCTTACCACTGGGATAAGCTTCTCCTAAGGCCTATTGTTTTTCCTAATGCCCTTTATCGTGAATAAGCCCTTTCCCACCCCTATTTAGACTGAAGGCATCTTGTCTAGTGGGCATTACCTAGATGTAACTACATTTGAAATACAGATACATAGTAAGTATTTATAACTTCAGATACAAAAATGAAACATGCATACAAATAGGATAATCATATTCAGCAAATCATAACCTTTTCACTGATACCTCACGTGATTTATCTTGCATAAAATACACCATAATTATGCTATAATCATATAATAATAATAATATCACTATGAAGAATATGGGGTGCAGTGTCACACCTGCCTCAAGTAGCTTACAATCTACTTTAGACAAAGATGAGAGAGGTCTGTTGCCAATGAATCATGGTGTGCTGGAGTCATATTGGAGGTGGTGTAAGCAGTGATCATTTTTGATTACCCTGGATTTTCAAATGTCCAAAAGGGACCCAATCCTGCACCCACTGAAATCAACAGGAATTTTGCCATTATTTCATTGGATGCGGGATTGGCTCCAAGTGACAGTTACAGGAAAAAACAACAATCGAGGAGGCTTGAAACAATGTGGGCTTCTTTTCATTACCATAACGTTTGCTATACTTTCTAATGTCAATCATGTAACTGAACCAATGGTGAGATAATTCCAGATCTGAGTGGAACAGAGGTAAATCTGGGTTTGAAATAAGTGGTGTGCCTCATGGGGGAGACAGTTGACAGGTGTGGGTAGGATTTTGGTATGGCTCCTGTGATAAATGAAGGGGGGGTAGCCCTGTTTATGAACACCCAGCTAGCTGTAAAATCCCTCTTGGTGTCTGTTCTCTGCTTGCTTTACCTGGAAAGGATTAACAAGCCCACAGGTAAAAGAAAAGGAGTGGGCACCTGACCAAAAGAGCCAATGGGAAGGGTAGAACTTTTTAAAATTGGGAAAGAAACTTTCCCTTTGTCTGTTGTTCTCCAGAGAAGTAGACACGGAGCAGGAATGCTGTGTAAGGCATGAACCAGGTATGAAAATTCATCTTCCATACCTAGAAGAAATTATTTGGATAGGGAATTTTTAGTTAGACACAATCAGGTTTATTTTTTATTTTGGCTTGTGGATCTCCTCTGTGCTAACCCCAGATGCTTTTGTTTGCTTGTAACCTTTAAGCTGAACCCCCAAGAAAGCTATTTTGGGTGCATGATTTTTGGAATTGCTCTTTTAAAATCTAGCAAAAGCCTAAGTTCCAGATGTATTTTCTTTCTTTTTGTTTTTAATAAAATTTAGTTTTTTTAAGAACAGGATTGGATTTTTGGTGTCCTAAGAGGTTTGTGCATATGCTGTTTGATTAGCTGGGGGCAACAGTTAATTGTCTTTGTTTTTTTTCTCAGCTCTTCCCTGGAGGGGTTGGGGGTGAAAGGGCTCGAGGGTACCCCACAGGGAGGATTCCCAAGTGCTCCTTCCTGGGTCCAAGGGTTGGGGTTTTTTTTGCATTTGGGTGGTGGCAGCGTTTACCAAGCCAAGGTCAGAAAAAAGTGTAATCTTGGGAGTTT
The DNA here is from genome assembly GCF_028017835.1 of Emys orbicularis. Lineage (NCBI taxonomy): Eukaryota > Metazoa > Chordata > Testudines > Emydidae > Emys > Emys orbicularis. Next base: position 91,885,224 of record NC_088691.1, on the reverse strand, counting down.
AATACAAGCCTGGATTGGCAAGTATTAATTTTTAGAATCTTTGTGGGCCCCCACTTTCTGCACTCAGAGTGACAGAGTGGGGATTGAGCCTTGACAGTTCCTAACTGCCAAGAACTTTGGCCTTGACTCCTAGTGCTGCCTGTACATTAGCCTTGAGTCTTCCCATGCTTTTTCAGAGACGGTGCCTGATAAATCTGCACACAGAGTAGGGATCACACACCTTTAATGATGATGATTTTTGACACCTTGCCTTGCTGTTCAGGTAACATGTCTGTGCCTGCATAGCTTTTAACCATACCCCACACTGTAGCCAGTCAGAATTTCACAGTCATAAAGGAGGAACGAATTCAAGAGCTTCTGCTCCAAGGGTTTGACTCCCATCGAAGTCAAAGAAAAAGCTCCACTTGATTTCAGGGGGTGTTAGATCAGGTCCTAATATCACAGGCCCTTGTTGCATATGCTAAAGGAATATCCTGTTTAGCTGAAATAGTATTAGGGCACAAAGGATACACAGGGCCACATATTTATCTCATTTGAATGGGTGTAAATCTGGAATAGTTCTGTTTTCTTCAGTTGAGTTATTGAAGTGTAAATCTGGTGTGAGTGAGTTCAGGATCTGACCTACCCTTGAGCAGGTTTGACATTCCACTAAGTAAAGGGAAGTTGGTAGTCACAGCTACTGTGTTACCGGCAGTAATCCACCTTCCCCATAATGATTAATACTCACATTTAAATGTCCAAATTGGAGCAGTCTTGCAGTGAGCTTGATCACAATAGCCAAAGAAGCACAAAACATGACAAAACTTGAGCAAAGGTCTAGTATTTGTAGAATCAGATGGTACCACTCGTAGTGCAGTGGGTCCTTGCAAAGAGACATACATTCCTCGTAGGGAAAAGGGAACAAAACTGCATAACCGAGATAGTTAGTCCCTGAAATCCCAGCAAATGAATAGTAGCAGTATGGACCAAGCAGGATGGAGACAATTGCAACAGCAAATTGAATTGGGGAGCCCATGATGCTCAATATGCCAAAGGTGAAGCTTGCTTCCCACTGAAATTGAGACAGAAACATACTATTACTCTTCTGACTAATGAGAGGAAAAAAATCTATTAAAAACCTTTAACTAAAGAGGGTGGGAGATTTCCTATTTCTTCACTTCTTTTATATTCTAAACCCTAATGTAACCAGAATAAGAAACATATTGGAGGGGAAAATAAGCATAATAAATATCATATATGCCACTTGCTATAAAAAATTATGTGGCGTCTCTACAGGGACGATGAATGCAGTGAAACCAAGTTTTGCTAAAAACACTAGAATAAATTAGAGCAGATGTATTTTATTTCAGCATTTGTCATGTATCACAGAAAGAAGTAAATTGCAGTGGGCGGCCTTAACTTCCAAACTTGAATACTAACAAAAATCCCCATTTTAAAGACAGGAAGTAACTCTGGAACTAGTAGAATCACCAAGCTGGTAGAACGTTTAAAGCTTATTCGCTTTAAGCCCTGTAAAGTGTATTTGATCCACAGCTTTAGTAGCAAAATATGCTTTTTCCTCTTGAATATATCATCTGGATTAACTCTGCAGTTCCCCTGACTTCTCTGCTGTATTTGACATCATATTGAATAATGACATAAGCTTACAAGTGATCTTTGTGTTTGTCCTCTGTCAGCCAAAAGGATAAGTACACCAGCAATAATAGCCTGTGGATGGGGGAAACAGACAGTTACACCCGTAATACTTCATAATGCTAGTAGTAATTTAAATTCTGAAATGCTTTGCAAACGTTTAAATTGTTATCACAACCTGATGGGCCAATTTCTGCCTTCATTAATATGCATTAAACCTGCATCACACCCAGTACGGTGGCACAGGTGTAACTGAGGCTAGGTCTACACTACCCACCTGAATCGGCGGGTAGAAATCGATCTCTCGGGGATCGAATTATCGCGTCTCGTCGGGACGCGACAATCGATCCCCGAATCGACGCTCTTACTCCACCAGCGGAGGTGGGAGTAAGCGCCGTCGACTGGGAGCCGCGGAGGTCGATTTTGCCACCATCCTCACAGCGGGGTAAGTCGGCTCCGATACGTCGAATTCAGCTACGCTATTCGTGTAGCTGAATTTGCGTATCTTAAATCGACCCCCTCCCCCTCCGTAGTGAAGACCTGCCCTGAGGGTAGCAATTAGACTGAGGTTGACTGTATGTGGTGGTGATGATTTGGGAACTCTGTCTGTACAACCGATGAATTCTGGTTGATATTATGAAGTTGTTACTGTGAAAATTACTGTATCATTGAATACCTCTATGTACATGTGGAATCCACCATGGGCTGATGGATTTTAGCACATACCCATACAATTGTGGACAATAGAGAGTTGTTAACCTTAATGACTATAGTCTGACTGCACAAAGGGTATGCTAACAAGGTTGACTGAAGCTAGGAGAACCAGTATACTCTAATTCATCAATAGGAAGTTGATGAGGAAGACGTGTGGTTACTATGCTGAATTCCCAACAGGTATAAGATAAGGAGGCATGACTCCTTTTATGCTAAATATATCAGAAATGAATTTGTCTCACTGTGCTCAACTTTTTGCCAGCCCATGAATCTTGGATCTGCCTGTATCTTTGCTCCTAATAATATATTGTTGGTGAATGGAACCACCAAAGGAAAATGTGTCTGAAACAAGAATCTGAAGGCCAGAAGATCAGAAAACAGCATAATTTGGACTCTCATTGCTCACACAGAGGCAAATGTATTAACAAGTTTGAAAACCCAGAACCTTGAGCAATATGGTCTTGTGGTTTGTTTCCCATTTCTGGCATGATAAATGTTTTAAGACCTAGATTTTCATTTTCCATGGCACTTTGTATTTAAAATTTTTGATTTAGGGAATCTGAAAATACTTCTCCTGAGGCCGAGCCTGAAATTATAATCTTGGCATAACCATAACATAAAGTTCTCATGGATGAAAGCAGAAACATCTGGAGTCATGAGTGGTTGTTGGCTAAATTAATCAGAAGAAAAGCCACAAGCAGGGGATCCTACAGGGTTCTAGCCAGAATAAATTAGGCTACAAAATAAGGGTACTATTAAGAGTAATTGTAATACTGAGGCTGCACTACAAGATGAGGGCCAAACCCTTTCACAATCTTCTTTGCCAACTGAGAGGGGTTCAATTTGCACTTAATGCACATGTGGTTGGTGGAACAAAGAAAAAATTGAAGATGGATAAAAGCAGGGGAGGGATTATACATCATGCTGGTTTAGCTCCAGGCAGATAATTTAAATTAGTAGATGATCAGTTTCCAGTTCGTTTTAAATACTCTGGCAAGAAATGTTACTTTCTATCCCAAAGTTTAAAATGCCATAACATTGCAGTTTTGTAAGCACTGCCATTTGTTTTTTTCTTAATTCTTAATCTGATCCAATGTAGCCAATGGGATTCTTTCCATTGACTCAGGGTCTGTTTTTAAAGGCATTGCTCAGCACTGTACAGCCAAACTCCCTAAACAGGCTGCCGCCTAGCAGAATTTTCAGAACTAAAGTAGTTGGCACTTAGCCACCTATCTCCCCATTCACTGCCTGGGGTCATGTACGTACCTAAATATGGAGGCTCCAGAATCCTGGGATCCGAGTACTGCCCTGCCTAGCAAGCCTTTCAACACAAGCAAGGCAACCAGGGGTGAGGGATAGCTCAGTGGTTTGAACATTGGCCTGCTAAACCCAGGGTTGTGAGTTCAATCCTTGAGGGGGCCATTTAGGAGTCTGGGGCAAAAATCTGTCTGGGGATTGGTCCTGCTTTGAGCAGGGGGTTGGACTAGATGACCTCCTGAGGTCCCTTCCAACCCTGATATTCTATGAACCTTTAAGTGATAGGAGACTGGTCAGCTTCTGTGCATCAGTGTCTGCCTGAAACAATAGCACTACTGTCTTACACCATGTTCACTGGTTGCAGCTCCTACATCTACAAGACCATTTCCATTATCTAGTTCAGTGCTGGAGAAGGAAAAAGTCATATTCCTCTCCCTCTGGAATCCCCCCTCAGCACTGTCAGTGCCTGAGGCCACTGAACACGATGCACTCCGCCTCCTGCTCCTGGACTCCAGACAGTCAATGGATAAAGAGAATGGTGAGGCAGATCTCCTACCGTGCTGTGTAATCTGTGTTTGTGCTCATTCTGCGTTCTTCCCATATACATGTGCACTGAGCACCAAATGCATGAGCCTGCTTTGACCCATCATCCAGACAATTTTCTATGGGCTGTCCATCAGTGAAACATCCTTTTACCACCATCAGCTCAAATTCCCTTCCCCATCCCCTGCTCCACATGCACCCAGTCTGGCCTGATCCTCCCCTACCAAATGCCCATAACCCACCAAAATGGTACACTTCCATGACTTTCCCCAGCCCCCATGTACCTCTTTTGTCAGACCTTCCCACAGCACCCAATCTCTTTCATGTTACCATCCCTTACCTATCATTCAGGCACCTCTGTGTGTCTATTGCATCCCCCTTACGCAATCATCTTTGTGCATCAAACCACCTCCCAGCAGCCCCCGTCTCTCACCTTCACCCCCTGTAAGCAGCCTTTCCTAGTCCATTTAACCAATCTGCCTATTACAGTTCTGGTTCCACTCGGTCATGACTTGGCCATAAGTGCAAGGCTAAAGTAGAGATGGGTGACCCCAGTCTCAGCACATCCTACCAAACTGGCCCCTCACCATGGTGGAGCACCTGGGATGTCCTGTAGCAACTGCCACCAGGCTTGGAACCGCTGCCTGGAAAATCTAAAAATGGTGGTTTGCACAGAAATACCCCCTAATACACCATATCCCAGTCATTGTGGGGCTCAGGATGAGGCTCTCAAGCCTTCCAGGCTCTCTCTACAGCACAGCTGGGAGAATGGAAGTCCTGGAACGGGCTTCTCGTGTCTGTGGCTCAGAGGCTGCCCCACCACGTGGGCTTCTCTGAGCCAGGGGCCCTAGGGCATCCAACCCCCTGGGCCAGCTGATTGCCTGACTCCCGCAGCCTGGTGAGTGAACTGCCCCAAGAGTCAGGCAGACTGGGGAGCCAGCAGGCCCAGGTGTTTGGAAGCCCTAGGGCAGACCCTGTGGTGGGGCTGCCCAGAAGCCACAGACTTTGGAAGTCCTGGCAGCAGCTTGCGAAGCGGACATGATTCTTGACAGTTTCACTGCTGCTCTTTTAGCAACTGCAAGGGCCCATGGAGTGTATTTCATTGCCTGTGCTGGTGTTTCCAAACCAAACCTTTGTTGGAATGTCTGGTTCACATGAAATAAATAAATAAATAAATGGGTTTCATTCACACTTGGAACAAAACCAAATTTCAAAAAGTTGAAAATTCCTGCAAACCAGAAATTCCAAGTTTTAGCCAGCTCTACTTAGCACCCACTGTCTGTCTTTGTACTTTAGGATGAATGGTGCTGGATCAATGGGCAGGGCCAAACATAAGGAATATGGAGAATTCTTTCTATTACCATGATATGCGCCAAGACATGAACGGAGAACTCTCGCGAAGGATTCGGGCAGGATGGTGTGCGTTTAATTCCATCAAGGACATCCTCAAAGGAAAAATCGACAAGACCACACGTACAAATATCTTCAATTCAACAGTGCTGCCAGCCATGCTGTATGGCAGTGAAACATGGGCACTGACGAAGAGAGAACAGCGGCTGTCGGTAGCTGAAAGGCAGTGGAACGAGCTATGTTGGGAATTTCCCTTCTGGATCGTATCCCAAATGAAACAATTAGAGAACTCAGTGGTGTGAAAGATATTGTTGTGGAAAGCAGATATAATAAGATACGATGGGCGGGCCACATAGCACGGTTCATGGACAATAGGTGGACCGCAATCATTACTGAGTGGTACCCGCGCGAACAGAAAAGACCACCTGGTCGGCCTCCAAGAAGGTGGGAAGATGACATTGTAAAACGTTTCGGACGAACGTGGAGAAGAAAGGCAAGAATGCGAGAGGAATGGCGGACGTGTTGTGATCGGCGCAGTCTTAACGACAGCTGAAGACCGATCGATCCAGGTGATCCAGGTGAGCATGATATGGTATTTTGGCCATCACAGTGCAAACAAATCTGCTCATACATGTAACAACTTATTTGTTCACTAAATTAGCAATGGCATTACCAGGTTCAGGACTTGGAGCCAGAGTTTTCCATCGAGTTTTAAGCTGACCTCCCTCTTGAAGGCAATGAAAAGTTCTGCTTAAAAACTGATGAAACAGCATAGTTTTTCCTTAGTTCAAGGGGCTGTGGAATCAGAGCTGAGGCAAAGCTGGAAGTTTAAATTTAGTGGCTTGGATAAAATGGGATTTATGGCTGTACCAGCCTTATTTTCATTTTGCTAAATCAAACCCACTCCATGTTTGTCCACATCTCTTTGTGGAATGTATCCAGTGATGGAAGACTTTAGCAGTAGAGGAAGTGGACACAACATCATCCCTAAACAAACGATGATGTTAGAAACACCCTAATCCTATCAACAGCAATGTTTTAAGTAAAGCGATACCCAAAACAGCAATTAAACACTGGTGGAAGGGATAGGATGAGGATCATAGAACATAATTCAATCAGTTCTGGCATATTATTTTAATGTAATTTATTATTTGGATCCTAACATCTGCAGGACATCAGTAACTCTCAAAAACATCAGCAATCCAAGGCGCTCAAAGTAAAGGATTTTTAATTGAGCATCTATTGATGCCTCTTTTCTAATAAATGAAGGTAGAATCTGGTGGGTGGTTTCACGAGCCAGGGAACTGAAGGAAATCTCCAAGCCCCCATCCTTTTAAAGCCCTTTCCTCAGGGCTGGATTATCATCCAAACAATCACAAAACCGAAAGCAGATCAACTGAAAATCACTGGGCAATAATTCCCCAGAGGCTCCCCATACTGGCGGCACCAGCTAGTAGGAAAGAAGGAAGGACACCCTTTAATTCTCCTTTTGACCCAGCTTCCCCTTCCTTTTACACTCCACCCAAGCAGCAATGGGGCCAGCCTGGAACTTGTAACCCTTTACAGGCTGCAGTCTCTTTGTTACAAAATTCTATCCTATAACATACACCCCCCCTGCAATGAGCTGACATCAGTGAGGATGCACTAGGTGTAAGTCAGAGAAGAATTTGAGTCTTAAACTATTCTAGAGATTTCATGGGGCTGCATAATTTTTAACTCAAAAACTTGCTGCACTTGTATTCATCTTCAGGCATAGTTTGAAACCTAAAACAAACAGTCTTCTGCTGAAACTAAACCTAAGAGCAGCTAATCAGTGTGAGAGAGGAGCCAAATTCTACTATCACTTGCACGAGTATATCTCCAGTCACGTTACTTCACATTGACACTGGTGAAATCCAGATTTGGCCCAGAGTTGTAGAGTTTCGTTTTTGCTAGCAAAGAAGAATTGTGAGAGGCAAATATCCTGAAACAATCAATGTTAATATTTACTGCAAAGTTAAATCTTATCAAGGAGTTGCAGGGAGCTCCTGTACTTAATTTAATGTTGAATACTCCAAGTACTTCTTTTTAAAGAGTTTATATTAATAGGAAACAAATTCAGACATGGTTGACTTTTCTTAGAATTTCAGTAACTTCTCTAATACCTTTTCCCTGCTAACATTTTTGTTGTGGCCTACCAAAGTTCCATTCCAGATGGGACAGGCGATTCGAATGCTCCAGCCAGCAAACCAAGGCTTATAAGAAAAAACAGGAAAGAAAGCAAAAATTCCAGAGAAAATGCTTATAATCCCAAAGGTAATAAGTGTCCCTCCGGTACCCTCATACAGGCTCTTTGTTTTCATTGTGAGTCTCTCTCTCTCTCTCTCTCTCGCCCTCTGCTTGATTCACATCAAGGATTAGTAACTAAAGCCTAGTCAAAGACGTTTCATTATAAACAGAAGTTTCTTAGAGACTGTAGTCATGACGCATGCAGATTGTGTACCTACCATGACAAAACATTATTCTAGTTAACTTAAAGTGATCCTACAAGCCATCAAAAAGGCTCCTAATGTGCCCAATAACATAAAATGGCTTTCTTTAAAAGCCCGTCCACTTTCAGCTGCAGAAAAACCCATCTAGTGATTCTGAATTACTTCTTCATCTGTCTTCCCATGAGGAGCGACCACTTCCTAGTCTGTGGAGAGCCAGAAATTTGCTGACGGCACTATAGTCATTGTTTCCAATTCTGACTAGTCTATTAGAGCCAAGACTGAACCCGATATCCTTTGTGTCCTATAGGTCAGCATATGCAGAACACAGATGCATATGTCTCTGCATGTGACCATGCTCACCCCTAGCAATAGTTATTTATAAAATAAAATTTGTGTCAGGAGATTGTCACTGGGAGTTTTGCTTGTTTCTGTTTTAAAATCAAGTGCACTGTGCAATTCATGTTGTTAACTTTCGATCATCCCTCCAAAACCAGATAAGTTCAGCTCCAAGCATGGGACAGAAGAGGGGCCTGGGAAGATTCTGGGGCCTGTTCCTGCTGTCACTGAACTCAGGGACAAAACGGCCATTGACTGCAGTCGGAGCAGGACTAGTGATTACCACAAAAACAACACTGTTTACTGAATAGGTTCCCCAGTTGCTCCTGTACCTGCAACGGCAAATATTTTGATTGAAAGAACTTAAGTCATTATATTTGATGCACATTCTCACACATAACTTCTGAGTCACAACTGCACAATACTGAAAACAGCAGAACTCATTTCAAACATGCAGCCCCTGGAGAGTTGCCATGGTTAATATGATGCTTCAGTTAGGATGGCATCTGAGATGGCAATGCTATTACATAGAGTCGGAAGGGAACTATTTTCCAGCCCTCCTGAGTGAGTGGACACATCTCTACCTGTAGTTTATTTGTGACAAGAACTGACAGCAAGTTCAGGTTCACTACTGTGTCCAATGGGCCCAGCAGAGGTCAGAAGGGTGCAAAACATCCAGATGTGGCTCCCTGATTCTCAGGCTGGCATTATGTTGGCCCTGGCTGCTCTAATATACACCAGCTGGTAACAAACAGAGATCCAGCTCTCTTCTTGCCACGTATGTCCCCTCGGACTAGGAAGAGGAGGGGGTGCTATGCTAGTTTTATGCCAGCTGAGGTCTTCCCCAGGTTGGGAGAATTCTGAGCTAGCAAGATGTGACAAGATTCTAGTTGTCATGGCTGAAGTTGTGCAAACAGGCTAGAGAATCTAGTCCTGGAAAGTCAAGGTGGCATGGGACGCAATATTTAATGCAATGGGTTGTAGACATTTAACCCCAGAAACCAGATGACCTTAGAAGTAAACAATGAGGTGGCAAAATTTGCAGATGATACAGCTACTCAAGATAGTTAAGTCCCACGCAGACTGCAAAGAGCTACAAAAGGATCTCTCAAAACTGGGTGACTGAGCAACAAAATGGCAGATGAAATTCAATGTTGATAAATGCAAAGTAATGCACATTGGAAAACATAATCCAAACTATGCATATAAAACGATGGGGTCTAAATTAGCTGTTACCACTCAAGAAAGAGATCTTGGAGTCATTGTGAATAGTTCTCTGAAAACATCCACTCAATGTGCAGGGGCTGTCAAAAAGGTGAACAGAATGTTGGGAATCATTAAAAAAGGGCTAGATAATAAGACAGAAAATATCATATTGCCTCTATACAAATCCGTGGTATGCTCACATCTTGAATACTGCGTGCAGATGTGGTCGCCCCATCTCAAAAAAGATATATTGGAATTGGAAAAAGTTCAGAAAAGGGCAACAGAAATGATTAGGGGTATGGAGCATCTGCCATATGAGGAGAGATTAATAAGACTGGGACTTTTCAGCTTGGAAAATAGATGATTAAGGGGGGATATGATAGAAGTCTATAAAATCATGACTGGTGTAAAGAAAGTAAATAAGGAAGTGTTATTTACTCCTTCTCATAACACAAGAACTAGGGTTCACCAAATGAAATTAATAGACAGCAGATTTAAAAGAAATAAAAGGAAGTATTTTTTCACACAATGCATAGTCAACCTGTGGAACTCCTTGCCAGAGGATGTAGTGAAGGCCAAGACTATAACAGTGTTCAAAAAAGAACTAGATACATTGGTGGAGGATAGGTCCATCAATGGCTATTAGGCAGGATGGGCAGGAATGGTGTCCCTAGCCTCTGTTTGCCAGAAGCTGGGAATGGGCGACAGGGGATGGATCACTTGATGATTACCTGTTCTGTTTATTCCCTCTGGGGCACCTGGCATTGGCCACTGTCAGAAGACAGGGTACTGGGCTAGATTGACCTATGGTCTGATCCAGTATGGCTGTTCTTATGTTCTTATGTTCAGGATTAATAGGAGCTGCAATAACTCAGTAAAGCGGGACATGAAGGTAGAACCTCAACCTTAACTTTGAATGTTGTCTTTGATGGATTTCACAATGTTAATTTCACTGGATAAGTCTGGGGTTCTTTCTTAATTGATCTATGGGTTGTCACCATAAGATTTAAAAAGTATATTTATTCTTACAACATTCACTTTCTTTATAAAATATTATCCAAACTCCAATTTAATTAAATTAAAATTAGCAGGCCTTGTAATTTTGTTAAATATGCACAGTCTATCTTCTCTTAGATTACCTTTAATCTCTGTTCTATTAGCAAGTCAATAAAGTGACACATGGAAAATTATACATTATTGGCTCTATTAGGAATGCAAGTTGCAAGATGACTTCATGGTCTTGAATGACAACATAAGCATGCCAGATGCTCATAGTGCGTGACCCCTTTAAAGACTTAGAAAGATCATACACTACTTTAAAATGTAATTTCCTGCATGTAGAGTGAAGAAAGAGAGCCTAACAGCTTAATGTTACTTAGTGCTTCCCATCTAGTGTGAATGTCTTAATAACAAATCACAGCTCTGATCTCCTTTTTGGCTGCATGTTTCCAATACGCTCTGTAATGCCTTTCTCATGACCGGAATGGTTAACATTCCATATTTTCTTGCTGTTATGTGGTAATCAGAGTTGTATTTCATTCCCTGATGAAGAGGGACCTTTGCACAGTAGCGTACAAAGAATTTAGTCCTTGGTCTGAGTCATGCTTTGACTTTTACTGAATCTTTTATCTGGAGGTTAAAGCAACAACCTGGCATGTCAGTAAAAGAGCAGATAACAGCACAGTGTGAAAACCAAGCAGTATAACTCCTGCAATGTCCTTTCTGCAGCTTCTATTCTGCAGTTATGAGGGAGTCAGCACCTTTAGGAGCTCTGCTATCAGCGGCAGGGAGCCGGGGGCAACATGGAGGCCTCTGCCTCCACTCATCACCAGGGCCGGCTCCAGGGTTTTGGCCGCCCCAAGCAGCCCCCCCCCCCCCCCCAAAAAAGCTGCGATCGTGATGTGCGGCGGCAATTCGGCGGGAGGTCCTTCGCTCGGAGCGGGAGTGAGGGACCGTCCGCCGAATTGCCGCCGAATAGCTGGACGTGCCGCCCCCCTCCGGAGTGGCCGCCCCAAGCACCTGCTTGCCAGGCTGGTGCCTGGAGCCGGCCCTGCTCATCACTTTCACGCAGGTCCCTGGGGGTGGTGGATTTCAATAGCTAGGCCCCCTGTGCACACTGTGGCTTCTCCTTATAGACCTGAAACTCACAGATTTTCCTGGCCCTTTTGCCCCACCCCACCTCACCCCTTGGGAGAGTCCGTGGGGAATAAACAATGATCCAGGCCTTTGTCTTTAATAAAAGTGTGCCCACAACAAAATACATGTAACAGCATTTTGTACACTCAGTTCTACTCCCTACCCAGATGCCTACATATTAATGCATGTAACATGATACAAATCTGTTCCCTCTCATACTGTGTGAGGGATGGAGTTAGATTAGGAAGGGAACCATTCATGGATTTGTTTTGAGAAACCTAGAGGATGTTATTGTACTGGAGATGTACTAGTAATTATGGAGCAGAATCTATGCAATAGTGGCCATAACCTAATGGAGCAGCGGTTTCTCTTTTTAATTTAGTACTTCTTCTGGGTACCAAAATGACAGCACTGGTGATATGAAGGCTTGTCTACATGAGAAAGTTGCACCAGTTTAACTTAAATTCATTTAAAAAACAATTTAGTTCAATGGGTGCAAAATCCTGCACAGACACACATTAAGGTTTGAGAGGCTTATGACAATTTAGCCCGGGACAAGGAAGTGACTTAAGCTAAATCACTATAAAGTACTTTTAAAACGGCGATACCCTGTGTCTTTGCAGGGTTTTCGCCAGTTTGACTAAACTTATTTAAAACCACTTCTTTAGCAAAAACAGATGCAAGTTTGTGTAGAGACCAGGCCTAAGTCATCTGTTTATTCACAGAATAGTACAGGAGAAACAGTGACATAGCAAGCTTCTCCCATATGCCCCATCAACATGTCTCTGCCCTGCTTTCAAGAGGCTACTTCTATGGTGGCCTTCCTATCCTTTACTTTTCCAGCTGAGATTGTCACCAAGGGCATAACTTGTGTTAATTTCTATGGTGTTTTCAGTAATGTGGTTAGCTGTCCATTAGCAATCAGCCTCTTAATTGTAATGCAGGTGGTAACTAGTTTTGGTCACTATAGAGCTCGGTTGGGTTTGAACATTTAGATCTGTACACCTGGCAATGTAAATGGAGCAGCAATAGCTCTCAGAATGAGCTAGATAGACTGAATATGTGCAGGTAAGTGCAGTTCTGTAAAGATTCATAGGCGAACAAAGGCACTGAGCTTGAAAAGATGGTACACTATGAAACTCTAGTAGGAGGAGGTTCTAAGGCCCCGATACAGCACTTTTACACTGGTCTGACTGATTTTCAGTCGTGTAAGTGAGAGAAGAACCAGGCCCCAGTGTGTACGGCTACTCAGACTTTTCATATGGTGTTTTGATAACGTTATCAGCTATATCCATGATCAACACTAGGTGCTGCTAGGCTGCTACTCATATGAAATATACGTTTGCAAAGGTTTTAAACAGTATTTTCAGCAGCTTCCACACTCCTGTCTCATGTTATTATCTACATTCTGACTGTTAGTAATCATGCTACTTTAGTGCACATTAGCTTAATAAATATTTAGTTTTAGTTTTTGAAAGTGTTGATTTGCATCCCTGTGCATTGCCACTACCTTGAATACACATGCAGGAAGCTAAGCCGCATACACCCCCATGAGTAAGAAAATTAAGCTACTCTAAATGTTTCAAATTGTCTTCATTCAAATATTTACTTAAACTCTGCTTCTAGATGTTTTGCAACCCAAGGGGAATGACATTATTAATGGGATGATTCTTGGAACGGACCGACTGTGCTATCAGGCCATAGAAGTTTGTTTATAGGGGGAAAAAATAGAAAGAAAAAAAATTGGTTCGCTCTGTTGAGTTTTGGGCTTTCTACTCCTACGTGTTTGAGTGGGAGAAAGGACAAATCTCTGGGACATTGACTTTCCCATGGCAACAGAAACGGAAATGACTTTAACCCCATCTAGTGACAGATGACTCATCGTTCAGCCAACTGCTGTTTTCTAAGCATTAGAACAGTACAGTGGGAGGAAAAGCCAGGCTTTGCAATATCATATTCTTAGCACTTGGGCTTGTGGGAGAGGACAACTTGCTGGCTTCTGTTTTCGAAGGTCCACAACATTTCACTATGGAGACTCTTGACTATTCTTTTCTTTACAGAGAAGCCAAACACATGTGAGTGCTTTCTTTTACTTAGCCACTAGAGGGCGAGTACTAGGACATTCCAAGTAGGCTCTCACCTCACTATGAGATGACTGAGATGATGCTGGTGACTGGATTTCAAACACCTGTACAGGGCCGCTTTACTCCCATCCTTTCCAAGCTTTTTCTCTCTCGCCAGTGATAAAGTTCTACTTGCTACTTTTCATTTTGGAATCTTCAAAAAAGTTCAGAACTAACCGCTTTTCATTTTCCCTCCCACTCGCTATACACATACGGCTTGAGTCTCTTCGGCCTTACATCAGGCTTCAGTAACAGATGGCGTATTTCTACTGAACACAGATTTCAGACTCCACTGACTGAAGTTTCCCCTCTCACAGGCTCCTTCCTAAGTGGCTGCCACACCAAACTGCTAGGTGACATAGTGGAGACTTATTGGTTCACCATCTCTATGGTCCAGATTCCCTATTATGTCCAATATCTGCTCAACACAGCAGAGGGTGGGAAGGTTTGCAGAGGAGCTAGCTGAAATTCCCTGGTTCTGGGGCTGGAGAGCGCTCCAAACTAAGTACACAGGCTGGTAACTACTTCAAGGGACCATTGGCCAGCCAAGGACACAGCATGTCCTACACTTGACATGCTCCCTATGCTGGGGGCTGCAGGGAAATAGCGTAAGAGCCACGTAGAGATATCCAGCAGCTTTCTGGCCCTTTTCCACTGCCAGAGTGCTGCAAAGGGCCCAAACTGAAGAAGAGACTCTAATTCTGAACATTGTTGTTATTGAAACAATTGATAGTGCCCAGAAGCATTTAGCAAATAGTAAAATGGCATCACTACTTTAGCACTACTTCTCTTGAACAGAGAGGTTAGCATTGGAGATATGCGGAAACAGCAGGTTAGTCAATATGATCTAGTTCAGTCAAACTGAGGGATTTGTGAAGAACTTCCCAATTTAGAGAATTGTGTGGACCTGACAAAGCTAGGTGATCGGACGACGTGACAAGAGATGAAATTCAGCATAGGCAAGAGTCAAGTAATGCATGTTGGAAGGGACAACTTGAACTACAGTACTTGTGCAAGGTTTGAAAAAACAACAAGCCTAGGGCATTATTCTTCGCTCAGGTTTAAGCTGGTATAACTCTTCTGAGTTCAGTACAATTCATACAAGCAGTAAAACCATTGCGAGTCAGGTTCCTAAATTTATTTGTGGAAAGCGCAATTAACAAAAATAACTCAATGGCCAGGGTTGGTCAGGAAAGCAAACAAAATGTTTGGTTGTAATAAGAAAGATAGAGAGGCTAATACTAGAAATATTTGTCAACATAAACTGATGGCATACCCTGACTTTAAATATTGTGTTCAGTCTTGGACAGTGCTTTTACTAAACCTATGCTATCTATTTGTCAGTTCTGCATTCGTTCCCTATCTAGTATCCCCTATACCGGGGACTGGATATAGCAATATCAATGGCTAAGGTTTTAACAGCAGCAATAGCATAAACTCACGTTTAGCGCTACCTACAATTGTTCCTTTGCCTTGACTCACTTTCTCATAGTTGCTGTTTCTTCTCATCATCCTCAAGGCACATTCCAAAGACGTGTAGCCTCCTTGCAGACTGAGCGCCACCTCGCTGGCTAGGTCTTTATGACTTTCTGGCTGGATGTTCAGTCTATGTCTGTCATTGTCAATCCTATTGTACCATTGAGGCTGTCCGTGATCACGTGATCACCCATCGTATAGTGGCATTCCTTGGCATACATGCTTCATAATTCATTGATCTTCCATCATAATGATATGTCTGTACCAAGAAAGCTGCCAATGCCAAACCAGTGCTGATGAAGGTGGTTACTGGGTTCATTGCTGATCTTGTCTTGCCACTTAATATGGAGCAGCTGATGAAGGCGACAAGAATCAAAAATGGCAATTTACCGCTCATCAGCCTTCTTCAGCGTTCATCAGTACAACTGATCTCGCAGACTTTAGCTGATGCTGCCTTTCCCTGTTCTGTCCTGGACAAAGCGGGTGCCACCTTCCCCTGCTGACAGAGCTGAATAATGGGTGTGGAAATCATGCCTGTTTTAAATGGGCTGCCTGAGTCGACCACCAGGATACTGTTTCTTTCTTATACACACATGCTGCAAGTCAAGAATAAATTCAGGAGTCTGCTGGTTGAAACTAGAGAGGACCTAAGGTCACAATCAACTTTGCTTAACAGAGCCAGCTACCAATATTATCATGTAGACTTATTACGTTAACTTGATAGGTCCACAGAAGTCAAAGGGCCTTCAAATTAAGCTCTCTAATCTTTTATGAGCACATCAGTCGGCATCCTAGTTTAGAAGCAAAGAAATTATTTTATAAAATATTATTCTTTTTAGAGCACATTAAATGGCCAAAATGTCTTTATAATACTAATACCTAGCTCTTGTGTAGGACTTTTCATCAGTAGATCTCAAAGCACTTTACAAAGGAGGTCAGTATCATTATAGAAAATGGGAATAAAAACAGTTAATTGTGCATTGGCACTGGAATCCCCATACACCTCTTTAAGTGAAAGGAGATGTATTACCTGGAGGGATTTCTTCATGTTGTGTGATAGTGACAGTAGCTAGTTAACAACATAGAATCAGAGAAATAAGAGCTAAGTGATTTTTGTGTGTGTGCTGTGAGGTTATGAGGCTACCTACTGGTACAGGCTTTTACTACTAACATGCTGGGATAATAAATGTTCAACTATAATCAATCATCCTTTATTGCTGAGCCTAGAGACCTGCAAGACAAGGTTGAGAGCTTCCTAACAAGGCCCTAGCCTGTTGTCCTTTGATCCCTAATCCCTTTAGGATCCCTTGGCAAGGGGACTGGACTAACTCAAGGAGAACAGAGGTTTAAGGGACCAGAGGAGCTAGTGGACAGAAGCAGGAAATGGGGGAGTTTTGTGAGGGAGTTTAGAGAGGGAGTGTGACAGCTAGATACTCCTAACAAACATTCACTAAATGTAGGTCAATAGACACCCCACCACCCTCAAAAAACAAAACAACTACAAACAAAACCAACCAATCAAACAACAACAACAGAACGTCTGCAAGAATAAAAATAATGCAGGCAGAAGTCCAGCAGCAAAGTGGGGGCTACCCAGTTTATTGCACTGAATGCAGTACATATGATTACCTGCCTTGTGGGCAGGTGGTGTATGCATGCATTCAGTGCAAGCAACTCCTGGCCCTTAGAGACTGAGTATGGGCTCTTGATACCAGAGTGGCTGAACTGGAGGAGCTAAGGCAGACAGAGTGGTACATAGAGAAGACTTTCCAGGACACGATAGAGTAGTCCTAACCCCAGTCTGACAGCCTCTGTGCTGTGGAGGAGGGAGTAGATCAAGAGGAAGCAAAGGGAACCAGTCCCATAGTTGGGTCCCTCCCTCCAGATGATGTCCTGGTACCCTCTCACGCTGAGGATACCAGTCATGACCCATGGCTCTTGAATGTGGGTGAACAGCATTCACGGGAGCAGCCACACTCTAACTCTCCACCTGGCAGCCTGCTGGCAACTGCTTATCTAGGACCCATAAAACCCAGCCCCACTGCTCCCCCGGCTTGATTTTGTGGTATTATGAGGAAGCAAAATTAATTCTTTGCATTTGTTTTCATGCAGAGGATGTGAGGGAGGGTCCCACACTTGAACCATTCTTTTCAGGTGACATATCTGAGGAACTGTCCCAAATTGAGGTGTCAATACAGGAGGCTTTGGAACAAATTAATATATTAAACAGTAATAAGTCACCACAACCAGATGGTATTCAGCCCGACGTTCTGAAGGAACTCAACTATGAAACTGCAGAACTACTAACTGTGGTATGTAAACTATCTTTAAATCAGCTTCTGTACCAGATGACTGGCAGATAGCTAATATGATGCCATTTTTTATAAAAAAGGCTCCAGAAGTGCTCCTGGCTGGTAAGCCTAACTTCAGTACCAGGCAAATTGGTCGAAACTGTAGTAGATAGTAGATAGACAAAATTATCAGACAGATAGTTGAACACAGCTTTTGTAAAGGGAAATAATGCCTCACTAATCTATTAGAATTCTTTGAGGGAATCAACACGCAGTGGACCAGGTTGATCCAGTGGATATGCTGTACTTGGCCTTTCAGAATGCTTTGACAGGGTCTCTCACCAAAGGCTCTTAAGCAAAATAAGGAGTCATTGGATAAGAGGGAAGTTTCTCTCATGGATCAGTGTGACGGTTTACGCCCCTTGTCACAGGGCAGTGGGACCTTACTGCTGGCTCAGCGGGGGGTGGTCCTACCGAAACACGCTGAGGCTTACTGGGGGCAAGGTACCAGTCCGTCACCCCCCCCCCCGGTCGGTTCCTACCGGCTTGGGAGTTGGGGTTGCCCACGAATCCCAGGGTCCTTCGCGGGTCTCCGGGTTCGTCGCCTCCCCTGGTAGGGGTTCGTGCCCAGGGCCGGCTCTGGCTTTTTGGCCGCCCCAAGCAAAAAAAAAAAAAAAACCTGCGGCGCGGCCGCTTGCTCGGCTAGTGCCTGGAGTCGGCCCTATTTGGACTGGCCTGAAGAAGCCTCCGTTCCGAGCAGCTCCAAGAGCGTAGGCTGGTCCTCTGCAGGAGCTGCCTGGTTAGGTCCTTCCCCTTCGGCCACCCACCCAGACTGAGCTGAGTTCCCTCCTTTTATACTCACTGAGCATTTGGAGCATGCCCAGTACGAGCGGGGCGGGACTTCCGCTGACAGAGCTACTTGTCTGGCGCTGCCAGGGCTAGTGCGGGGTGGGGCTGCCCCGTCACATACCCCCCCCCTTAAGAAGGATCGTTACAAATTGGAAGAGGCCAAAGGGTGTAGGGAAGGCCGTCTTCTCCCGGGAGTTTGGTGTGAGGGGGATCTGCCAGTATCCCTTAGTTAGATTTATGGTTGACAAATACCTTGCTCCCCCGAGCCGTTCCAGCAATTCATCTACCCTCGGCATTGGGTATGCATCGAAGCGGGAGATGGCGTTGACCTTTCTGAAGTTGATGCAAAACCGGGTTGTCCTATCGGGTTTCGGGACTAAGACGATAGGGCTGCGCCACTCACTCGTTGATTCCTCCATGACCCCCATCTCCAGCTTTGTCTCTAGTTCTTGCCGGACCGTATCCCACATTTTCCTGGGTAATGGCCGGTGGTTGTCTCTCACCTTTTGACCGGAGTTGGTGGCGATATGATGACTCATCAGCGTCGTTCATCCGGGGCGGGTGGATAAAACCTCCGGGAATTTCCCCACTAGTCGTTGTAGTTGTTCTCGCTGTCTGGGGGTGAAGCCTGACCCAAGCGTCACCGGCCTTGGATTGGGTGTATCTCCCACCAGGGGTCCGAGTTCCGATTCTGGGGTGGACGGGCCAATAAACAGGGCTTCCCTGGTCTTCCAGGCCTTCAGGAGATTCACATGGTATATACGTGTCTCCTTCCGTCGCCCCGGTAGTTTGACCTCGTAGTCGACCGGCCCCACTCGTCGGACTACCTCGTAGGGGCCCTGCCACTTGGCCAGAAGTTTTGACTCTGCCGAGGGCAACAAGAGCAGCACCCGGTCGCCTGGGCCGAAACTCCTTCCTCTAGTCCCGTGGTTGTAGAGACGTTCTTGGCCCACTTGGGCCTGTATCAGGTTCTCCCGGGCAAAGGCCCCTAGCGTTTGGAGCCGTTCGCGGAGGTGTAACACATATTGGGTAGTCCCAAGAACTCGCGTCTCCTGGGCTTCCCACTCCTCTTTCAGAAGGTCCAAGATCCCCCTGGGCTGCCTCCCGTACAAGAGTTCAAAAGGTGAGAACCCCGTCGAGGCCTGGGGCACCTCTCGTATGGCGAACAGCCAGGCTGGCAACAGGGCATCCCAATGCGAGGGGTCCTCCTCCACGAACTTCCGTAGCATAGATTTTAGAGCGCCATTGAAGCGTTCCACCAGGCCATCGGTCTGAGGATGGTAAACAGACGTCCGGAGTGTCCGTATGTGGAGGAGGCGACACAGTTCGGCTATTAGTTTGGAGGACACATTCGTTCCCTGGTCGGTCAGTATCTCTGCAGGTATCCCGACCCTAGCAAAAATCTTCACTAGTTCATTGGCAATTGTCGGTGCTGTCGCCGTTTTTAGGGGAACTGCTTCCGGGTAGCGCGTCGTGTAATCTACAATCACTAGGATAAACCAGTTCCCCGTCTTGCTCCTTTCGAGGGGGCCAACGAGGTCCATCCCAATCCGCTCGAAGGGTATGCCGATGACTGGCATGGGCACCAGGGGTGCTCGGGCTACCCCTTTTGGTCCCGCTCACTGGCATTCCGGGCACGATGCACAATAGTCCCTAACCTCTCGGAGTATGCCCGGCCAGAAGAACTGGCGAGCCACCCTCTGGAGGGTCTTCTCCCGCCCCAGGTGTCCTGCCCAAGGGTTTGCATGGGCTAGTTGTAAGAGACCTTGCCGCAGCCTCCGGGGCCCCAACAACTGACGGAACGTCTCCTATGTCTGGGGTTCCTACGCTATACGATACAGGCGGTCCCGCCATATCTCAAAGCGGGGGCCCTGTGGAGGCCGCAGAGTCGGATCTCCCTCGGGGCCCGGTTCGGTGGCCTGTCCCCAGGCTCTACTTAGGGTCGGGTCCTCTCTCTGTTCCTGTATGAAGTCCACATCTCGCTCCAGTTCTGCTTGGGCATCTTCCACCGAGCAGGGCCTGTCGGTGGGGTGATCCTCGGGGGTCTCCTCTGACGCTGCGGTCCCCTCACCTGGGTCAATCCTCGGTAGGCATCCGAGCAGTCCTGCTCTTGGAGGCCTAGTCCTGTCTGGTCGGGGTTTGGACGGCTGGTACTTCAGGAGAACCTCCCCGAAGCCGGGCCAATCCCGTCCCAATACCAGGGGGTAAGCCAGCCTGGGTGCCATGCCCACCCAGAGGCCCTCCTCCCAGCCACTTACTTGTATTTTCACCCAGGCCGTGGGGTAAGGGCGGATGTCCCCATGTACGCATTGTAGGTGGATCGGGGGGCCTGAGAGGTTGAGGTCTGGGACTAGCCCCTCCCGTATGAGGGTCTGGCTGCACCCGGAGTCCACGAGGGCATTCGCGGGGATTTCCTCAACCCGGACGGGGACTACCAGCTTTCCTGTTCCCCTCCCCCGAGCCCTCCGTCCAGCCACCCAGACTTGTCCGTAGCTGCAGTCCATGAAGGGACACTCCCGGCGAATGTGTCCTTCTTGTCCACACTCCCAGCACCTCTCTCGGGCCTCGGCAGGCTCTGGGCCTCCCCTCAGGGGGCTCCCTCGCTTTCGGGGTTGTTGCTCCCTCCGGGTCGTTACCTGGGGTACCTTGGGTCTGGGCTCAGGGTTAGGGAGCTTTGGAAACGCGGGTCGGGCTCCCGCCGGCGGCTCCTGGAATCCCACCCCGTGGAGCTTCCCTCTTCCTGCCCCGCCCTTACAACCAGGGTTCCTGGCTACTCAGGTTGGCGCCTCGGCCCCCTCGGCGGATAAGTAGTCCTCCATCAAGGCCACCGCCACGGCCAAGGTCACCGGTCGATGCCTTAGTACCCAGGCCCTTCCTCCTGGGGGCAGGATCTGAGTGAACTGTTCCAGTGCCACTATCTCTGCCACCTGGGGCCCCGTTAAGCCCTCCGGGTTCAACCACTTCCAACAGTGGTCTCGGATGCGTTGGGCCACCACCTAGGGTCGGGCCCCGGGGGGGTACTGGTCCTGGCGGAGGCGTTGGCGATAGGTCTCGGGGCTGATGCCTGTATGGTCTAAGATGGCCGCCTTCACTCGGGCGTACTCCAGGGCTTCCCGGGGATCGAGACTACGGTAGGCAGCTTGAGATTGACCCGTCAAATAGGGGGCTAGTAGGGTGGCCCAATGTTTTGGGGGCCACCTGGCGGCGGTCGCTACCCGCTCGAACATCACCAAGAACGCCTCCGGGTTGTCTTCAGGCCCCATCTTGGTGAGGCATACCGGCAGTTCCCCCAAGGCCTCCCTAGGTCCGGCCCCAGTGGGTGTGGCGGGTGTGGCTCCCGCCGGATGTAGTAGCGTAGCCACCTGCTGCACCAGGCGCTCCTGTTGCGTCTGCTGCTGGGCCGCTAATTCTCGGAGTAGTTGCTGCTGGTGCTACTGGTGCTGGGTTATCAGCAGCTGCTGCTGGCTTGTCATCTGCTGCATCATCTGCACCTGCTGGGTTATCAGCTGCTGCTGCTGTTGGGCTGCCTGCTCCTGCTGCTTTTCCAGCATCCACTTCAGGAGCTTCTCTGCCTCCATCGTGAGGATAAACGGGGGGTCCGAGAGCATTGGCTGGTCCTCTGCAGGAGCTGCCTGGTTAGGTCCTTCCCCTTCGGCCGCCCGCCCAGACTGAGCTGAGTTTCCTCCTTTTATACTCACTGAGCATTTGGAGCATGCCCAGTACGAGCGGGGCAGGACTTCCGCTGACAGAGCTACTTCTCTGGCGCTGCCGGGGCTAGTGCGGGGCGGGGTTGCCCCCTCACAATCAGTAACTGGTTAAAAGATAGGAAACAAAGGCTAGGAATAAATGGTCAGTTTTCAGAATGGAAAGAGGTAAGTCGTGGGGTCCCCCAAGGATCTCTACTGGGACCAGCGCTATTCATCATATTCATAAATGTTCTGGAAAAAGGGGTAAACAGTAAGGTGACACATTTTGCACATGATACAAAAGTATTCAAGATAGTTAAGTCCAAAGCTGACTCAAAGAGTTACAAAGGGATCTCACAAAACTGAGTGACTAGGCAACACACTGGCAGGTGCAATTCGATGCTCATAAATGCAAAGTATTGCATATTGGAAAACGTAACCCTAATTATACATATGAAGCAATGGGGTCTAAATTGGCTGTTACCACTCAAGAAAGAGATCTTGGCATCATCAGGGATAGTCCTCTGAAGACATCTGCTCAATGTGTAGCGGCAGTCAAAAAAACTAACAGAATGTTAGGAACCATCAAGAAAGGGATAGATAATAAGACAGAAAATATCATCATGCCACTATATAAATCCATAGTACCCCTACAACCTGAATACTGTGCACAGTTCTGGTCACCCCATCTCAAAATATATATATTAGAATTGGAAAAGGTACAGAGAAGGGGAACAAAAATGATTAGAGATATGGAACAGCTTCCATATGAGGAGAGATTAAAAAGCTGGGACTTTTCAGCTTGGAAAAGAGACGACTAAGAGAGGGATATGATAGTGGGCTATAAAAATCATGAATAGTGTGGAGAAAGTGAATAAGGAAGTGTTAGTCGCCCCATCACATAACACAATAACCAGGGATCATCCAATGAAATTAAGAGGCAGCAGGTTGAGAACTAACATAAGGAAGTACTTCTTCACACAATGCATGGTCAACCTGTGGAACTCGTTGACAGGGAATGTCGTGAATGCCAAAAATATAAGTGAGTTCAAAAAAGAATTAGATAAGTTCCTGGAGGACAGGTCCATCAATGGCTATAAGCCAAGATGGTCAGGGATGCAACCCCATGCTCTGGGTGTCCCTAAACCTCTGACTGCTAGAAGCTGGGACTGTACGACAGGGGATGGACACTAGATAATTGCCCTGTTCTGTTCATTACCTTTGAAGCATCTGTCATGGGCCACAGTTGGAAGACAGGATACTGGACTAGTTGAACCATTCATCTGATCCTGTGTGGCCATTTTTATGTTCTAGCTACTGTTTAGTTCATAAATAGGTTTGCCCATATTATTTCCAGTTATTTAGTGTTCACCCCAATACTAAAGTTAGATAGTGTACATCTACTAACTGTGTACCCCAAATTAGTGAAATAGAAGGCTCCAGTCTTGCAAATTGCACTGTGTTTGTGGACTCTAATGCTCAAGCCAATCTACCCACACAAAGTACCTTGTGTGACAACCATGCCTTGGTCAACACCAATGATTGAATCAAGGGACCTTCAGAGTTGAAAGCATGAGTGTATAGCTTGAGCTAAAGAGACAGCCTCTGTAGCAGGGGTCTGTTACAGGCTCTCCTCGTCTTTGGGCTGGGCACAGAGTGACACATACACAACACAGGGACAGCTGAGTGGGTTGAGCATTGGCCTGCTAAACCCAGCATTGTGAGCTCAATCCTTGAGGGGGCCATTTAGGGATATGGGGCAAAAATCTGTTGGATGATTTAATTGGGGCTTGGTCCTGCTTTAAGCAGGGGGTTGGATGAGATGATCTCCTGAGGTCCCTTCCACCCCTGATATTCTATGATTAATGACTGTGTTCAAGTGGGGCAAGAGGCAATTACTGTTCTACAGATAGATGAGTAGGCGCTTTCAGGGAACAAGGATCCACTTACACACATGGTCATAACAGCATTTCCTCAGAATAACAACATAAAAACAATAGTATTGAAAGTGTTGGGTAACCAATGTCTTCAGGCTTTCCTCCAATTTATCAAGCTAAATCTGTATGTTGCAGTTGCTTCATATTCTCTTCTTTCTTAGAAGCACTTCCCCATAGTTTCTCAAGATAATGAAGCATGTGATATCTGTTGAAACTTCTTACAAAAACCACATGTTATCAGTTTATTCTCAGGCAGCAATCGTCTATACAGTTTGTGATAATCAGTTCTTGTTTCAGGGGTAGCCATGGTTTCTCTTTCACAAGTCATTGTGGAGTTTGTAGTGATTGGGTATGGTGAAAAGCCCGCATTCTCACTATGAGAATTCAGTATTCAGAGGGGCTGTTTTCCCCACTTGTAAGTTAGTTTAATACTCTAACCAAACCACACAAGTCCCAATAAACAATAGTCCAAATGAAAACAATCCGCCCCTCCCCCTGTTTCACTGTTCATGGAACACAGTATCCTCTGCTGGGGGTATAATAGCAATATCTCCTCGGTGCTCCATCTTCTAAAAGCTCCAGCCTTGTGTCCTAGATAACAAAGTGAGCAATAGGTCCATCTCCAAACTGTCTCTGCCTTTCTTTCCCCAAGGCCACTTTCTTCAGCTTTGCCACAATCTCTCAGCTTCCCCCTCAGGACTTAGCTAGGTCTTGTTCCTGACCAAAAAACACTCCCTCTTCTCACAGTACTTTATTGTAGTAAAGTACAGGCTTATTTCACAGACCCTCCTCCCCAAGGTTCTTTCCCTTTGACAGGAAAGACCCAGAGCTCCTTTCCTAGTGTCCTCACATAGATATCCTTTCTTCCCTGGCTTCTTCTAGTCCTTCTATCACAGCCTGTTCCTTTCCAGGCTGTCTTTGCAAAGATGCCTACCAACAGCTCCCTCCAGGTCTCATTCTTAATAGAGAGACTCCCCTAGAAACTCTGAGCTCCATCCCAGTTTCCTCTACACTAACGAAAGGGAGATGGTTGTATACAGCCTCCTCTCCTAGCATACCTCCCTGTGAAGCCTACAGTTCTCATATGTTCTGAGAACTACAACTCCCAGAATGCCTGTCTTCTGGGCTGAAACCAGAAACAGAGCAGAGCTGGTCCTGGAGCCTCCCTTAAAGGGTCAGCACACTCTATTACAATAATAAGTAGTACTAGGGGAGATGATTTAGTCTGTCAGAGTACTACAGCATATGATTAGGCTGGTTTATTTATTTTCTGTATCAAAGGCTAAAGGGAACTTCTGTAGAAAAAAGAGCAGGCTCTAAAACTCTGCGTTCTGAGGGTGTGTGAATTGCACAGTAGAGATTGTCAGACTTATTTCATTTGCTGTTTCAGAGCCACATACAAAGGCAAACTGAAAAGGACTTCCTTAGATCCAGGTTACTGTTTGGCGTCAGTAAGAACAAAGTTAAAGATTACAGCATTTAAAGTTAATTGAACTGGATATTTTAGGAGCTGCCTGTTTCTCTAATCTTGAAAATATAAACAATTATATTTTCAGGAAGTCCTGGATTTTGACATCATCTTCTTTAGAAGTAGACCTGCTAAACCTGTTTAACTGGAAAGAACTGTCTTTAGTTGCTGAGCTTTTAGTACTGGCTGATGCATTCCTAGAAACTGTAACATCTCAGAAAATGAGGGAAAAGAAAAGGAAATTAACATCCTTGCCAAGCTCTGTCTGTATGTTTAACATTGTGCGGCTTAAATATCCTCCTTGGTCACTTAATATGAACAATCATAATAGAGAGTAATCCTTTGCTAAGGATGCTGCCGTAATCAAGGACCTCAATATCACTATGAGAAAACACATTTTCACTATTGACAAAATATTCACAAGTGGTCACTGATTTTGGCCATCCCAATTTTTGGGTGGCCAGTTTGAGACATCTTGGACCTGATTTTCAGACTGGCCGAGCACTCAGAACTCCAGCTGAAGTCAGGAGAAGCCCTCTGAAAATCAGATTAGTGGAATAACTCATCCACATTTTAAAAGATCTGAATCTGGCTGTTGCAATGCTAGAAAGTATGGCACAGATCACAAGTGACGCAAAGGAATTCCATAATTAACAGTGTCATATCTTCAATGCTATAAAACTGCAATGGGAATTCAATTAAAAAGTGAGTAATCCGTGTGGTATTTCAAAAAAATAAAACATTCTATTCCCCATTTGAAGTTATTCAGAACAACACTACCACTGTATTAAGCTATAAAGCCTACATTAGGTCTTTTTCAGATAAAAAGAATAAATATTAATTTAAACAATGAATTGACAACCTCCCTTGATCTTTTATTTTTTCACAAGTCTCTTGTTGCATTTTTTGATGGATTTGACTCTGCTCTTTCCTTTGGGGGAGGGTCTTTTCTTGACACAGACACATCCCATTTCATTTTCAAAGTTGTCTTGTAAAAGGCTGGCTCATGGTTTTGGATCCTTCCTGTTAGCTGGGTAGAATGTGAGAGGAAGAAGACAGCCCTCCAACAAAGTAAAACAAAAGGGGCTAGAATCTCTCCTCCATTACACTGGATTTATGCAGTTGTAATTCCATTGACTTTAATGGAGTAACGCTGGTATAAAACCAACGTGATGGCAACAACCTGGCCCATCATCTTATGCCTGCAGAGGTGCAGTTATAATACTAAACTCAGACTAGAAACATATAGAGATCCAAATTCTGTCCCTTGATTTTCATGGGGTTGGACAGGGTCTAAGTCAGGATGGAATTTGGCCCAAAGTGTTTATCTACAAAGTGTGGAAGGGCAGTAAAATGTTGCTGACCACCGCTACTTGTTAATGAAGACAAATCTCCGTGGCTTACTATTTAAATGGGACATCAATAGGACACAGCAGTGCAGATGCTGCAGTAGAAGAGTGGTCATGAAGCAGCTAGATGGATAAGCCACCCAGGCAAAAGCTGATATGCATGACATTGAGTGGAGTTGGAATATTGAAAAGAAGAATTACTCACAGGGAAGATAAGAAAAACTCTCAGCAAAATTCTAATCACTTAGAGCTCATAGAAGTTTATTAAATCTACCTGCAGCCATCTAGATTAAAGCTGTGAAAGACATCAGCCTCATCTCCATACCTCTATGAAACCTCCTTGTCTTTCTTGGGAACAGAAAAGCAAAGTTAAATGACTGTGAGGAATAATTAGATAATTTTCATTGCTAATTGCTGCTGGCAATGCAGACCTATTGTGGCTAGAAGTTGTGCAAAACAAGTTTAGTTGCTGATACTCAGACAATATTTCCTGATCTTGTGCTCTGATACTCTTGGCTACATATATTTTTATGGGCATCCCCTGCAGTGATGGATATTTATGCGCAGTGTAATTAGCAAGTCAGCTGTAACATGTGTGCTGTGGCTGCCCACCTGGCAATTGCTCATGCCACTCTAATCCAATAGAGTTGGTGGCTCCTCTGGATCCACATGGAACAGTACTACAGTTGGGAGCAATGCAAGCTGCACAGCAGGTTACAGCACAGATATTTTAAAGGAAGCAGGTAGCCCCAGTGGGCTTTGAATTGGGTCCTATGGTAGGAGAGTGATGTGGTGAGTTACTTGAGGCAGGTGGGATGGAGGGCCAGCCAGTTAGCCAAGTACCAGTAGGCAAAGCTGGAAATACCTTTTGTTGTTATATATACCAGCTGTTGAATCCAGAGTTCTTCTATATGACAGAGAGCCTGTTTCAAGAGCAATAGTCACCAGGAGAGATTTTTCAAAGACGCTTAATGGAGTTAGGTGTCCAACAAACGCCCAGCACCGCTATTTAGTTCTCTTCTACACTTTATTTTTCATAGACCCTACAGTTCCCACATATACCAGTAGGACCATTATTGATACTGCATCTACACCATGTATTTGCCATGTGAAATTTACACAGGTTGTTCAGATGCAAAAGTTATAATTTGTATGTAAACTCTGTGTCCCCTCTCTAGACGCGTAGATGCACATTTTGTATAATTCATACACTATGCATTTTACACACACACACACACACACACACACACACTATATTCCGTTTATTGTCTATATAAACACATCAAGCTCCACATCCGTCTTTCTGCGGCTGAATCCTGACTCGGGAACACTCCCAATTATTGTTCGTAACCAGCTGTCCCATGGAGGCGATTTATTGTTTTATAGACACACAGGCAAGTGATTGTGTCTCGCCTGCTGCGCTGCGTGTGGGACCCTGTTCTCTGCATGCACAGACAGCTGTGCAGAACAGCCGGGCGAGAGAGAAATCCCCACCTCCAAGCACCCTTCTCATGCGACCGCGCCTTGAGAAACTAAAAGCCAAAGGCATCTCTATTCTCAGAGTTCTTTCAAGGGCCCGCCCGCATAGTTCAGCACCAGGACACAGCTGGAACCTTGTGGCCCCGCCCCAGCCAGGCTACCCTCCCTCCCGGGTGTATGGAGACAGGCAGCGCTCAGTACAAGCCCACTCCATGCACAGAGAACTCTGGAGACACCTGCCCACACACGCAGACCTGCGCTGGGCACAGGTAACCCCCAATTCTTTGGCAGGGCACACTACATGAATGAGTAAATGAGCTAAACTACTTGGGATCTTGGAGGGTGGGATTCTGCCTGGCATAAAGTTTCTTCTGCTTTTGGGTTTTGGCTTAGCAGCCTCTCCTGGGAGTTTATTCCAGCCTCTTTTGAGATCTCCCTAGTTTGTTTATTTTTTAGAAAACTTTAGCTCTTTGTTCCCAGTGCTGCTTTCTGCCTGAGGCATTTGATCCTGTCTTGTCAGCCGTGCAAATTGTATGTGATGGCAAATTGCTCATGGATGGATAATATGTAAAAGAAATAACTTGCCTTACTTAGAATGTATTGCATCTCTGCAGTCATGCTTCATTGCTACTTTCATAAAGCTCTTTGTGCTATTCCCACTCTGTACTAGACTGTGGTTTGGTTATAGTCTAATTTGATCAGCATAATTTAAAGAACCAGGAAGTATTCAGTTCCTAATGTAGGAGCTTTGCATATATAATATAACTATATAGTGCTTCCCCCCCAAAATTCCATTGCTTCCCACCTGCCAAATGCCATAAACAAAGTAATTATGGCACTGCTCCCCTTTGATTGTGCCTTGTATGTATCATTCTCCAAAACTATATTCAACAAATATTTGGCTTGCAACACTAAACAGTAAGAGGAAAGGAAGTGAATTAGAAAAATATTATGCAAAATAGATTTCTGCTATTGCAATTTTAGAATTAATGCAAAATTGCTGTATGTGCTGTAACAACTTTGAACATTTGGGTACACTCATGGGACAGGTTGCCCCCAATTTAGCTCTTTTCTTTAGCAATAGTTTGCTGGCTTCATGTTTAAACAGGAAATTTTACTTGTCTTTTAACAGTCAGTTGCAATGTGGTCTACCTTTAGTTTAAAACTACTTATGTATGATCTGCAAACAGTGCTGTGTGCCTGGAGATCTTGTCCAAACTGGTTTTTTTTTTTTTTTTGCACTAAAGAAAATCTAATTTTTCTTGCGATACAGAAAGCATTCCGTTGAGTATTTGACCTCATAGCCCTTTGCACCCCACTGGTTCACTTGCTAAAGCAGTGCAGCAATTTGACCAGGGTCCCTTCTTGTTGAATCCAGGTAAACAGTATTAGCACTGCAGGCATTTTAGTGAACATTTTCTTGATTATTTGGTATTTTGTTGGTAGTAGCAAGTAGCTGGAATTGTAAAGTCTGGAGAAGTTAAATTGGGGGAGGGGTAGCTCAGTGGTTCGAGCATTGGCCTGCTAAACCCAGGGTTGTGAGTTCAATCCTTGAAGGGGCCACTTAGGGGGACCTGGGGCAAAATCAGTACTTGGTTCTGCTAGTGAAGGCAGGGGGCTGGACTTGATGACCTTTCGAGGTCCCTTCCAGCTCTATGAGATAGGTATATCTCAATATATTTTTTTCCCTTTGATCCCTAATGAGTGAAGTTCATGCTGGCCAGGAAGGCTGGCAGAGTAGGGAGGCTTTGTCTCAAACACCCCACCCTATTAGCAGGTGCTGATTCTGCTGTGAAAATATAAAGTGGGTTTGGCTGACTCACTGGTGTACCTGGGTTATTATCCCATCTGTAGGTAAGGGAGGTGGAATCAGCCCTCAAGCAGAGAGAGTGAGTTTGGGAAAGAAAGGACCCTAACATCAGCTAAGCCTGAATTCATTGGTAATGGTGAAAGGTGACCAACGTCTTGCAGGATTAGGACCTTAAAGAATGAAATGCCAAATTCTGCCCTTGGATACACACTTGTAACTCCCACTGAGCCAAATGATGTTCTCGGTTATACCTGTGCAACCCCAGCCAGTGAGTTCCATGAGACTTGCGTACATGTATCCTCGTACAAGAGCAGAAATGTGCCCTGCCCAGGTTACGATTCAACCCCCTCTGGAGGAGAGTAACTACGACTTTACCACTGTAGTCAAAATATCTTTGTATGCTTCTCTGACACCTATAATTTATAAATAAAGAAACTTATTGGGCCTTTTCATTTCTAGTTTGTGTGTTTAGATGCACAAGTGTTGTGGGATTTGCTGCATAAGCTTTGAGTTTCCAGTTAGAAAGAAGTGATCTCCTATTAACTATTACTAGGAATTTCAAATAATGGATCCAATAATAAAATAGACATAAGTTGCTTTACAATGGTACTACAGGAATTTAGGAAACAGGAAGCTCCTTTATTAGATATTGTTCTCACATGCAGTATCCTTGTGAGTCTGATTTCATTGCATATCTGTTTACATTTGTGACTTAACTTGAACACATCTTGTGAATCAACTACTTCCTGATATGCAATCTATATAGATCCTCTTTATCAGTAAAGAGTGGTATGCTTTCAGCGGGGACTTTAAAAAAAAGACCTTGTCACGTAATAGGACCATGGAGCATTATGGAAGCAAACAAAGAGGTTTGCTATTTGGCTGTATGGATACAGTGAGGTTGAGATTTTAGATTTATTTGTTCATGTTCCCTTGATTCATTCTTAAGAGTCTTAAATCTCATTGCAGTGCAAGTGTGCCCCGTCAACGGGAATTGCACTCACAGGCATTGAGATTGATTGGGTAGTCATAAGGCAGGTAAAATTCCTGTTGACTTCACTGGAAGTTTTGTTGCATAGGGACTTCAGGGTTGAGTCTGTTGAGACGTATGTATACTAGCTGAACTGGACTTTAATTAAGGGAGTCTGTGCAGCAGCATACAACTAGAGTGAACCTCCCATGCCCCCTCTTTGGCCAAAATCCACTCCCCTTTCTGGAAAACACACTCCTTTTTGAACTGCTGAAAGAATAGCAGGAGAGCTTAGAAGAATCCTGCAGATCACAAGTTAATCCCCACGTAAGTTACTTTGACTAGAAGACCACATGCAGTTCTGAATAGAACTCAGCCCTGAATCTGACTCATAATGTGAGCCAGGAAATGTTTGGATAGGAAAAGTGGGGGAGGGGTTAGCAACAGGTGTCTTTGGAAGCAGTTCTTTAGGCAAGGTTAATGCAAATTCAGAGTAAACTCTACTAGTTTACATAAATATGTGCTTGAAAAGAAGCCAATAATGACTCCTTGATTGTAAGCAATTGCCTGTCCTCCTCTTTATATGAAGTTCAGAACACCTCACTGCTCTCATCTGGAAATTCCAGCCCCTAGAATCAAGACCTGTAAATGTGGAGTAGAACCTGATCAAACATGGCTATACTTATGTTGTTCAAATGTGCCTGCTGCACTGGACAGCCGGCAAATCTTAAATAAATGGCCTATCTTCAGTTTATCTCGGATAATTGAATGTCTGCCGTAATCCTGATCTGTGGGATGACAAAAAGAAAAGTGATCAGAAGCTATTTCATTATTATGTAAATCTCACCATATCAAACAAAGAATCCATCTCTAGGTATGCATCGAGGCTGCTATATGTTTCAATTATAGTTTTAATTGCTTACCTTTGGATCTAATTCTGCTTTGTCTAACCTTTCACACAACTATATGGCTTTAGGTAGAGTTACAAGTGGTAAATCAGAAGATAAGTTGGCCCTTCTCTTGTGCTTTTATTTATGGATACGGTGATGATGGGCATCTTTAATATTGTGTGTCATAAGAACTAATAGTTGTAGCTAGTGATTTATGTTACCATTTATGTTACCATTTCTTGATCTATCTTTGAACTAATTTGCTGTAAGACTGATAGGATACCAATTGCCAACTGATAAGGTGGAAAAGCAGATGAAATGCAGATTTTTTCTGTGTGTTTTTGCCTTCAGTTTTCCCCATAAAAGAGCACTGGGTGGATCAGCTAGGTAAATGGGTGTTACCAAACATGTACACAATCTACTGCCCAGTGCAGTATTTACCTATGTGCCTTGGATAAATACTTGTGCTTCATTATTTCCTTTAGAAAGAAATCCTGGAGAAGGCAGTACATTCTGTTGTGTCTTCTTAGGCCTGGTCTACACTTACCCCCCAAGTCGAAGTAAGGTACGCAAATTCAGCTACGTGAATAACGTAGCTGAATTCGACATACCTTACTTCGAATTTACCGCGGTCCACACGCGGCAGGCAGGCTCCCCCGTCGACTTCGCGGTACTCCTCTCGCCGAGCTGGAGTACCGCAGTCGACGGGGATCACTTCCTGGTTCGATTTATCGCGTCCACACCAGACGCGATAAATCGAACTCGGAACTTCGATCCGCAGCCGTCGAACTACCGGGTAAGTGTAGACTAGCCCTTAGTGTATGCCCAACGCGCCTCAGGTGGCATGTGACCTGGGCATCTTGGTCTGCCACCCAAAGCTGAAATTTTATATATATTTTTAATTCTCCAATTTTCCCCAGATTTATGGACAGAATTAAGGCTAATGGAGTATAAAGATATAAAACACACCCAATGTGTTGTTTTAGGGTCTGTGAAACTGACATGCTGGTGAGTCAAAATATAAATGGCTGTATGCAGTTTTTGTTGCTTTCTAAATATTTAATCATTCTGCCCTTCCTCTTCTGTGTGTTGTTGTCCTTTCACAGGGCCTGATCTTGCACCTTTGAAGTCAACGGGCCTGATTCTCAATCTTGTTCACTCACTGTGAAAAATGGGTGCACCCAACCTAGGTGTCAGGGAGCAAAGAATTCTTTTACATTGGCTTTGCACTGGTGTGAATGAGGACACAAGTAGTGACGATTTAGGCCCAATTTCAGTTTTGCCTTTGACTTTAATAGTAGCTAGACTGGGTCTATAATCTCCTGTAGGCTTTTGTGTGTGTTGGTGTGCGCACATGCCAAGATGTAAAATTATTTGTTTGCGACTCTGCTAGCAGACAGATTTTTAAACCTCCTTGAAGGAAAATAATTTTTTTTGAAAGCTCCTTATGATGGGGAGGTGATTCTACTTCCTCCTGGGTTTTTTTATTTTTTTTATTTTTTTTATTTATCTCCTTGACCTGGAGGCTCTTTGTTTCAGAACCCAGTGCTGTGGAGGTATTCACTCCATGCACCTACTCCTCCATGCACCTACTCCTCCTTCTCATGGAGGCTTTCTGATAAAAGGAGAACCCAGAATTATATGATTCTATGAAAATTGCTGTATTTGCCTAACTGGATGTAGGGTGACCAGATGTCCCAATTTTATAGGGACAGTCCCGATGTTCAGGGCTTTGTTTTATATAGGTGCCTATTACCTCCTGTCCCGATTTTTCACACTTGCTATCTGGTCGCTCTAGCTGGATGGCATTTCCTCTCTCTCCTCTTCACAACGTGGGAGGTTTTTAGAAAGGTCTTCAGGAGTTTGCCGGGACTCAGTGCTATTTCCTCAGCTCACTCTGGGTCTCTTCAGTGCTTTCTGAAAATAAGTAAATGTAACAGTGCTGCTTTGTCAGCCCGGCTTGTGTTTCTCTTTGAGCAGACGTGCTTTTGGGGGGCTCATTTAATCCCCTTTTTCTGCTGCAGTCACTCCTGTGTATGATTCCTGAAAAGAAGTTGATGCTAAAAAGTGCTGTTTTGGAGCAAAATTAATGGTCACCTTTCTTCCTCTCTTCCTAGCGGTTTGTTCTGCTCACGTGGCAAGGGAGGGTTTAGGGTTGCCAGGCATCCAGTTTTTGACTGGAACGCCAGGTCGGAAAGGGACCCTGGCGGCGCCGGTCAGCACCGCTGACCAGGCTGTTAAAAGTCCAGTCGGCAGCGCAGCAGGGCTAAGGCAGGCTCCCTGCCTGCCCTGGCTCCATGCAGCTCCCGGAAGCTTCTAGGCACAGAAGTGGGCAGGGGGCTCCATGCGCTGTCCCCACCCCGAGTGCCAGCTCTGCAGCTCCCATTGCCCAGGAACCGCGGCCAATGGGAGCAGCAGGGGGCACCACGCAGAGACGCCTGGCCGTGCCTTCACCTCGGGGCCAGACATGGCAGGGCAAGCAGGAAGCCTGCCTTAGTTGTGCTGCACCGCCAACCAGGAGCCGCCTGAGGTAAGTGCCTCCTGGCCGAAGCCCGCACCCCGAACCACCTGCTCCAGGTTAGAACCCCTTCCCCCACCCTAACTGCCTCCCAGATCCCCCCCAGGTCAGAACCCCCTCCTGCACCCTAACTCCTTCCTGGAGCCCACATCCTGAACCCCCTCCTGCACCCCAATTCCCTGCCCCAGCCCTGAGCCCCCTCCCGCACTCCAAACCCCCCATCCCCAGCCCAGAGCCCACACTCCCAGCTAGAGCCTGCAACTCAACTGTCTGCCCCACCCCTGAGCCTGCTTCTGAACTCCACACCCCTCATCCCCAGTCCCACCCCAGAGCCCATACCCCCCTGCCAGAGTCCTCACTCCCTCCAGCACCCCAACCCACTGCCCCAGCTCTGAGCCCCCTCCCACACTCCAAACCCTCCAGCCCCACCCCAGAGCCCATACCCCCCTGCCAGAGTCCTCACTCCCTCCAGCACCCCAACCCACTGCCCCAGCTCTGAGCCCCCTCCTGCACTCCAAACCCTCCAGCCCCACCCCAGAGCCCACACCCCCAGCTAGAGCTTGCACCCCATCCCGCACCCCAACCCTCTGCCCCAGCCCTGAGCCTGCTTCTGAACTCCACACCCCTCATCCCCAGTCCCACCCCAGAGCCCATACCCCCCTGCCAGAGCCCTCACTCCCTCCAGCACCCCAACCCACTGCCCCAGCTCTGAGCCCCCTCCCGCACTCCAAACCCTCCAGCCCCACCCCAGAGCCCACACCCCCAGCTAGAGCTTGCACCCCATCCCGCACCCCAACCCTCTCCCCCAGCCCTGAGCCTGCTTCTGAACTCCACACCCCTCATCCCCAGTCCCACCCCAGAGCCCAGACCCCCCTGCCAGAGTCCTCACTCCCTCCAGCACCCCAACCCACTGCCCCAGCCCTGAGCCCCCTCCCGCACCCTGACCCCCTCATTTCTGGCCCCACTCTGGAGCCCGCAACCCCAGCTGGAGTCCTCACACCCTCCTGCACCCCAATTAAAGTGAATGGGGGTGGGGGAGAGCGAGCGACAGAAGGAGAGGGGCTGGAGTGAGTGAGTGGGGGTGGGGCCTCGGAGAAGGGGTGGGGCTTTGGGGCAGGGGTGGGGCAAGGGTGTTCAGTTTTGTGCAATTAGAAAGTTGGCAACCCTAGGAAGGTTGCATGTGCATAAGTGACAGGGGTGTAGCATTACTCTGCTAAGTCCAGGGGGCATAGATCCCCAGACTAATGTGACCATGGCCCTACTGTGAGGTCTCTACACTACAGGGAAACTGTGTTAGCCAGAACTGTTTTTAAAGATGGTTCCCCCCAAAAGGGCTAATATGGTTTCTCTGACCTGTTTCGGTAGGGACCTAATCTACAGAGGTTGGCCCAAAAGAACCTAACATAGCTAGACCTGGAGGACAGGGA
Organism: Emys orbicularis; assembly: GCF_028017835.1. NCBI lineage: Eukaryota > Metazoa > Chordata > Testudines > Emydidae > Emys > Emys orbicularis. The sequence goes on along the minus strand of NC_088691.1, from coordinate 91,849,306 downwards.
TACCATGGTGCCAACTTTATGGGGGAAATCCTGTTTTAAAACTCTTCTGGCTACTATGATTCCCCTGTAGATGAAGCTGGGTCTCACTCTGGATTGGGCTTTGTTTACCCTGGCCTGTTGCACTACTGTTACCAATGTGGGACCACCTGTGGTGTTATGGTAAATAGCTTCCTGGCAGGGGTGCTGTAGGACAGTGGTTTTCAAACTTTTTTTCTGGGGACTCAGTTGAAGAAAATTGTTGATGCCCATGACCCAACGGAGCTGGGGATGAGGGGTTTGGGGTGCAGGGGTAAGGGCTGCGGGGTGGGGCTGGGAATGAGGGGTTCAGGCTGTGGGAGGGGGCTCTGGGCTGGGGCAGGGATTTGGGATGAGGGAGGGGGTCAGGGCTCGGGGCAGGTGCAGGCGGGTGCAGGCTCTGGGGTGGGGCCGGGGATGAGGGGTTTGGGGTGCAGGAAGGGGTTCCAGGTTTGGCGAGGGCTCAGGGCTGGGGCAGGAGAGTGGGGCGCGTGGTTGGGACGTGGACTTACCTCCGGCGGCTCCCGGTCAGAGGCGCAGCCAGGGTGCAGAAGGCAGGCTTCCCGCCTGTCCTGGCACCGTGGACCGCGCTGCGCCCCGGAAGCGGCCAGCAGCAGGTCTAGCTCCTAGACGGAGGTGCGCAAGCAGCTCCGCGCGACTCTCGCCTGCAGGCACCGACCAGTGGGAGTGTGGAGCAGGTGCTCAGGGCCGGGGCAGCCCGCGGAGCCCTGTGGCCCCCCTGCCTAGAAGCCGGACCTGCTGCTGGATGCTTCCGGGGCACAGCGTGATGTCGGAAAAGGTAGGCACTATCCTGCCTTAGCTGGGCAGCACCGCTGACAGGACTTTTAATGTCCCGGTTGGCGGTGCTGACCAGAGCAAGGCGACCCAGTGCCTTACATGCCGCGACCCAGTAGTGGGTCATGACCCACAGTTTGAAAAACACTACTGTAGGATGATAATAGGCAGGCCATTCATCCAGTTTTAAGCCAGATAGTCCTCCTTTTCTGTGATTATGTCCCCTGTCAGGTACCGAAACAAAACTGACATGGTTTTGTCTGATATCATGGACGGGGGACACCATTTTGAAGAGCATACCCCTCCATTTCCACTGGTGTGACCTCGCACATACCATGCGTGTGAGGTCACGCCACTGGAGTAGGGAGACATGCATTCTAGGCCTTGCTTATGGGGGTGGGGTAACGCTTTTTCTGGAAGTACGAGAATGTCCAGGATTCTGGGCATGTGGCAGTGGCCCTTCTAGATGATTATACATAGAAAATTAGAAAATTCTAATTTTAGGAAGTGCTTGATGAGTGAGAACAGTATATGTGGATTAACGAACAAAGCCTGAAGGTTGTACTGGCTTGGCTGTCTCTCTTTCTGTGCTTGAACACAGATCCTAGTGTCAGGAATGAGTTGGCTTCTGCAGGTATGTGAAATCAGAAACTAAGGCCTGGTCTACACTAACCCCCAAATTCGAACTAAGGTACGCAACTTCAGCTACGTGAATAACGTAGCTGAAGTCGACATACCTTAGTTCGAACTTACCGCGGTTCAGACGCGGTCCACACGCGGCAGGCAGGCTCCCCGTCGACTCCGCGGTACTCCTCTCGCCGAGCTGGAGTACCGCAGTCGACGGCGAGCACTTCCGGGATCGATTTATCGCGTCCAGACCAGACGCGATAAATCGAACCCAGAAGTTCGATTGCCAGCCGTCGAACTACCGCGGTAGTGTAGACCTGGCCTAAGAATGTTGCTAATACCCTCTGTGGTTTCCTTCCCCCAAAATATAGAGACAATAACAGTCATGGGAACATACCAGGTTCCTTTCCCTAGGCACATAGATTTGAAAAGGGACATGTTTAGGACCTGGACCTTCTTTAGATCACAATGGGAAAACTGTGAAATTGTAACAAGGCTGGATAAAAGAAAAACAAAATAAGAGCAGCCACACTATTAGCGATAATGGGCAAAGGCTCTGCCACATGCTCCAACAGCATCTGGATTATGTCAGCAGCAGACTGACTTCAAAGCTCTCCAAAAGTACTTCCGACCCACAAAAAACATCCTATACCAATGGTAAGTCTTCAACAAGTGTAATCGAGAATCTGGAGAAAGACTACATCCGTGTATTGCCAAATTGCACAACACGGTTAACTCATGCAATTACCAAATCTTAAAAGGTGAACTGTTTTGGTATAGATCAGTAACAGGGCTGAAAGATGCAGGAGCTTGAATGAGAATGTTCAGAAAACCCATACTAACTCTACCAAGAACTATAGACATGTGCAAAGCTAGTGTACAAGCTCACATCCAAATGCAGAGCATAAGTGGAGCAGATGCAGGCAGCACCAAGGCTCACAGGGAAAGCATGGAGAAAAAGGAAAAATGCACCAAAATTTGTGCAAAAGCAATGCACAACTACAAAGCAGAAGAGATAAAATGTAAAAGAAGACCCGTGGGTATTATGGAGGAAAAACATGCTAATGGAAAATGTCCCAAATATGGGATCATGTGCAATAAATGTGGCAAGGGAAATCATTATGCCAAAGCTTGCAGACAAGAAAAACAAAGAAACAAACTGTGCCGTATTGAGGAAGCAAACAATTGAAAATAAACAAAGAAACCTAAAGCCCTACTAAAACAAGACACTCCACTCCCCATGCTTCTCCCCTGGGGAAAGGATGAGAGAACAAACAACGAAGAACAGATGTGTAATCATGCTGATTACACCACTACTGGAAGGCGCTCTGATACTACAAATGATATGTGCGGTATTAGAATAAAATAAATGAGAACAGAAATTCTTTCAAGAATACATCGGAGCCATTCTGGAATAGAAGACCATAGCTGGAAAGGCAGAGATGCCATAATACTAGCCAAACATGACCAAGGAGATCACAGAACTGGTGAGCAGTTGTGATACCTATGGGAAATGAAGGCCAAGCAGCAAAAAGAGAAATGAAATTACACAGTATTCCCAACAGACCTTGGAGCAAAGTAGGAACGAACCCTTTCACTGCAAACCACACAAACTTGTACTTCTGGGAAGTGGATGAGCTGTCAGACACTACCTCAGTGACCATCATAGACAAAGCAGTGAAGCCTTTTAGCAGGCTTGGTATCCTAAACTGTGTAAATAACAGGAGTACTTGTGGCACCTTAGAGACTAACAAATTTATTAGAGCATAAGCTTTCGTGGGCTACAACCCACTTCTTCGGATGCATCCGAAGAAGTGGGTTGTAGCCCACGAAAGCTTATGCTCTAATAAATTTGTTAGTCTCTAAGGTGCCACAAGTACTCCTGTTATTTTTGCGGATACAGACTAACACGGCTGCTACTCTGAAACCTAAACTGTGTAGTTTCACATAACAGTCGCCAGTCCATTTGCAGTGAGTTTGTGCACGTTACCCAGGAATGAGAATTCAGTCATATCACATCATCACCATACCAGAGCCGGTCACGAGGCAAAGCCAAATTGGCAGTTCAAATTGTTGAGGCTCTATTAAAGTAAGCTGCAAAAAGCAGAGAAAATACAGGGCATTCTTGAATGGAGAATGTCTCCGGCAGAAGGTATGAATAGCAAGCAACCTGGTACAGTGGTTGATGTCAAGAAGCACACTTAACATGGTGCCCCAGCATTATTACAACTGGCAGTGGTGGAAGGAGTAACAGACAAAAAAGGAAGAGACACGCAAAGGCAAAGCCAACTACACTTGACTAGCTACAACCAGGAGACCCTGTCAGGATCAAACTGTTTCCTCAGAACAAATCATGCACCTGGAAGCAAACTACATCTGTTGAACAGACAAATCCTCGTTCATATTACGTAACAGGGGAAGGGTTTATATGACACCAAAACCAGAAGTACATTAATCCACTGTGAACATAAGACAAAACCAGGAAGCGGAGAATGGTGAAATATGCACTCCACTGAGACTTGCTCAGCAGGACATGGAAGAAAATACAGGCTGACAAGCCATCGATAGATATTGGAACAGACTCTCAAAACACACTCCCACCAGAAGAGCCAAGTTCAAGAGAATCTCCTGTTATCATAAGAGAAACTCTCACTCCCTCCAGCATCCAACCACTCCAACGTATAATACTAAAGGCAGGAAAGAACCACCATCTGAAACCCTGAGGAAAATACCTTAGTTGCAAAAAAGTTAAGAGTTAGATAAGGTAAAAAAATTGATTTGTTATATATATGATGATATAGACTTTAAGGGAGTTTAATAGAGTTTAATAGAATGTTAAGTTAAGCAGGTTATGGTGTTCACGTTTAATTTTGCTATCTGAATTGAGTGTGACAAAAGGGATGTTATAATAAATAGCTTCTTGATTGGGAGCACTGTGGTATGATTATGTAAAATAACTTGCTGAACACTACTTACAGGAAGTGCTTGATGAGAAAGAGCAGTCGGTGTGGATTAAGGAACAAAGCTTGAATGTTGCACTGTCTTTGCTCTCTCTCTTTTTTAGGTACACCAAACGTGGTAGCTACAATGGGAATTCTATTGTGAAGAGACCAGGTGTCTTAATTGTGTCTTCTACACCTGTTCTGATTCTTAAGTAAGGGCGTCCACAGATAAAGTAAAAAAATCCAGCCTGGGTTCTATTCAATAGTTTTTGTGGGCCCAGAGGGGAGATAATTTGCATCCTCATTCCCATCCCATCCCAATCCTCCCTCCAGCCTGGCCTGTCTCCAACTCTTGCCTAAAATGAACCACCCAGAGAGGCTTCTATAGGGGATGGTGTTGTGAAGGCAGCAGAGCTGCCCTTCCACAGAGAATCCCCCCTCTGTGCAGTCCCACTGGTTTGGTGCAGAGGTTGGGCAAATCATAAATGGAAAAAAGTCAGGTAGAGTCTTTTCCATTCTGTGGGCCCAATCCTGCAAACACATATTGCTGGGCATAGTGCTTACTACCATGAGCAGTGGCATTGTAGATGATTGTAACACTTACGATTAGAAAGCACTGCACCTGGAAATGTTTGCAGGATTGGGCGCATTGTCAGTAATTCAGTAGGCTGAGATTTTCAGAACTGGATTTGGATGCCTGATTCCCCCTAAAATTAATATTTCCATTAAAATTGAGGGGAAATTCACATCCAGATTCCTATGGCAGCTTTACATTCTCTGCCACAGAATTTTTTTTCACTTCTAAGATTCTTAAGATTTCTTTTTAAGTCCTCGGCTCTAGTAACCCCCAATATGGACTAAATCTTTGGGAAATTTTAAAAACGTAGCAGTGGAGCTTGTATTTTAAAAACACATTGCTATAAGTATTTATATTTTTCATAGAAACCTGCAGGATTTGAGAGAGAGAGAGAGTCTCACTACAGAGTAGGTATGCGTGGGGTTGTCTGCAGAGTCCCTGTGCATAGACCCTCCATGGCCTGCTCACTCTTGGCATCAGGGCCGGCTTTAGGCCGATTCCCCCGATTCCCCCGAATTGGGCCCCGCGCCCGTGCCTAAGAGGGCCCCATGCCCTAAAGAAGAGCGCCTAACTTAGGCACCTTTTTAATTTTTTTACTCACACAGTGGCGGTCCGGGTCTTCAGCGGCATGTCGGCGGTGGGTCCTTCACTCGCTCCAGGTCTTCGGCGGCATTTCGGTGGCGGGTCCTTCAGTGCCGTGGAAGACCCGGAGCGAGTGAAGGACCCGCCGCCGCCGTGCTGGTGAAGACCCGGACCGCCGCCGGGTATTCGAATCGGGCCCCGCACTTACTAAAGGCGGCCTTGCTTGGCATTGACCCTAGTGTGCCTTCGCCATCCTTGGAGAGAGGCAGCCTTTGACAAATGAGAGTCTAGCGAAAGGAGGGGCGAATATTTAAAATGATCTTAGTGTGATTTGGGGCTAACTTAAAGGTGGGATGGGGAGGAGGAAGTCTGTACAGGAATCTGCAAAGGCACAATATATAAGTTTGGTGGGAGCTTCATTCTCAAGATGTTTCAGGGAAATCCTGCAATATTTTTATTTTCCAGCCAAATCACCTTGGACCAGAATCTTGAGCCCTTACTCATGCTGGTGAGCCATTATTCATGTGAGCAGTCTCAAAGGTTAAATGTAACACCCCCAGACCCTAGCTGCTGGCAGGTAGGCTTGAACCTGGGACCTCTGAGTGCATGAGCCTCTACTGCACGAGCTAAGGGCCATAGGCCTCGTAACTAAGGCTGTAGAACAGACTTATTAATCTCTCTCTCTCTAAGTGGTCTCGGTGCCTCTAGATGGGACAGAGCACCATACCCAGGAGGTGTGTGGGTTACATAAGTACTTGTGAGGGTGAGGAAGGGCTCTGTGATCTGTCCCTTTTGTTAACTTTTGGGTAGCTCTATAGGTTAGAGGAAGGATGATACAGTGGTTAGTCTGAGACTTGGGAGATGTGGGTTCAGTTCCCTACTCTACCACAGACTTGATGGGTGACCTTGGGCAAGTTACTTAATGTCTCTGTGCCTCAGTTCCCCATCTGTACAGTGGGGATTATAGGACTTCCTTACCTCACAGGAATGCTGTGTGGCTGAATATATGAAAAACTGTGAGGGGCTCAGATACTGTGGTAATGGGGAGGTGTGTAAGGATCTGAGATAGACCTGCTGACTCCACTCGAACCCATTGCTGCTGTTACTTTATTATCCTACTGACACCCTTCCAATCAGCTTAATAATGTGCTTTTTGATTAAGCATCTTATGTCTAAGAGGAGGGAGCTCAAATAGGCTCCTGTCAGTTTGCCTTCTACAAACTGCAGAGCTTGTACTTCCCTAGAGTTGCCTAAATTGCAGCAGAACCGCTCCTGTTGCTCGTTAAGCTATGCTTTATCTTTGGACATTTGCTGTGCCCCTCCCCAGATCTGAAGGTTAGTTTGGTAACGTGGCCCGGCATTTTCCAAAGGGATTAGTTTTATCTGTTTCATTTGATGGTGATTGGTTACCTCTGTTGCTACAGCATAGAATGTGAGTCAGGAAACAACCAGATGGTGGCATCCAGGTTTTTATGTAACGATGCAAATATGGGCTGATTGCCAAGAAAAATCTTTTCTCTTCCCCACCCAAAGGCAAATTAGGCATGAGAAAATAATCATAAGGAAATTATCTGGAGTGAACCTTCAGCAGCAAATGCAATTTCTTTGCCTTGTGCTTATCTCCTGGATAGTTCATTGTGGTTCTCAGATGCAGCCCGCAGTAGAGCAGAGAGCAGTGTTGGAGATACACCACCTTAGGGGGAGATCAGGGAAGAATTGTGCCTCAGGTCTGCTTGCTACCATGAAAAGCCACTCAAAATCAAGCCCAAAGTCTTTGACTTTAATATGTGTTCTTACAGGGAGGGCATTTAAAATTCTTTTCAATGCCAATTTGCCATGTGGTGTTGGATATATTTAAAATATAATTAGGAAAGGAGCATAACCAAGTGGAGTTCCCGTCTTGCTTTGAACAGTGTACACACACTATACACATCTTTATTATAGCTAGTTGCAACATGGTTTTTTTTCTGCAGAAAATAAAGAAAATGTCAAAATTTCTCATGGAAAAAATTTAACTTTTTGGCAAAAAATCAAAAACGGTAATATTTTGGCCAAAACCATAAATGTTTCAATTATGAAATGCTGCTGTGGGGTCTCATGGGAGTTGTAGTTCGAGTGCCTTATGCTCCCATTCTCTTCTATGTGTTGCACTCTCTGGTTGGAGTGTATCTCTCAGTCTCCCCGAATGGTGAGGGGAAAATTTGGTGCATCATGGGAAATGTAGTCTGGCTGGGAGTCCCATTAGGGTGACCAGATGTCCCGACTTTATAGGGACAGTCCCGATATTTGGGGCTTTTTCCTATATAGGCTCCAATTACCCCCCACCCCCTGTCCCGATTTTTCACACTTGCTATCTGGTCACCGTAAGTCCCATTGATAGAGGAGAGTCGGAATATGAGAAAACTAAACTTAATTTCCCATGCGGCACCTTGGCAGGATAGCCCAATTGAAATATTTTGATATTTGGGTGCTTGCTTTCTGTGAAAAAATGAAATATTCTGTGGAAGGCAGACACTTTTCATGAAAAATGTAATTTAGTCGAAAACTCAATTTTCCATTGAAAAACAGTTTTGATGGAAATATTTTGAACATCCCTAGTCTTCATACAGTGAAATGTTGCCCTCTACCACAAGTTAGAGCAGCATCCGGGGTGCAGCAGTGCAGCAGGGGGAGAGCTGCTCTTGCAGCTCGTACGGCTCAGGAGACAAATTTTCTGTTCATAGTCAAGAACAAATTGACTTCTTAGCACAGCCTGCTGCCCAAGCACAGTGGTTCTCAATGAGGGGGACGAGTACCTTTGGGGGTATGCAGAGGTCTTACAGGGCAGGGGTTCTCAACCTTTTTCTTTCTGAGGCCCCCCACAACATGCTATAAAAACTCCAGGGCCCAGCGGGGGAGGGGAGACTTGGGGCTCTGGGCCGGGCGGGAAGCTCAGGCATAGGTGTAGTTTGACTGCTGTTTTGGGTGGGCAGGGGCCAGCAAGGCTCGAGCCAGCTCCGCACAGTGGGGTCCGGGGAGAAAGCGCCACCTCCACCCCCTGACTCACCTCAGCAGGCCACCCACCTGTCTGGGTTTGGGGAGGGGGTCGCAACCGAAAATTATAATTTAAAGATGGGGGGCTCAGCTCAAAAAGTTTGAAAACAACTCAGGGTGCAGGGAGAGGGATAGCTAGGGACTGTGTACAGTGAGGGGGGTAGCTCAGCCTCAGGGTGCAGGGAGAGGAGTAGCTAGGGACTGTGTGCGGGCAGGGGGGTAGCTAAGGGTGCAGGGATGAGGGTAGCTAGGGGCTGTGTGCGGGGAGGGGGGTACCTCAGGGTGCAGGGAGGGTGTAGCTCAGGGTGCAGGGATGAGGGTAGCTAGGGGCTGTGTGCTGGGAGGGCTCCCCTGCAGTGCCGGGTTTACAATGGCACCAGTGGCGCCATGGAACTGGGCCCATGCTCAGAAGGGGCCCTGGCCTGCTCTGCTTGCACTGCGCCCTGAGACCCTGCAAGCCCGCTGACTCCCCTGCCACCCCGCCCACCACTTGCTCCTCTCGGCCAGCCAAGGGCTCCTCTCCACCTCCTGGCCCCTCCCGCTGGCTTCTCTCTGCCTCCTGGCCAGATCCCAGTGCACCTCCAGCTCCGGGCAGTCTCTGCTTCCTATCACCTGGGGGGGCCCACCTGTCTCCCCGGAGCTGAGCCGCCTGGGACTGATGCAGAAGCCTGGCCAGTCTCAGCCAGTTGCGGAGGGGTGGGGTGGGGGGGGCAGGGTGGGGGGCTTGGCTGGGCCCCTCCAGGCAAGTGGGTCCTGAGGGAGCCCAGACCGGGCAGCGCTTTAACATTGCCAATGAAGAGGTGCCCCCAGTGGTTGGAAGCTGAAGCTAGATAAATTCAGACTAGAAATGAGGCTCAATTTGTAACAGTGAGGACAGTTAACCACTGGAACAACTTACCAAGGGACGTGGATTGATCGCTTTCCAGTCAAAATTAGGTATCTTTCTAAAAGATACGCTATAGCTAGCAGAAGTTATGGGGCTGATGCAAAATCACTAGGTGAGGTTCTATGGCTTATGTTGTGCAGGAGGTCAGACTAGATGATCATAAATTACGGAGCCTTCTGGCCTTAAAATCTCGAAATCTGTGAGAACCATGGCCAGCATTTCTTGTTTTGTTGCCACCAGGTGGTGCTGCTGATTCCTTCTTCACCCGGTGCTAAGCAGACTTCCTGTAAGGTGACTAGTACATGAAAGAAACAGTGTGTTCTTTTTTGCTTGTTTATGATGTATGGACTTTTTTTTTTCCTCCACGTATTTTATACATGATCGATTCAAGTCTTACCTACTCTTATGGGGACAGAGGCAGTAGTAAAATAATGACATCACAAATTGAGAGAATGAAAATGGAACAATTAAGAGTAGAAGTCACTTTGAGTCAGGTTGTTCAAACCCTTTTTATTTAACTCAAGTGCCTAGCAGACACTTGAGAGTAATGATGTCTGTTAAAGTATCAGCTCCCTCAGCTTTTCAGTCATTGGGGGAGAGCTCACAAATCCTCCTCTTCATCATCATCATCATAATTAATAAAAAGAGTGAGACACCTCCCCTCCCCCACAAGAGGTCCCCAACACCATGAGGGAAGATCAGACTTGACGTTCCTGATATGCCTAAAGGTGAAACTCAAGTAGAGGGGGGGAAAAAGAAAAAAAAAAAAAACACCCAACATTTCAGGCCTTCTTCAAACATGATAAAGAAACAGAAAAGGGTGCAAACTCAATTTAAAAAAAATCTTTGCATGCCACCTCTAAGGCCTTGTCTACACACATGAGTTACTATAGTTAAAGTGATACAACTCCCCTAGTGTGGACACAGTTAGTTATATTGATATAAAGGTGTCTTATACTGGTATCGCTTGTTGTTCCCATATGGGAATATGCCATACTGGTGTAAGGCACCTTCATAACAGTATAACTGCTTCAGCATTAGGGGTTTCAGCCATATAACTGTATTGGTAACCCCCGCCCTTTTGCCCTCCAATTCACATAGTTATACCATGGCCCATGATGCCAGCCTCCAATGTCCTCTTGTTACATTTTCCAACAAGCATCTTTGTGCTTTCTCCTATGCTCTCCCCCCCCCCCCCCCGCCCGCCATGGTCAGGAGGTGCTCCCCATCAACATCCACAAAGCTACCGCATTATCATCCTTCAGATGATGGCTGCTTTTGTGCAGAGACGACTGACCAATATTGTCTCATTGTTTTCTTGTATGCCCACGTCTGTATATATCTATCTGTTATCTCTTGTGTTACACTTAGACTGTAAGCCCTCGGGGCAGGGACCGTCTTTTTATTCTGTGTTTGTACTGTACCTAGTGCAATTGGATCCTGGTAGATGACTAGGGCGCCTAAGTGCTATGGTAAAACAAATAACAAATAATAATATCGGTCCAAAAATGTGTCTAGACCAAGCATGGGTCAGATTCATCCCAACTGTGACTCCATTGAAGTCAGTGAGGAATCTGGCAATTTTTTTTTGTCTTCTCCATATCTACGCTATTTTCCCAGTAATGACTGTGTGGAAAACTCTCTCTCTCAGTTCTCTTCTTCCCGGAGGTTCAATTACAGAATTATAAGAACCTAAGATTAGATGTTCTTGACAGCTCCCAGACTTGAGTTTATGAGCAGGTCCCTGAGCTGCAGATAATAATAGTAACACTTAGCATTTGTATAGAGCCATCCATCTAAAATTCTCAAAAGTATTTTATTGATTAAGCTTCACAACACCCATCTGAGGTCGTTATTACAGACAGGGAGACAGAGAGGCTAAATGACTTGCCCAATCAGTCAGTGTTGAGATGGGGAATTAGAACCCACTTCCACTGACTCCCAGTCCGTATTATTAATTTGTATTATAACATCACCCAGAAGCCCTATTTAGATTGGAGCTTCATGGTGGTAGGCCTTATCTAAACTCATAGTAAAAGACAATGCCTACCCCAAAGATTTTTGTCTACTGGGCTCTGATCCAGACAACACTGCCTCCTGCCAAAGGGAGCAGAGATGTATTGCTGCTTGTGTACAATGTCTGTGTTGTAAGGAAATCATTTGAGGGGCCTTTGGAAAATCTGTTCTGTGATCAAGACCTATGTGTGTGCCTCTCTTTCTCATATGCACAGGCTTTCGCCTGATGGGAGGCATTAGTCAATGGAAAATTTAAAAGAGAAGAAAAAAATAATCAGCGAAAATAAAAAGTTATACTAATATCCATCCTTTGCACTTACAGAATACAACATCTTCGATGCAAGTGTGACCCTCGTGCAATGCTTCCACACCAGGAAATCAAAGTGCTGTATGTTAAATAAACTTCACGCTGCCCTGTGCTGTAGGTAAGTGTTGATATATATGGAAGGTTACACAGAGGTTCAGGGACTTGCCAGAGATCACAGATTACATCAGGGAGACAAGGTGGGTGATGTAATATCTTTTATTGGACCAACATCTATTGGTGAGAGAGACAAGCTTTTGAGCCACACAAAGCTGTTCTTTAGGTCTGGGAAAGGTACTCCGGGCGTCACAGCTAAATGCAAGGTGGGACAGATTGTGTAGTGTACAGTTAGCACATATTGTAAGGGATCATTCAAGGCGGAGTGTTCCTTTAACACCTCTGCAGTCATAAGACAAAAAAAGGGGGTTAGTGGGTTACAGATTGTTGTAATAAGCCATAAATCCAGTGTCTCTGTTCAGTCCATGATTTTTAGTGTCTAGCAGAGTGATTAATTTAAGCTCCCAGACTCATCTTTTCAAAGTGTTGTGTAGGTTTCCCCTGAGGATGAGGACTGACAGGTCAGATATAGAGTGATCACGTGCACCACAGGTGTTTTATTTTTTATCCTTTGCCTTTGTGAGTTCATTCAAGAGCATAGCGATTGTCTGGTTTCACCCACATAATTGTTGTTAGGGCATTTAGTGCACTGGATGCATTTAGCTGTGATGCTTGGAGTACTTTTCCCAGGAAGCGTTGCCAACTCTCCAGGATTGTCCTGGAGTTTTCAGGAATTAAAGATTAAGCTTTAATTAAAGATTATGTCATGTGACGAAACCTCCAGGAATACGTCCAAACAAAATTGGCAATCCTATTCCCAGACCTGAAGAAGAGCTCTCTATGGCTCAAAAGTTTGTCTCTCTCACCAAGAGGAGCTGGTCCAATAAAAGACATTACCTCATCCACCTTGTCTCTCTAATATCTTGGGACTGACATAGCTACAATTACATTGCATAGAGACTAAATCAGGACCAGGGATGGGAATAGAAAACAAAAGTTCTGACTTGCTGGCCCGTGTTTTAGCCACTAGACGCACTGTCTTCCTTCAAAATCACAAACTGAAAAAGGACCGATGCCAAGTATCCATTTGAAGAGTTACATCCGAGAAAGGGAATGTCGTGGGAACTCCAACAAGGCATTAATGGGCACGCGCACAACCTTGCATCTTCTTGGAGAAGGGAATGATGGGTGTAAAATATACTTTGTTCTGCTGCTTGATAGAGCTCTCAGCAGTGCCAGCCTATTGATCTAAAATGTTTGTTTCCCCTTGCTGCTGGTTCCTCAGTAATCATTCTTTCTGCCAAAATAAACTAGACTTAATAGGAGAGAAGACAAACATGTATTAGCTGAGCTAAAGCTCATGAGCTTGGAAGGATTTGCCAGGACTCGGTTAGCAGCTCCAATAGAAGTAAGGAAATTGAAATTAACTCTTGGGTAAAATTAAGAAGCAAGTAGCTTTGAGTGCTGGATGGTCCATGAAGTTGGTACTGGGACAGAGAGATTTCCCTCTGTTTCCGGAGTGTCCTCTCCTGCACAAGAGCATGCAGAGGGGACCAAAGTAATGGGGAAATGCCACAGCTCCACTGGAGGAAGAAGCCACTTGTTCTCCTATCCCCATCCCAGTCCATGGTCCTGGCAAGCATGTGGCGTGAGCAAAGGCAGAACTCAAATAGACAGCTGGGGCCAGGAATCCAGGCCCACAGATCACAGGCAGCTACTCTGAGGGACTATCCTGCCACCCCTTTCCACCCAAGGCAGCATGGCTGGTGCATTAGCATGCAGTGTCATTGGCTCATTGCCCAGTGCTGCCCTCTGTGACACTGCAGCTTTCCCTGCAGACTGGTTTATGTGCAGTGTAGCATGACTTCCCCTCCCCAGCTCTGGCCCTATCTGCTTCTTGCAGAGGAGGCAAGGTGATGTCATAGATGTGGTTAGGGTGACCAGACAGCAAATGTGAAAAATCTGGACGGGGTGGTGGGTAATAGGAGCCTATATAAGAAAAAGACCCAAAAACCGGGACTGTCCCTATAAAATTGGGACATCTGGTCACCCTAGATGGGGTGCAGCATTCTGCACAACTACTTTTCTTTTCCATAGGGTTCCATCATGATTTCCATCACAGATTTGTGCCCCTCCTTGCTGCAGATCGGTAGGAGCCTCTGGACTCCTGAACCCCATCTACACTGGTCCAAGAATCAAGCTTGCTGAACCACTTTAAATCACAGCTTGCAGTGTTTACAGGCTAACTCAGTTTAAAACCAGTGGGGCTGACTGGTGTGAACTGAGACAAGCAATGTTTAAAACCAGTTGGGAAGCCCAGTCTAGGTTTTCAAACTTGGTTTTAAATGCCAGGTGGACTTATCCACACTGGCTAAACAAACCATGTTTAAACCAAGTTAGACTAAATGCACATGACCCAGTTCAGCTAACATGATTTGAGACCTGTTGTAAATGGAACTTTTATTGGTAATTTGGATCTTGTTCAGGGGCTGGACTCTAAGCTCACTTACATCACTGAGGTAGGTGAAGTTACTCTGGATTTACCTCAGTAGAACAAAGGTCAGAGTCTGTTCCCAAGTTGTTTTTATGTGATGCAAGTGTGAGGGTCATAATTTAGTTCCTATCAGACAAGTGTTTCCTTCTAAAAAAAACGCAACCCCTTACAGCAATCTCAGCAAAGAGACAGGCATGAAGATTGAATTACAGTATCCATCTCTCTTATGCTGCATTTACATGGGCAAGGTTCAGACTCATGAGTCTCCTGTAGGGCAGGTGCAGTGAAGCTGTAGTAGTAGTAGACAGATTTTAGGCATTTTTACTGGGACTATTCTGTGTTTGTACAGTACCTAGCACAGTAGGGTCCTGGTCCATGACTAGGGTTCTGTGGTAATACAAATAATAAATAATAATAACAACGTGTAGAGAGGGTTTTTGTTTCCCTGACTGTCAGTTCAGAGCCTTACTAAGTACTAAAATACTGTCTGTCTGTCTCTCTCAAAGAAATCTGCTACTCTGCATGTTAAAAAGGGCTTTGGGAATGTGCACTTGAAATTATCTGACTAGTTCAACATTTGGAGACTAGCGCTACTCAGATCTGACCCAAATATGACCATAGTTATTAGCTTGTGATATACTAATAACATCATATGTATTTCACTCAATGTGAACTTGCATGGCTTTCTCTCCCTTCCCTCAATCAAATATACTTATTTCTTGGCTGCAGTAGCTGGAAAACTGACTTTCCCTTGTGGTTTATATGAGGAGAGGACAGAGGAGAAAATTGTTCCCTTCTGTCAGGGCCAAATTATCCTCTGAGTTACACCACTTAAGTCTGAAGTAAAATAACTTGAATCAGTATGGTTACACAGGTATCAATGTGGAATAACTAAGAGCAAATTTTGTCCCTAAACATTCACCATTTGTTACATGTTTGGCTGTAATAACAAGTACATAAAAATAAAAATGTAGCAGGAATCATTAGCTCGCTCTGCCTGTGGCTTTTTTCCCCTCCCTCTCTCTGTTTCCCAATATTCTATTTAACATATGGGGAGTGGTTTTCACTTTATTTGCAATGCTCATAGGCTAAAGTACCTTGTGGGTTGGGCATGCCTTAATTTGCCTTTAGGGAGTCAGCCTGAATACTTGAACTGAAGCACTTAGGAAGACGCAGCTTTTTCTGTCTGCAGAGTTCTGTGTGGTTATTTTTCTTATAGTAGCATTGTGCTGGATATTCACTTAATAGGAAAGGAGGGTTTTCATTTTAAAAGCATCATGAGGCACCTACTTTCACAGGGGCACAAGGTTAGTAAAGAAAGATTTGAAGTTATTCACGGATTGCCAAACGTCATTTTCTTTCATTGTATTTATTGCCAAGCTAACATGGAACAGCTGATAGAGTAATGCTGTCAGATCATTGCTTTATGTCTGAGGGGGCTGGGAGGGGGTAGCAATTTTAGAATTTTTCAGAAAGAAAAGGAAAAATACTTAAATGTGTGATGGCACTTTTCAAATTAATACATTGATTGGATATTGCCTTTTTTTAGTTGTGTAGAAGCTGGGAAGCCAAGTTCAAAGGTATTGCCCTTGTTTGTAAAATTTACAATACACGTCTAGACTGACTTTTCTTTGTAACCTTCCACACTTTAAATGTGGTATGACTGACTTTTTGTCTGTGATGCTGAGTGCCCCACTCTCACTGACGTCAAAATGGAAGCTGTGGGTGTTTTTCATTCCCTAAAAATTATTAGTGTCTTAATAGTTTCAAACAGTGCAATATTTTGTTGTGAACTTGAGCATCTCCTAGAGATGTCCTGTACATTGAATTAGGTGTGTGCTGCCCTTTGGCCAGCATAGTTTCAGAGACAGTGAAACAGTCATTTTAGCATTATCTCTTTGGACAGCTGCCAGCTCAGAATATTGGGTAAAAGTGGGCATTTCTTTGACACATTTGAACAACCACTGCTGCTCAACTAAGGACCTGAAGGAAGAACAGTTTGACTAGTCAGAAGTTGAGGTTTCTTTGCCTGTTTGTATTACTGTTCCTTTGCTTGATGTGAGTTTAAGATGCTCTGTCTCCAGAATTGGAGCCTGATCTTGTAAGGTGCTAAGCATTAAACACTAAGCATAAATGCTGCCCAAATTCAGACCTAGTGCCACTCCATTGACTTCAGGGGAGTTGTTACATCTTTTTTTCCCCTCAGGGCTGAATTTGGCTGATCATACATAACAAGAATATATGTATTATGTGTTAGTATCTACAGATCCTGCTCCTAATTGCACCAGTGCAACCTTAGTGAAGTCATTTAGGTTACATAGAAGTATCTGTGTGTACAGTTTGACCCCTTCTGTTTTATTATAATCTTATAAAATGAATAGCCCTCAGTAAATAAAACTAAATAAGGAGTACAAATGATAATGGGACCTATTGATAAAAATCAAATCAAAATGTCATTGAGTGACCGATTAAGAATATGTGGAAAGCACCTATTCCTAAGGGTCTTAATACTCAGTAAATCATAAGGGTTAGATTTTTCAGGAGCAACTACGGGTGTTAGGCATTCAGCTCTCACTGAGAGTGAACTCTAGGATGTATAATAGATTTCAGAATCCATCTCATGGGACCTGATCCAAAACCTGTTCAGATATTTGATTTAGTCAAGGTACGTATTTTAAAAGTCCCCATTTCAGGATCCTGGGAAATTATTTATGTGGATGTGTCCCGGCTAATGTTGCTGGAAAAGACTGTAATGTAAATTAATTGAGATTTATTGTGCTTAAACTGTTCTTTCATTTCCCAGAAACATGCACTCCTTCCATGAAAGATACACCTGTAAGTGTGCTGTAGCTAATGGAGTTAGGTCTACATCTAGCGTGCTCACAGCTGATGACAGAGCAATTTTTTGCAGTCACAGTTTTGTTCTTTTAAAACTGCTGTGGATGCTCGTTTATGTAAAACACTTTTCTTGTGAAATGATCCACACTGTCATGAAGCAGAATAGATTATACGACACAAACATAAAATTTGACTAGCTCTGTAACAGTAACAAAGTGTGAGACATTGTTAACCTAGAGAATTTTATGAAGTTTTCTTTTTTCTGTGGGTGTGTCTGCTTTAAGGGAAATAATCATGATTCACAATGGGATTGCCCTCCTCAACCAGGGATTTTTTTTACAAGTGACTTCACAAAAAAACTAAGAAAATAGGTGCAGTTTTGCATATTTTATCCATCTATTACAAATTGTTGACACATTTTTTCACACAGTTGTTAACTCTGCAGTCTGGTAGAAAAGATCTTAAATCAATTAGCAAACCTGCTGGGAATTCAGAAGCATAAGATATGCATTTTGCTGGTATTGTCATAGATTTTTATCGACCCTAAACTTCAGCTTTTATTTAAAAATTAAAGCCGTTTATACTTATTCAAATTTCTAAGAATGTCTTCTCTGCATACATTGAATGAGGGGCTGGAAGCTGGGCCGGCACAACCCATTAGGCGACCTAGGCGGTCGCCGAGGACACTACAGTTTGGGGGGTGGCGACCGCGGCGGTATTTCGGTGGCGGGACCTTCCGCCGTCTCTGTGGGGGGCGGCATTTCGGGGCGGGACCGTCTGCTGCCTAGGGCGGCAGAAAAGCTGGCTGCGATCCTGGCTGGAAGATATCCCTTTCCAAAAATAGCTTACCTTAGCCCAAAAACATTGCAATAGTTTAACTTTTTCTATCCTTGTCTCTGGCCTATTATGCTGTCTTCATTGCAAAATGGTGTGTTTTTACATCAAGATAGCTATGTCATTGTAAAACACACCTTTTTTTAAGTGAAGATCCACCCTTAACAAGGTGTGTTTCTAATTCTGTTTAGATAACTCACGTTAAAACAGCAGTGAAGACATGACAACTCACCTTTTAACTCAGGTTAGCACAGGGGTCGGCAACGTTTGGCACGCGGCTCGCCAGGGTAAGCACCTTGGCGGGCCGGGCCAGTTTATTTACCTGCTGATGCGGCAGGTTCGGCCGATCGCGGCCCCCACTGGCCGCGGTTCGCCGTCCTGGGCCAATGGGGGCGGCTGGAAGCCACGGCCAGCACATCCCTCGCCCGCGCCGCTTCCCGCCGCCCCCATTGGCCCGGGACGGCGAACCGCGGCCAGTGGGGGCCGCGATCAGCCGAACCTGCCGCGTCAGCAGGTAAATAAATTGGCCCGGCCCGCCAGGGTGCTTACCCTGGCGAGCCGCGTGCCAAACGTTGCCGACCCCTGGGTTAGCAGCATGAGTTAAAGCCTTTAGGGCAGGGGTCGGCAGCCTTTCAGAAGTGGGGTGCCGAGTCTTCATTTATTCACTCTAATTTAAGGTTTCGCGTGCCAGTAATACATATATAATATATAACTAAATTGTTGTACGTAAAGTAAATAAGGTTTTTAAAATGTTTAAGAAGCTTCATTTAAAATTAAATTAAAATGCGGAGCCCCCCGGACTGGTGGCCAGGACCCGGGCAGTGTGAGTGCCACTGAAAATCAGCTCGTGTGCCATGTTTGGCATGCGTGCCATAGGTTGCCTACCCCTGCTTTAGGGGAACATGGCATTGAATTTGTACTGCTAATCTGAGTTAAAGCCAAATTGCCGTGTCTTCACTGCTATTTTATCCTGAGTTAACTAACACAGATTTGCTCACCCGAGTTCAGAGCACACTTGTTATTTGCTTGAGAGTGGGGCTGAGTGCAAATGTGGTGGTCCTAAAACTGAATGGCAGGTGTGTGACATTGCTAAACAAAATGGTCTGATTTCCTCCCTGGGTGTGTTTTTCCTGGACTGTGTAATGTTAGTGTTTGAATGGTCTCACTCTCCTATTTTGCTGCTCTTGTTTTATTGACCATTTTTTTACAACATTTCCCCCTCTTTATTACCTCGCCCTCACGAGTCCTGTTCTGTGGAAACTCACCCCAAGGGGCTGAACATGACTCACTCCTGAGCCATCAAGATGCTCTTGCATGTTGGCCAGAGCTGCACAGAGGAAGTCACATTTTGGTTTAGGTTTTTACAAAACCTTTGTTGGGCAGGTTTTTATTTTTACAGTACCTAAGGGCAGTTCAGGTCTGGTTCAGTTTTCTCTGGAGGGCAGAGCACAGAGAGAGGGATGCTTCAGATAAATGTTTCTGGTTTGGTCCATCATAAGTTCACCATAAGTCATGAGAGAGTGACACAAAACCTCACCTGGAGACCAATACTTCTGTTTACTTATTTGATGATGTGTAAGCAAAACTGAGCTTGATTTTGTTCAGCACAAGAGAAATAGATGGCCCAACGTTGACAACTGCATGATATTTCCAGGAAACTTGTTTGTTCTCTTTTCTGCTATCGTGGACTTTGGTTTCATTAATAAAAACAGGTGTCACCACCAGGTGTATGATCACAATACAGTAACTCCTCACTTATCGTTGTAGTTCTGTTCCTGAAAAATGCGACTTCAAGTGAAACGATGTTAAGCGAATCCAATTTCCCCATAAGAATTAATGTAAATGAGGGGGTTAGGTTCCAGGGGAAATTTTTTTCACCAGACAAAAGACTAAATACACACACACACACACACACACACACACACACACACACACACACACACACACACACACACACACACACACAGTATAAGTTTTAAACAATACTGGTAGACAGTGATGATGATTGTGAAGCTTGGTTGAGGTGGAGGAGTCAGAGGGTGGGATATTTCCCAGGGAATGCCTTACTGCTAAATGATGAACTAGCAATTGGCTGAGCCCTCAAGGGTTAACTCTCACACTCTTCAAGGCAGCAGGAATGGAGGGAGAGGAGACAGCATCGCAGACAGAGACAGAGACACACACCATGTGTGTGAGAGAGAGAGATGCGCATTTCCCCTTTAAGTAGCTGACCCTACTCTTAAGTACACTGCCTTGTTAATTAGATCAGCTTGCTGAGACCAGCTGCGACCAGCAAGCTCCCTCCGTCCTGAGCCCTGTCGTGTGTGTCCCCTGCTCTATGGAAGATGGGGTAAGCGGGGTGCAGGAGCAGGGAGGAGGGGGACACTCTGACATTAGCCCCCCTCTTCCTCCCCTCCCCCTCGCACAGCAAGCAGGAGTCTCAGGGAGCAGCTCCAAGGCAGAGGGCAGGAGCAGCACATGGCAGTGGGGGGAGGGACAGCAGAACTGCTGGCAATTGATAGCCTGCTGGGCAGCTGCTGCACAGGGAACTTAGGGGAGCGGGGAGCTGATGGGGGGAGCTGATGGGGGGCTGCCGGACCACCCTGGTTCCAAGCCCCCACCAGCTAGCTGCAACGGGCTACTCTTCCTGCAAGCAGTGGACAAAGCAGGCAGCTGCCAAACGACGTTAGAAGGGAGCATTGCACAACTTTAAACGAGCATGTTCCCTAATTGATCAGCAACGAAACAACGTTAACCGGGATGACTTTAAGTGAGGAGTTACTGTACTCACACTCTGCCAACCCTGTTTCCATTTACTTGTAAATGGGATGGGGAAGTGGCCTGGCAGAACTGTGAGGTTGTATGAGACAGTTAGTCCCAATCAGCTGCAGTCCCCCCCATGACATTTCCCTCAGCTTCTCCTTTGGCCTCTAAAATAGAGCCTAGATCTGGATAGCTCTGGCTTCCTGCTGAGCTCCTGGGATCCATGTGAAGCTGCTAGAATTGTGGGTAGGCCCCTCCGTCCCAGCGGGACAATTGGCTGAAAACCCAGCGAGAGACCTTGTGGAGATTTTTCTCCCTTTCCCCCTTCTGAGTGTTTCTTTGCAGGGTCGGGCTCACTGATCTCTACAGTTTTTACTTGCTTGGGCAAAGTGCTGTTGACATCGTCGAGAGTTTACCAAGAAAGGATTGAGTGGACAGTGAGTAAAGACAGCAGGCTTTGGCCTGTGGTTACTTTTTATTAAGTGCCAATGCTATGCTGGGCAAGGCAGGAAAAAAGGCACACGCTGTCCTGGAAAGGTTTACAGTTGAAGAGGGTTCTGAGTGTATCCTCTGCTTCTGCTCCTCATCCGCCTCGAACATTCTCTGGGCTTCCTTCCTCTCTCTGCTCAGGCAAGCTGCTGTGCTGCATTGAGTGGGGAAGCAGCAGCCGCAGGAGAACCAGTGGGTGAGAGGAGGAGGGCAAGCACATTTCTCTCCTTCCTCTCACAGCCCCGTACCTTCTGTGCTGAGGGCGGTGTAGCAGCACCGCCCGTTAGTAATCTATAAACATATGCGTTTGAACAGGAACAGATGCCTATCTGTGATCTTAGTATTGCCAAGTAGTGCCTTAGTAGTTCAAAAATTATGAGTTAACCACCCCAAAAATTATGAGATTGGCTTAAAATCACGAAATTTAAAAAAATAATAAAAAATATGGAGTTCTTCTTATTTGCCTTCTGGGGTAGGAACCTTTAGGGTTCGCACTTTCAAGCTTTTCTCTGCAGCCATTAGGGCCTAGAACCTTTTTGGTTTTTTTTAAATGAAAGCTGAGATTCTCACCTAATCACATGATTCCAGGAGCTGGGGATTTAATACCACCAAATATCATAAGACTTGCTATGAAATCATGAGAGCTGGGAACACTGGATCTATACATTGTTCAATGGTACTATCCCAGGGGTTCCATGTAGTGTCGGGATCATGTCTAAGTCAAACCTGGCTCAGACATATCACTCATCTCAAGAACATGCTGCCCACAGATGCTTTCTAGTTCATTAAAGTCAATAAGCAATATAAATGGAAGATTAGATAATCAAAGCCCAAACCTGTTTTTCATTTGTCAGACAACTCGCCCACTCTAGTATTTTTCAGAGGCGCTCTAATCTCTGAGAAAACCATCTGTCTAAACAGGAGTGGAAAGTGACTTCTGTGAGTTTGTCCTTGTGCATGTGTGTTTATGTTTGGTGGATGCATGAGAACAGAAAGCCTCTAAACAATCTGTGAATATTTCTACTTCTCCCGAAGGGAGGAGAATGATGAGACGCAGGCAGAAAGATGAATCATTTATGCCTAGAAGAACAAAAACTTGTTATATACAAAATAACTCCATCATTCACATGGGCAAAAGCAGGGAAGGACCCCGCCACCCTAGACATTGTGTTTGAACCAAAATTTGCTAATCTTGAGGTTAAGGACAGGGCAAAGTGATAAAGTAACATAGGAGTAATGCATTATTACTTCTATTATAGTAGTGCCCAAAGGTCCCATTGGGCTAGGCACTGTAATGACATAGAGTAAGGCTATTTCTTCACTGTCAGAAACGTGTAGGTTTTTATATTAAGATAGCTAACTTGAGGTAGCTCTCTCTCTCTCAGGGCAGATCTACACTTAAAACTTTGCATTGATGCAGCTGTACCTATGCGGCTGTGTTGCTGTAGCGCTTAAGTGAAGACTGTAGCGCTTAAGTGAAGAGAGCTCTCCTGTTGGCATAGTTAATCCACCTCCCAAGAGCCGGTGGCTGTGTCGCCGCCGACATAGTTCTGTCTACACAGGGGGTCAGATTGGTATAACTATGTTGCTCAGGGGAGTGGATTTTTCACATGCCTGTGTCACGTAGTTATACCAACATAGATCTGTCGTGTAGATCAGACCTCAGTGTCTAAACAGACTTTACAGTGAAGACATGACTCGAGTGTCAGTATAAATGTCGTGGTCCTAAATCTGATAGGTTGGTGTGGCATTGCTAAATTAGACAGTTTGATTTCCTCTGGGTGTGTGTTTCCTGGACTATCTATTATCTCAGCTAGCTAGCACTTTTGTACGGGCAATAGTTCACACTTTTTTGTTTTTGTTCCTTTTGTTTTACTGACCGTTTCCTCCAATATTTCCCCCTCTTTATTACCTTGAGTTGCTATCTTGCTTTATCACCTTGAGTTGCTGTCTTTCTGTTCTCCTGCGTCTACCAAACATAAACACATGTGCACAAGGACAATCCTAGTGAGACAAGGCTCAAGTAGCTTTTACCTTAGTCAAGGTAAACTTGCAAGTGTGGGGGGGATAGTATTGACCTCGACTAGCAACATTGAGATAAAAAAGTCTCCACCTGTGTTTGTCTCCACTAGGATTTTACAGCAGTAGCTAACTTGCATTAGTTACCTTGCTGTAAAAATGCACTTTTTTGGTGAAAATATAGCCTTGGAGTAAGAGACAGCCCTGAAGAGCCTACAGTCTAAATAAACAAGACACACAAAGGTGTACCAGAGATATAACATACAAGCAGAATTAACAATGTAAGGGCAATAATCCTATTAATATTTTGCAGAAGGAGGGAACAGGCATCTTTCCATTTCATATGCTGAGAAAGCTGAGTTGTGGTTGTTGCTGCGGGAGAAGATTTTCCCGTCCCAAGAGAGTTTAAAGATTACAACATTTTTTTCCCCATCCTGAAACGAGACAAAAACATCAAAATCTTGAAAGCTTTCATGAACCTATTGTGACGGGTTCGGTCACAGAGACCCCCTTGGGACTATCAGCTGATGTGCTGAAACTACCTCCGAGTCCGTTTTCTTTGCCAGCTTGGGACTTCAGAACCCTGTCTTGTTGAGCCAGACACACTAGTCTGAGGCAACACAGACCCAGGGTCTGAACCATGCCCCCAAAGCTGCAGACTTAACTGAAAACAGCTCAGCAAGTACTCCTGTCTCCAGCACCCAGACACCCAGCTCCCAATGGGATCCAAACCCTAAATAAATCTGTTTTACTCTGTATATACAGGGTAAACTCATAAATTTTCTGCCATCTATAACACTGATAGAGAGATATGCACAGCTGTTTGCTCCCCCAGATATTAAACATTTACTCTGGGTTAATTAATAAACAAAAGTGATTTTATTAAGTATAAAAAGTAGGATTTAAGTGGTTCCAAGTAATAACAGACAGAACAAAGTAAGTTATCAAGCAAAATAAAACAAAACACGCAAGTCTAAGCCTAATACATTAAGAAACTGAATACAGGTAAATCACACCCTTAGAGATGTTCCAATAAGCTTCTTTCACAGACTAGACTTCTTCCTAGTCTGGGCCCAATCCTTTCCCCTGGTACAGTCCTTGTTAGTTCCAGCTCAGGTGGTAACTAGGGGATTTCTCTTGACTGGCAGCCACCTTTTTTCTGTTCCACCCCTTTTATATCTTTGGCACAAAGTGGGAATCCTTCGTCTCTCTCTGGGTTTCCACCCCTCCTTCTCAGTGGAAAAGCACCAGGTTTAAGATGGATTCCAGTATCATGTGACATGTTCACATGTCCTGTGAGCCCCGCTCTTTTCTTCCAGGGTTGGCCGGCACATATACAGTGGAGGCTTGCAGGTAAACAGACCCATCTACAGTCAGTTGTCCTAGTCAATGGGAGCCATCAAGATTCTAAACCACCATTAATGGCCCACACTTTGCATAATTACAGTAGGACCTCAGACTTATACTTTATATTCCTAGTTTCAGATACAAGAATGATACATTCATGCAAATAGGATGAACACACTTAGTAGATTATAAGCTTTGTAATGATACTTTACAAGAGACCTTTTGCACGAAGCATATTTCAGTTACATTATATTCACACTTATTAGCATATTTCCATAAAACATATGGAGTGCAACATCACACCTATAACTCGAAAAAAAATCTGCACAGGATCAATCAAAAAGTTTTTGTTTCAATGTCAATCTTTTTAAAAAATGTTTTAACTTTTTTCACATCAGCATCAGCAGAATGGGAATCAAGCCATTGTTTTCCTGACTTACAACTGTGCTGCTGTAGTGCTCAGAGTGTAGATGCTTCCTATATTGATGGAAGTGGTTTTCCCACTGATGTACATAATCCATCTCCCTGACCAGCGGTAACTAGGTTGATGAAAGGATTCTTATGCCGGGGATTAGGTCTGGTTAACTTCAATGCTCAGGAGTGTGAAAAAATCACACCCCTGAGCGACATAGCTAAGTCAGTCTATGTTTTAAGGGCAGACCAGGGCTGAGTGGCTCCATATCAAAACATAATGGGCCTGTTTCTTGTTGCTCAGAACCTGATGTTGTTATTTACACCAGTGCAAAGTGGGTATATAATGTTTTACACCTGCTTCACCCTCTCTTCACTGTGGTGTAAATGATTACACAGGGTGCAGGACAATGGAGGATCAGGCTTGTTTGTACCTAATGTTTCTGCATATACAAAGGATAAAGGAAGTGACTTGGAGACTGAAGGACAGATCTTTATCACAAACCAGCACTGCAGTGCAAGGAAACAAAAGGCACTATCGCTCAACAGATCAGCTCTGTGGCACTCTGTCCAAACCTGTGCAGGTGGATGATTCACCTTATACTTGCTTTTCCTGGCCGCTGTTTCATGCAGTAACGTGTCTTGAACCAGTCTCACGCTTTCATGCTACAAACCCCATTGGTGAGGCACCTTTATATTTCTCAGTCCTTTTACCTAGGAACATTACTAATGTGTAAAGGATCAGACACCTTCGAGTTGCTCTCCAGATACTTCTCCAAAGTCTCTGAAATGATACCATTTTTGTCCGTTACTCTGAGTCACACAGACGTATTTGTTTCTCAGCCTTTTTTTCTTCCTTTGTGAAATCGAGTCCACTTTTTAGTGCTCTCAGTTGCTGCATCTCATCTCAAATTACACTGTAAACACTTTGGGGCAGTGATTGTCTTTTACCTATGACTTACTACAAGTCGGGCCCATTTCTGATTGAGGCCTCTGGACCCAGGGTACAGAGACCAATATGGTGGTAATAATAATGCACACTTCTGACAGGGTATAAATAACTTGTGATAGCCTAATCATTTCCATGACAACACATTGTGATGTCAAGTGATCTCACTGTACAAATGAAATGGGGATATTTGGGTTGAGAGAGACTGAGCTTTATTATTGTTCTGGTACACAAGAAAATAAATAGCTCGTAGAATCATTTTATTTTGTACAAATGTACTCTCTTTATTCAACGTTGAAGTCTTTCAGGAAAATATAGTTATGTGGTTCCTTTGGCATGTTTCTATAAAGAATGCAAAACATGCATTGTTTGGTATTTTCTTGAATGCTCAATCAGAGACACTTAACATGTCAGCACTCAGATCTGCCTAGTGAATTGCAACTGTTACCTGTCATGCTTAAAGGGCCATGGAAATAATCTAAACTAGAGAATGCTATCCTGGAGCAGTATGTAACGCTCATACTTGTCATGCAGAAATTTGTCTCTGGTCTTTATTAGTTTTCTGAGTGCTTGATCATGTAATCTTTGCATGGTAAAGATTGCTGGACTAGGCTTTAAAAGGCTATAAAGTTTGAAAATATGAAATCCTATGAAACACATGCTTTTGAAAAGAATATTTAATTTATTATATATCAAAAATCAGTGCTCTAAGGATCAGATCCTAAGTCCATTAAAGTAAATGGAAAGATTCCCACTGACTTCCATGAACTTTGGATCGGACCCTTACAGTATAACAGATGGTACATGGCCACTTTGAAATGTTTACTGAGAAAGAAATTCCTGAGATTGGGCTGATCACACTGAGTTTTTAATGAGATTGTGGCAATTTGGCCATAATCTTCAGTGGGAAAAGGAGCAAACAAGACGTAGTATCTGAGCCCTAATATATTTTGTTTCCCCCTGCCCCCAAGTATTTCTTGTGTATTTGCCGAAATTGTCCATTGAAAGCCGGCTGAGCAGTAATACTCCAAATGGACACAACAACTGACAAGAAGTAATATTTAATCTGTTGTTATATTATTTGAAGTGTGTAAGTAACCACGTGGCAGCAGGGCTGATGGGTTATACATTTAAGTACATTGGCAATATTTATGATGCTCTGGTTTCCTTGATGATATAATAATCTATGTTTTGTTTTAAGGAATCCTAAAAAGATTTCTGCCCGCAATGTCAGTCAGTGTATTGCATGCTACTTTGCCTAAATCTGCTGGTGTTTAGTTTTATTTAATTAAGAAACAAACAGACACCTATTCTGCCAGCTCTTTCTTTATATATGATTACCGTTTAATAGGCCCGTTTCTGATCTCAGTTGAACAGGTGCAAATCTGAAGCTAATGTGGTCATTCTGGATTTACACCAATGTAACTGAAATTGGAATCTAACCATTTAAGTTTTATAATGGTCTGTTCATCTTTAATTCAGAAAATGCATCTTTAATTCAGAAAATGCATTCATAGGGGGGAGGGATAGCTCAGTGGTTTGAGCATTGGCCTGCTAAACCCAGGGTTGTGAGCTCAATCCTTGAGGGATCTGGGGCAAAATCAGTACTTGGTCCTGCTAGTGAAGGCTGGAGGCTGGACTCAATGACCTTTCAAGGTCCCTTCCAGTTCTAGGAGATGGGATATCTCCATTTATTTATTTATTTATTTCCTTTCTCTCTCTTAATACCCCTTTTCCCCTCCTCTCCCTTTTTGATATTAACTCCTTCAGTGCCGTGGCTCCAGTTAATAAGTCCATAAGTGCCTGTTCTTGTCAACAGTTTGTAATTTCTAATGTAAACCTATGGAGGCCCCAAAATGCCCCTACAATGAATATATTTCTGAGGGCCCCAGAAGGCTATGCAAAAGCCTGCAGGACAGCTGTTTTGCTACATGAACCCAGTTTGCAATTCCTTTTGTGTACGTCTTCAACAGATCACATTCCCCAATTCTTCCACCCTCGCTGACACAAGCAGCCCCTAATCTTACGAGCAGTCTCCTTAAAGGCAGTGGGAGTACTCCCATGAGCAGGGACTACTTATGTATGTAAGGGTTGGAAGCTCACATCTCAAATTCCATTTTAGGGACAGCTTGGGAGGAAAAACAACAGTTTAGCATCTGGATTCCCAGTTCAAAGGAGCACATATCTAGCCTGGTGGCGCAGGAGCTGCTGCGTGTAGGACCCGAGTTGGTGAATAAGTTTTCAGGCATTTGGTTTAGCTACAAGAGGGCACCTATAACTTTAATTTGCTAGAGAAAGGGCAAAATGCAGTGATTCACAGGACTTTACACTACCACTGATCCATGTCAGGAACTGCCAGTGAAATCGGTGGGCATTCCAGCCACAGAGGGGGAAAGTCCTTGGCCCATAGTTATATTCAGCATGAGCTGCAGGATTGGCCGGTTATCATTATTAGACATGGCCGAGGGTGAGCATGTGATGTGAGAATGCAAAATAGCATGTGTGTGTGTTTGTATCCACTGTTGTTTCATATTATTTACTTAAATTGTAGGCTTCTGGGGGCAAGGACTATTTTTTCGTTGTGTGTGTATATAGTGCTGAGCAGAGTGGAGTCCAAATTGGGTCCTCTAGGAATTACTGCTATACAAATAAATAATAAAATGAATGAAAATTGAAAGTTATGGCCTCACATTAAGATATGATTTATCACTAGTAAGTTGCAAACTTTATGTAAACAGTAGAGCTGAAAAGAGCCTTACAGAGATAAAGTTTGAAAGACTCTGGAGTATCAGTCATAAGTAGGATGATGGTGAATGTAGCAATTTGTTAAGTGAGTTGACCAGAGAGCTAGATTTTTCCAGAACTGAAGTAGATTTCATACTATGTACTGGACTCAGCTGTATTCTCTCTTTTGTTACAAAGGGCTTTAGAACGAACCGTGTGTCTGCAACAATAGGAAGGAAGTCAAGAAAATTGAGTACATTTATCATAGTCGTAACTCACTATCTTTGGTGTATCTCTTAGAGCATAAGTTCATCAAGGTCATGTGAAGCAGAAGCACAATGAATATAGCACTTACTTAAGCCAGGGTGTAGCAGTCTGGGAAAATGTAATTTACAGAAGTTGGGGTTCTTTTTTCTTCATATAGGAAGGTAAACAAAATCAACAGGGTGAAGGAGGAAAAAGATGTCAAGTATCAGGGGGTAGCCGTGTTCATCTGTATCTACAAAAACAACAAGGAGTCTGGTGGCACCTTAAAGACTAACAGATTTATTTGGGCATAAGCTTTCGTGGGTAAAAACCTCACTTCTTCAGATGTAACTGAAGAAGTGAGGTTTTTACCCATGAAAGCTTATGCCCAAATAAATCTGTTAGTCTTTAAGGTGCCACCAGATTCCTTGTTGTTTTTGGAGGAAAAAGAATATCACCAGGTCAGGTCAATGTGACAGCCAGAAGAATAACTGGAGCTCAATTGCCCAATGAACTCAAACAGAGGAGCATGTGGGCAAGGCGCCCCCTTACTCTTCTGCATGGGTTATTTTCTGTATTGGTTTCTGTGTAGGGAGCGAGTATCTGCACAAGTGTGTGTAGGGGTGTGTGGAATGAGCATGCAAGGGTGGGAAGTGGGCAGTTGAGTTGTCTTGATAGACTACCCTTCATAAAGAGCTGAGCTTGATATCTAGTGCCAAATTCAGCCCTGGCGTAAGCAGGTACAGCCTAGTTAAAGGCAGTGGACCAGGGCTGAATTTGGCTCTTCTGAGTTATGGGAACTACTGTAATATGTCCAATTATGCCTTAAATCCACTTAAATGCAGTTGGATTCAAATGCCAGGTTGGATTCCAGTGCTGTCACTCACCACATAGCACTTGAAATTTAATGCAGAAAATACAACCTGGCAGGTGGCAATCTGTCTGTCTACCCATCCCAGAACAGTGTTGAATGACACATGAAACTTGAGCTGGTGGCGAAGCGTTCTCCTTTGTAAATGTGAGCATTAAGATCATTAAAATCACACAATGGTTTTGTAAGGTACTTGCCGTTATTTATGATAGACAAGGAAAATCTTAATATTCCAAATGCAACTAAACTAGAGGGTTGCACGCTTTGTTGCTTCTGTAGGCCAAGTGAATAGCATAGATCAGGGCTCCTTGCATCCCTCCGTTGACCCCAGAAGCTCCCTGTATGCCACTTCTCATTCTCCTCTATTTCAGGGACTCCCTGCAACTCTCCTCACCGCCTCCCCTGCCAGATGCTCTGAATATCCCTCTTGCCTTCCTCCCCCGCCTTGGCAGGCCTTTGTGTGCATTCCCAATCCTCTATACCAGGTTCTCCCAGTCCCCTCTGCCAGAGGTTCTGTGTGCTGCCCCATTCCCTTCACATGGCAGAAACTCTGTGTGCCTTCCCAGTTTCCCCCTCTGCCACCTGCCAGGGGCTCTGTGTGTCCCCCATGTCCTCACCCTCCATTCTTCCCCCTTCACACCAGGGCTTCAGTGTGCCCCCATTTCAACTTCCCCCCCATGCCAGGGGTGCTGTGTGTACTCCCAATGTCCCCCTTCCCTTTTTCCTGCCACCATTCTTATTTCTTTTCTTCCTAATTTAGGATCTCAAATATTGAGAGAATGAGAAGGGGTGTGGCGTTATGCAGGAAGGTGCTAATGGCTGCCTTCAGCTGGTTCTTTGATCTGTCCACAGTTACTGAGGTGGTTCAATTGAAGCTGCTGGGTCAGCTACCCAGACTGCAGGAGCTCCATGTGTCCCCTATTTCCCCCTTCTGGTTTTCCAGTTTTCACTAAAATCAATAGGGTTCTGCCTGTTGATGCCTAGAACATTCCCTGAAATTTTAGAATTGATCAGGCTCAGCATTCAGACGTTATTGCATTATAAACAGACAGACAAACAGAAAAAAATGCCATGAAGTTGAGCATAGGTCCTTGCTTACCTCCGCCAGTTAAATAAACATAGCTGTTTGGAAGGTGCATGGACTAAAGATCAAAAGTAACTTTGTAAATTATGTATTTAATTCTTTCCTATTTATCAAGAGTTAAATTCTCTCCTCAGAAGCAGCTTTCCAAAATTCTGGACAAATCTGAGGGACTGTCAGCAACCATTATTAACTGGCGATAAGCTGGTATTCTGCTAAAACAGCTAGCCTCAGATCTGCATGAGTCTCTTGGAGGATCTCTGAAGAGGAAATATGCAGCTTTTAATAAGGCAGCTCTGGAGCCAGTTTAGCAAATTAGTGACTGTTGACTTTGGAAAGAATAGCTTATTTTTATGAACTTAATTAGATGTGTAGCCAATAAAGAGCTGTCTGAGTGCATGATTTGACAGAGATCCAAATGCAAAATCTGTTGCTCAGTGCATCCTTAGAGTTTATGGAACTCACTAAATGTTTTAGATCCATAAACCAATTAATATTCTACTCTCTTCATACATATCTGCTTTCATATAAACCAATTCCCAAAGCTAAAGGACCAGGGTCTGAGCTGGCATAAATTGGCATAGTTCCACTGAAGCTACTGTGATTGATGCCAGTTGAGAATCTGGCCCATTATTTGCAAATTATAGGCTTAAGAAAACAATAATTTAAAATGTGTCCAGATGTATAGTGCTATATTTTGATCTCACTTGAACCAGTGTAAATCTGGAGTAACAGTTGAAGCCAGTGAAGTAACATCATGTCAAATTGTTTCAAGATCAGAATCAGGTGTTCTTCTATAAACATTCATGTTTTGCAAAGCATTAAAACAAAACCCAACCATTGGAAAGGGAACAGCATGACTTTGAGACAGGTCCCAGGTGTGGGGAAATGCGCTGAGTGCAATGGAAAACTGGCATATTTCTCACTTCTTTTCAATAATCACTGATGAGACAATGCATGTAAGGATAAGATGATCAATCTTTAATACAGAGAGGAGACTAAATGCATGAAATGAACTAATGGGGCAAAACATGCATGAGGAAAGAAGTCACAAGTGTAGAAGGGAGTCGAGTTTGTAACAGACACTTAATTGTGTCCATAAACAGTTCTTTCTAGGTGAGTCATTTATTGCCACCAGGAGTGGCATCAATGATTAAGAATTGTGCAGGTGCAAGATGAAAGAATCTGTTTCAGCTAGATATTGACCTAGAGCATCAGCACTTACCCCTCTTCAAGGTTTAACCACATTCTCTGGAATGGAGCTCAGCATGGTTTGTCCTTATCTAAACTTGCAGATAAATGGTGCTCAGCGCTCATTCAGCTCACCTGTTGCTAATACTCACTATCAGTAACAAGATAATTTTTCTAGTGTAGAGGTGGTTTAGTCAACTGGTGTGCTGAGACCACTTCCTATTTTGTTGACCATCATTGTTTCCTTGCATTCTCCCATCTATCTGCCTTCATCCGTCTGTTGTCTCTTGTCTTATACTTAGATTGTAAGCTGTTTGGAACAGAGGACTATCTTTGTTCTGTGTTAGTGCAGCACCTAGCACCAT
This sequence comes from Emys orbicularis, assembly GCF_028017835.1. Classification (NCBI taxonomy): domain Eukaryota; kingdom Metazoa; phylum Chordata; order Testudines; family Emydidae; genus Emys; species Emys orbicularis. The sequence continues at coordinate 91,816,850 of NC_088691.1, read as the reverse complement.
CGTGTTATGTCCTTGACTAGGGCTCCTCGGTACTACCAGTACAGATAATGAATAATAATATATGCAGTAACTTAAATGGAGTTACTTGTGATTTACAACAGAATCTGGCCTATAAACTCCCTACCAACTCTGAGTCTAATTCATATGATTGAGTCCTATAGGATTTCTGGTGCCAATGTTTAAGCATTCTCTTTATGCAAACTAGCTGACTCATGGCTTGCCAATCAGTGTGTCTCACAAAAAGAACTATAGAAATCAATAATACAAACCCAATATAGATGAAAGGCAGCAGCTACGAGTCATCAGGAGCAAGATATTGAGTTCCTGCTCCTGAAGATTTTCTCATGAGCTTTACTTCTCAATAATAATTTTGTAATATGTTTATTTTGAATAGAGGTGGGCCTTAGTCATGAAATTTAGATCCAGGATACAATCTGAATCCAAAATTGGATGGCTGTTTGATTTTGATATTCTAGTTTTGGATCAAGTCTAGTTTTTATTGGACTGATAGGAATGTATTGCAACATAAATGACTTCCTGATTTGGGGACTGTTCTGTGGTATAAAAAAATCCCAGCTTTGTTGTAGCATCTCTGTGGAGTCTGGCCTGGCTTCTGCTGGTTTTGCACCTAATGGGACTGATTTTAAAAAGAGTCTCCATGCACGGCTCTGCCTGCATGCTGGCCTGTCAAAATATGTCTTGAGCACATTTAGTGAGACTGGCTGGGGCTTTCTAAAGATCTCAATGTTGGCTTATTTCTGCCCTCACTGAAATTGATGGGATTTTTATCACTGAAGTCAGTGGGGGCAGAGTTAGGGTAATCCGCTGGTGGGCCACGAGACAGTTTGTTTATATTGACCGTCTGCAGGCATGGGTGCCCACAGCTCCCAGTGGCCATGGGTCGCCGTTCCCGGCCAATGGGAGCTGTGGGACGCGGCAGCAGCCCAGATCCAGAGTTTCAAGACAGGAAGATGAAGAATTAGGAAGAATGTAGACAGAGGCAGGTTTCATCACAAGCAGAGCAAATGATTATTGAGGGCAATGTACTTTGGGGGCCTTTTGAGCTCCTGGCTTAACTCAGCAGCAACTCATGAGCAGCAACTCTTAGCAGCAGGGTGGAAGAAAGAGAATGCATAGTTCAGTTATTTTCTTTCCCCCCTCTGCTCTTGTTCTTGTTCGAGACTCTGAAAATCACAACTCCTGTCTGCTCAACACTGTACACAGGAATTGAATGAGTAGACTTTAACATGGTGTCCTGTCAAAGTACTGTGTACTGCGACACAAAACCAAGAATGGGAACTGGGGATTTTTCTAAGAAACCTCACTGAAAGGTCACTAAGGTGAGAGAAAAGTCATGAGAACTGAAATAAGGCTAACCAACAGTGATTGTGGGAGTGCTTGTCTCAGTGAGGATGAAAGTGCATAAACAGTATCATATGCTGGGAAGCATTAACAGGAAATCGCTGTTTCTGCTGGAAGCCAGCTCAGCTAACTTGAATTTTTCCTAAATTAAGGTTATCGCATTGTTTTTGATAAGTGTTTAAAATAGCTTGTGTCAGCATCATAACCTCGTTACAAAGTGGTGAAGGCATGGATTAGCTAAAATAATATACATAATGGAAGAAACTGGGGATGAGTGAATCTCATGTTGTCTGCATTATTGCAACCCTGTGTGTTCAAAAATCATGAGCCAGGCCCTCCAAAATGAGGGTAGAATGAAAATCATGAGATTAAAAAAAAATCTGAGCTCTTTTTATTTGCCTTCTGATTTTTGAACCTTCAAGGGTCACATTTTCAAGTTTTCCCCCTACATCCACAAAGACTAGAAACTTTTTATGTTGATGAAAGCTGAGATTCTCATGTGATGATCTGACCCCAGGAGCTTGGGTTTAAAAACCCCACCAATTCTCATGAGTCTCATGATAAAACTGCAAGATTAGCAACCCTTAGTTTAAGATGTTGCAAACCTATAGCACTCTTTTCAGGGTTAATGAAGATAATTTTTGTTCAATCCTTTCTTCCTGTAATTAAACTCTGCCCTCAAGGGTTAGTCAGGATTTCAGATCTGTGTTTTGCTAGATGAAGGGAAGCTTGTACTCACATTCTATGATAGACAGGCAAGGTGACGCAGGTGGAGCAAACTATGTATTAGGGAGAGAAAAACTCTGCTAGAAACTAGGCTGGCACAATGGGATGCCGCATATACAGTGTTTACTTTTGTCCGTAGAATTTGTCTCTCTCCCCTTTTTAATTCTGTATTCACAGTCTCTCTCTCTCTCCTTGTTTTTCACTCTACCCTGATTTCGGCTCCACTGCACACCTTGTTCTTTCAGTGGATTTATTTCTCTCTCTGATTTTAGCCTCTAGGCCGTACATGAGCCCAATAACATTCAAAGTGGTGGTCAGCTTTCACGCTCACAATATTCAGGTGTTTGAAACAAGGCCAAACCAATCCACTGTTCCCTAGCGAAAGTTTTAGTGAGCTAAACTGGACCTGTTGGACTCAGCTCATTGTAAAGGGCAGTATGGAGGCATGCTGCCCCTTCAGTGAGACTTGGTGCTTCTCAGAGCTCCCTGGTTGTGCTGTTTGTGTGTCTGTGGCAGGGAGGGGTAATTTGCTATTCCCTCTGCGTGGCCAGCCAGTTCTCATGGTTGACATGTAGTGGGGAAGAGGCAGGGCCAGCTCCAGCATTTCTGCCATCCCAAGCAAAAAAAAAAAAAAGCCACGATCGCGATCACGATCAGCGGCAGCAATTGGGAAAAAAAAAGCCGCGATTGGCGGCGGCAGTTCAGCGGCAGGTCCTTCGCTCCTAGAGGGAGTGAGGGACCTGCCGCCCCCGAATTGCCGCAGGTGCCGCCCCTCTCCCTTGGCTGCCCCAAGCACCTGCTTGTTAAGCTGGTGCCTGGAGCCGGCCCTGGGAAGAGGCAAGCCATGGCTTTGCTTGCTCCTCGCTCCTCCCTGTTGCCTTTCCAGCAAGTTGCTCCTCGTGGCAGCAACTCAGAAGCAGCCCCTGTGCTCAGGAGCTGCCATTCTGGTCAGCCCTTAAGTAGGTCACATTAGGGGTGAGGTGGGAGGGGGAGACAGGGAATAGGTAGTAATTGAGCTGGTAATTTATGGCTCTTGGGCTAGATTTTTGCCACAGGGACACGACCTATACTAAGAAATGCATGTTGCTGCCCCATCCCAGGGAGAGAATTGTGGCTCATGGAGCCATACTTCCGTCTCTGCACCTGCTTTGCTCCAGGGGATTGTCTGTCCGTACCAGCAGCAAATTATCACCCCCACTGCTGCCTGTGCCAGCTGCACTCTGCTGACTTGTACTATCTGGCTGCCACTGTGAAAGCAGATGTAGCCGAAATAGAATTCTTCCCTAAGTTATCCACTGGCAAACAGGCCTGCAGCAGCCCCTAGCAAATAACCGGACTCAATACATTTGTTAATAGTTTACCCATTAACTTATTATGTCAATTCATCTGACAAGCAGGACTCTTGTGCCTGGCACAATAAAGACCGAAGGGAAGGTGAATACGTTATGATCGATACCGAACCCACCCTGTATATATTCATCCTTGACATAATCTCTAAGGTGCTTGTTTGCCATTTCTTCTCATCAAGTCTTTATCGCCACAGCAGGCGATAACGATGGAAAATCATTATCTGTGTCTGTATTAACTTTTACCACGGAAACCCTGCTCTTTTGCAAGCCCAGTTGCCATCATGATTCATTGGGCTGAACTTAGAAGGATAAAACACATCCTTTCCAGATATAAATGCAGATAGAATAAATACGTAGTGTTCTGCTGCTAGTGGCCATCCCTTAATGGCATGCATATGCTAGAAGTGGCAATGTCCTAGTAAAATAATTGCATAGCATAATGGTGGTGGGGCGGGAAATGAAATATACTGTTCTCTTGTAGGTTTGATCCACCAGCCTAGGCAAAGCTCTTACTGACATTAGCGGTGCGGTATCAGGTCCTGTATTCAATATGAAATCACACTTATAAACTTTTCTGTGTTATTCTGGAATGTCAGTAATTGGTCTGGTGAGGTGAGCACACTGGGAGACCCATGTTTTCTAGTGGACTGTATATTCTGATCTGGAAGCATTTGGAATTTTACAATTCTATAGAGCAGGGGTCGGCAACGTTTGGCACGCGGCTCGCCAGGGTAAGCACCCTGGCGGGCCAGGCCAGTTTTATTTACCTGCTGACGTGGCAGGTTCGGCCGATCGTGGCCCCCACTGGCCGCGGTTCGCCGTCCCAGGCCAATGGGAGTGGCGGGAAGTGGCGTGGGCGAGTGATATGCTGGCCACGGCTTCTCACCGCCCCCATTGGCCCAGGACGGCGAACCGCGGCCAGTGGGGGCCGCGATCGGCCGAACCTGCCGCGTCAGCAGGTAAATAAAACTGGCCTGGCCCGCCAGGGTGCTTACCCTGGCGAGCCGCGTGCCAAACGTTGCCGACCCCTGCTATAGAGCCAGTCATCAAACACACACATGGTGAAACTCCACTGGAGTCACCGGGGTGAAATTTAATCAAATACACTTTTCCGGCTGGTTTGAAAGGGCTGTCAACTGCGGCTGTAAAGACTCCGGCATACCTGTCCTCAGTGCTGAAAGGAAATCTCCTGTGACTGTGGTTTACATACCATACAAAATGCTTAGGCAGAGGCATGCAAGGAGCCAGAAGACAAAATGTAGATCTCCTGGGCACAAGTGAGTTGCCTTTGCATCTGGTCATGACAAGGAAAAGTGTAGCATTGTTCTTCACGTTAATGCAGAACTTGCATTAAAGGCCAGGCTGTGTAGTGATGTAGAATAGAGGATGAAAATGAGTGGTTTCGTAGTTTTGCATTTTAATCTATACTTTTTATTTCCTTTCCTTGGATAAAAGGGGCAGAAAGGTGTGTGTGTGTGTGTGTGTGTGTGTGTGTGTTTACAGAAAGGCATCTGACAATTCTATGAGAGTCCTCAATGAGTCACAACTAGCCGGAAGTGTCATCCCTTTTAGCCCAGTCAAGGACTCTTTGCCACTGTGACATAAGGGGCTTCATGGATGATTGGAAGGTGTCAGAACCACTAACATGCTTAAAAATCACTCACAAAGAACTGATACGCTAGGCCTGACCCTGATTTCGCGCTTTTATTACACTCATGAAACCGAATTGATTCTGGATTTGCACTAATGTAACTGAGTGGAGAATCTGACCCTGTGTTTCTTGGCTCTGCCTGCATGGAATTGCTTTCTGACACAACCAATCCTTTTATTTTTTAGAATTACATAGCATTACCTTTATTTCAAGACAGTATCAAATATTCTTTAAAAGCATCTAAACACATGAGTTATTGTTTTAAAAGGTGAAGTGAATTATTTCCAAAAGTTACAAATCCCCCTTTCCAAGCAAACAATTCTGTACAAAATTTAACAGCAGAAATGACATGTGACTCTTGTAAATCATTTCTTTGAAGGGGGTCAGATCCTCAGCTGGTATAAATGGGACTTAAAACCGCTCTGATTCACGCCTGCTGACAATCTGTCACTGAGCCTTTTCAGTGTAGTTGTCAAGCTGTGTGTTTATGGTGGAGTCATACAAAGGTTGATGGGACTCTTATTATGCTGATATGTAGGAGGGTATTATCTGGGGTTAAACATAACCGTGTTTAAGGACGAGGGATTTGATCCTGCAACTTTTAATCATATTGAGCTGTACTCGCACAAGAAGTCCAACTGAAGCCATGAGCTTGTTCATGTGGGTAAGCCCTGCTGAACCTTAATGAGGGTTGCAAATTGGACAGTAGGGCCGAAGGAAAATAAATCTTAAAAAACCAAACCAAACCCATGAGCAACGAAAAGTGATGTAAGATCTTACTAGATTTGTGTCATGTCTCGTTTTCTCCAGATTTTCCACTGACTCAAGTTACTAACAGGAACAAGGAGGTAGGGAGTACGTTAGTCATAATTGCAGGAAACGTCTTCCAAAATGCTGCTGCTTAGTTGTAGATGACCTGACTCTGATGCTGTTTTTCCTTTGCTCACCACTTGCTTCTTCCACTAACATAAAGAGTACTAGGTGTAACCTCCTGCAGGCTCATTAACAATGAAGAGATTTACTCAAGTGCTGTGTAACTTGTAACAAACCCTTTAGAGAGGAACAATGGTCCAGTGGCTAGGATACTAGATTGTGACTTGGGACTCTGCTCCGTCATTGACTTCCTGTATGACTTTGGGCACGTCACTTAGCCCTGGTCTACACTGGGAGGGGGGGGAGGATCGATCTAAGTTACGCAACTTCAGCTATGTGAATAACATAGCTGAAGTCAATGTACTTAGATTGACTTCACTGCGGTGAGTCGACTGCTGCCGCTCCCCTGTCGACTCCGCCTGCGCCTCTCGCCGAGCTGGAGTACAGGAGTCGACAGGAGAGTGCTCGGGGGTCGATTTATCGTGTCTAGACTAGACGCGATAAATCGACCCCTGCTGGATTGATCGCTGCCCGCCGATCCGGTGGGTAGTGAAGATGTACCTATAGTCTCTTTGTGCTTCGGTCCCCCATCTGTAAAACAGGGATAACAGCACTGCCTCCCTCCCCCCCCCCCCCCCCCCCCGCAGCGGTGTTGAGAAGATAAATATATTAAAGATTGTGAGGTGCACGGACAGGACTGGCCTTAGGGAAAATGGCGCCCTGGGCAAACTTGTATTTTGGCGCACCTCTCCCCCATTGCCCCTGGTCCCTGTGGGCTCCCCATTCCCCCTTTGTCCCTAGCTCCTGCACTCCCAGCCCTTGCACCCCCTTTACCCCGCCCCTCCTGCGCCACCAAGCCACTGCCCCTCTCCTGCACCCTCTTTACCCCTAACCCCTGCACCCCCCTCCTGAGCCCATGTGGGGAAACTGATCTGGATGCATGGAGCAGCTGGCATTGCTGCCCGCTGTCCCCTGGAACGTTGCTCCGCCGCACACCCCTAGGTGTCTGGGGGGGGGGCGAGGAGTGACGTCGGGGATCCCTGCATCCAGGTCACTTTCCCCACCCGGGCTGCATAAGGGGAGGGCAGAGAGCAGCAGCTTTTGATGCTCGCCTCACAGCACAGCCCAGGTGGAGAAAGTGACCAGTATGCATCGAGCACTTGGTGTTGCTCCTCGCTCCCCCTCCCAATCCCCTATGGGGGCACGGATGAATGTTGGGGGGGTGAGCTGTATCTGTGGGTCACCACTTCCCCCGCCCCCCCAATGTTCCTCCGCTGGGAGGAAGCAGGGAGAAATCTGGAAGTCCCCCAGGAAGCAGCTTCTGACACTACACCGGCAGCGTGCACCTTTGCACAGCTGCATGGCGCCCCCTTGACCACTGTGCCCTGGGCGGCTGCCTGGGTGGCCCACACCTAAGGCCGGTCCTGTGCATGAAGGTATCTCCTGAGATAGTAGGAGAGTGGAGGCCATAGAAGATCCTTTAATTCAAGGAATTAATATTGTTCTTTTAATCACAAAGGAAAAAGCAGGTAACAACTTCTACTGACTTTGGATGTTTCTTTCTCTGTTCCGCATCGGTTTGAAAATGTAGCTATGTATGAAGCAGTTGTAGCTGGTAATGTTAGTGAACTAGATAGGGCAACGGGTTGTATTTTGTGTTTTTATCCCGTGCATGATTTATTACACAATTAGCTGCACATTAATGCACTGTCTGAGCAAGTTCACTGTTTGCTTTCCATTTAAAATCAGAGCAAGAGAGTGCTTCTAAGGGTATGTCTACACCGCATCTGGGAGAGAGCCTCCCAGACTGGGTCAACAGATTCATGCTAGTGGGACTTGCCCTAGTGCTCTAAAGATCACAGTGTAGTAGGCAGTGCTTTTACATTGCAACTCAGGCTGGAGCCCACACCCCCCTCCCTAGGCTTGAGCGCCCAAGCTCCAGCCCAAGCTGCAACATAAAAGCTACACAGCCAGTTTTAGAGCCCTTGCGCGAATCTGTTGACCCGACTGAGAGGCTTGCTCCCAGATTCTGTGTAGACATATTCCAAGTGACATCCAATCCTGGTGATGCTCTCATAGTTAAAACATCAGTATTTCAAATGGGAAACACATAACCTTTAATGGAAATGTCCTGGGGCCCCACTCCTGCTGCCGTTGAAATCAAAGGGAAGTTTTCCATTCCAGCTGGAAGCTGCATTCACTTTTCTGCTGAGCCCTCCCTACTCTGTTGAAATTGTCCTCCTCTGTGTCCACAGGGGCCAGGCGTGCTGTAGTGTGCCTGTAGAGGGCATTCCAGAGGCTGTGATAGATTGGAGGAATCCAAGGTTACAGGTCCATTTGAACTATGCTGCCACAGAGACGGTGGGGAAGCCAGGGGTCTCCACACACTAGGCCCTTAACCACAGATAGATTCCCCTGCATCCACCTGAACCTATCATGTATGATGCTGCAGAAACAATAACAATGCTGATCCCTTCTCTTGAACAGCCCCCTGTGTTGTTGGTGAGCGAGCATTTAAGATGTCACTGAGCAGTGAAAGAAGAGTAAATACCTCGACGCTGAAGAAAATTGCGGCAGATATGAGCAATTTAATAGAGAACCTGGACAGCAGGGAGCTCCACTTTGAGGGGGAAGAGGTGGATGCTGACGTGTTAAATGATCCGAAAACAACTGGTGAGTTAGTGTCCATCTGTTTTCACCATATGTCCCACTAGGATTTAGCAATGCAGTGCAGCTGAGGCGAAGATGAAGCTTTCAGTTTGATGGTGTTAGGGAGTGTGGGTGGGGAGAGTGAGAGAGTGGGCCAGGATTTTGAAGCTCTGATAGGGCCTCGTGAAACTGTGCTTGGTTCTTTAGGGCTGTGAAACCTTTAAAGTGATGGCGCCATCTTGCAAAGTACTTTGTGACGCCTACAAAAAACGTAGTGATGCCCTCAACCTAAACTGGGAGTTGAGGGTGTTCAGCATCATGAAGGATCAAACCTGGATTTGAGGATTCAAAGTACCTCGTAGGAGTTGCTCAGCAGGAATGAGCCATAAGGAGCACATCCAAAGCCCATTGAAATCAGTGGAAAGACTCCTACTGGTTCCTGTAGGCTCTGGATCAGGCCTTAATTAAGCTTTAAGATTTAATTTGGATTTCCTTTCTTTTGTTGTGTTTCATTTCATTTTGGCACAGCAGCTGCACATCACTGCACCTGTCTGTCTGTCATCTATGCATTTCTAGCTATCTAATAAAGGCAGGCTGGCTTTTTTGTTTGATTGTTTTTTAAACAGGATTAATGTTTTTTTTCTAATCTACTCGAGATTTCTGACACTTAGCTGTTTCAGAACTCTTTAAAAGAATACTTACAAGCTACTCTGAAATTGTCAAAACGCTGCTTCTTGTCTTGCCTACAATTTCCATTAGTACCTGGGTGACCTGTTGCAAATTGCCGAAGTTTATGAATGAGTAAGTCTGCAAACATACACAAATAACCCCCACCAAAAAACCTTGCTACACAAAACACCCTTTTGTTCACTTATTTGACAAGTGTAATTTAATTTTAATTATTCCTGATAACACCTCATAATACATCAGTAAACATCCTGTAATATATTTTGTAACATGGATGAAGACTTAGTGATAGAAGACCTCATCACAGCACTTTGCTATTAAATCTTTGCTGAAGAGATGGGTGAGGCTGCTCATTTCGTGCATGAATTATGGAATGTGTTGCTTACCTACGTGCAAACTGCTGAGGTTTTACTGTATTTCTCCAGGTAACCATTGACCTTATTTTATGACAAGAAAGTGCTATATCTGGCATTTGAACTCTTCAAGTCAGATGACTTAATGTGAAGGCTTCTATGAGCTGAGGTGCAATAGGTTTTAATAAGGCATGATATGCATTGGGGAAAAATAAGACTACAGAACTTCAAGATTTTATATACTCATTATTAACCTGTTACATTATCCCTTAGCTATTACAGTCTTATTCATAGTTTAAAATAGTGTTAAGCTAATTACTATTTTATGATCATTTGCAGTGGGCATCCCATTCTCTGCAATTTATAACACTCAAGGGTTCAAAGAGCCTCATATACAGACATATCTAACCGGATGTCCGATTAAAGTCCGACTTCTGGAAGTAGAACGCTTTACCTCAACAAAAAAGGTCAGAACGTGAATGTTATTGGAACATTGTTTTAAATCTCAATCCCATTTTTAATTTCATGCTCCTATTACCATGTTAACACATCACTTACAAGTTAACTTTCTGTAAATCAGCTAGTGGGTTTTAGAAAATATGAATACGTCTGTCTGGGAATAACTCTATCAAGGACAATATGAATAATCTTTGCCTGTTCTGTTTAGAGTCTAATAAAAATTGTAACTAAAAGTCATAAGGAATGGCTATACCTTTAAATAAAAAATGATAAACTCTAGAGGATTTAATGCTAGAAGATTACCCATTGAGTACTGAAACACTGGTGCTATTCTTTCCTGTAGGTACCAAGTCCAAATGTTTACACTGTTGAGTTCACACATGGGGACTTTACATGGCAAGTGAAAAGGAAATTCAAGAACTTTCAAGAATTCCACAGGGAACTGCTGAGATACAAAGCCTTCATACGAATTCCTATCCCTACAAGGAGGTAACTATTTTATGCAGTCTTACAAATATGGTTCAAGGCCCAAATTGCATTAGAAAGAAGCAAAAAGCCTGATTCTCTCTTACCCTTGTAGTACACAGGTGTAACTCCATTGACTTCCAAGATTCACTCCTGATTTACCCTGGTATAAATGAGAGGAGAATCAGGCTCAAAATCAACGTATTAGTAAGCAGCAGTAATCTGATTGATCCAATGATCTCTCTCTTGCAGGATGTAAAAAGCATGTGGGACATGTTGTGCAGTCAGTTTTTAAGCAGAATTTCCCATCGAAATCATTGGGTCATTGTGCTTAAAAATGTATAGCACAATATGGCCTCTTACCTTTAAGGGCTTATATCTGTGAGTGCTGAGCTCTCTCAATTTTCCTTCCCAGTGATTCTAATGAGGTGTTCAGCAGCTGGTAGGACTGGGCCCAAGGACTGGGACAGAGCTCCAAACATAAAGAGAGTTGTGGAAAGAGGCCTGAGTGGTGGAGTGTTACAAAAGGATAGTTTGGAGATTGGCATGGGAAGACAATAGGAAGCTAGGGGGCAGTCGAGGAAACAAGAGTAAGGATTTTGGTGGGGTAGAGATATGAAAGGCTAAGGGATTAGTGAAACATAATGGTCCAATAACATGGTCCAAATTCTCTTCTGATTAAATAGGCAAAACTCATTTGAAGTCAGTGGATCCGTGGCCATTTGCATCAAAGGAGAATTTGGCCCAATATGCTCTGCTTTTTGCATTGTATTTTAGTTTGAATTGATTTGTACACAGTGATTTGTTAGACAATTTTACGTCTCCCCTTATCTTTCCTCGCTACGTGTCCCTCATTTTATAATAAAGTTTTAAATAGAACATCAGGACTCTTGTGCCAGAGGAAAAGACGCTCACGTTCTACTGATGAGACAAATAATCTGGGATTTTTTTTTTCTTCCAGTCACACAGTTAGAAGACAAACTGTCAAAAGGGGAGAAGCGAGGCAGATGCCAAGTCTGCCACGCACGTCTGAGAACATGGTCCGAGAAGAACATTTTTCTAGTAGAAGAGTAAATGTCCTTTCTTCTTCTAAATACTTTGTTCAGAGATGTGGGTGTGCTGGTAGAAGACAGGCTGTTGACGTGTTGTGCTGTCCATCTTATTCTTGGGATTTTTCTGACTTTCACTATTTGGGGACCAGCTTGTTTGCAGAGCTGTGTTCTGACCAAGTTCACATGCCTTCTGTTTTGTTAGTAAATTCTTCTGCTTGGTGAACTGAAACTCTGCCAAGTTTAGAGCCAAATTGTCCCTGCTCAGAAAGTGGAAGAGACTGCCTCAAGGAGCACTCTGCCAAGATCTGAGTTATTTCCCCTTTGCTGGGATATTGTGGCGCAGTGGAGAGTGTGCTACATGCGTGTGTATATGTATATTTTTTTTCATTCAATCGGTGGCTTCTTTTTATTCTCTTCATGACTTCCTGTAGCTATATAATTAGATTTTTATAGTAATCCCTACATCCTATCTAAAGTTTTCATGCTTGCATTGTAGAAACAACTGGAAGACTACTTGACAAAGATCTTAAAAATGCCCATGTACAGGAACTACCATGGAACGGTAAGTAGTGTGTACAATGGCTTAAGCCACAAATGAATGTTCTTTTCACATATAAGTATTTAACTGAGAGAAATAAATGCTGTAGTTTACTCTGAGGTATATTAAAAGCATTTTGCAGCCATTTTTATTAGGGCAAATATCTTCTCCAACGTCCAATTGTAAATCTGATTATTACCAAATAAAATGCTATACTATCAAGTTATTGGGGTGTCACAGCTACAACACATTGTGGCAACCTGCTTGTTAAAGGCAGTCTTGTGCAGACAGCTCATTACACATGTAATATGACCGGCTTCTGATTGGTTCTGGGTAGCATTTAAGATGTTTGGTTGGTGATTCAAATACCTAAATGATTGGGGTCTCTGCTATGTGGCAGATGTTAACTTCACTTTGGGAATCTTGGGAATTTAACCTCATAGGGCCAAACTGTGCTTTGGCTTATATCCCTTACAACCCCATTGACTTCAGCAAGTTTGTGTTGGTGTTAATAAGAAGAGAATTTGACACCCTGGCTTCCCCAAGTAATTCATTCCCCCCACAGGAACGTGGTAATCTATATGTCCCCTCATTCCTATGAAACCTCATTGAAGTCAGATGGTTCACGTTATATCCAAAATTTGGCCCATATTGTGCAAGAATGTATCTCTTGAAAGCCATGTTATGTACTTGGAGTTTCACCTCATTGACTGTCCAAATTTTTCACCTGCTAGTTGGAGGAGACTTTAGAGGCCATAACTGTATGTGGATTTATTACTTCTCTTCTGTATCATCAGCAAAAAATGGTTTGTTGCAGAACTTACTGAATAAGCAAAGGGAGTTTATCCTTCTGAGCAAGACAAAACAATTGAGTACACTTGGTTTTAAAATGAGACAGAAACATAGACTCAACTTTACATCTTTAAGGGGGTATATCTGCTCACTATATGTACTGTTAAAGCAGCAAAGAGTCCTGTGGCACCTTATAGACTAACAGACGTATAGGAGCATGAGCTTTCGTGGGTGAATACCCACTTCTTCGGATGCATCCGAAGAAGTGGGTATTCACCCACGAAAGCTCATGCTCCTATACGTCTGTTAGTCTATAAGGTGCCACAGGACTCTTTGCTGCTTTTACAGATCCAGACTAACACAGCTACCCCTTTGATATATGTACTGTTGTTTCAATGTTGCCTATGCCAAATGTATCAGTGTGAAATCTGCACCACAAATGAACTGGCTGCCATTTAAAGAAGCTCTGCTGTTGTGGACAGTGGCATATGTTGAGGCGGGAGATTTAATTCAGAGTATATGGCATTGGATCCATTTTCCCACTGTCCTGTATGCAGGCATTGCCTTGTCAGATCTCTCTGATATTGTCCACTAATCTAACAACGCAGCTCGTACATCTTGGTCCTGCTAGTGAAGGCAGGGGACTGAACTCAATGACCTTTCAAGGTCCCTTCCAGTTCTATGAGATAGGTATATCTCCATATATTATAACGCCAGAGACAGGGCATTAGGGGAAAAAAATACTAAACATGCATCATCTGCACCCTGGGCTCTCTGCAGGTAAAGCCCATGGACCATGAGCAGCTGTGTTTCTCTCTCCTGTCTTCCTCCAGTGCAGCTCCTGTGACGGTTCAGTCACAGAGATCCCCTTGGGACTGTCACCTGATGTGCTGAAATTACCTCTGAGCCCGTTTTTCCCTGCCAGCTTGGGACTCCAGAACCCTGCTTTATTGAGCCAGACACGCTAGCCTGCTGCAATACAGACCCAGGGTCTGGCGCCCCCCCCCCCCCAAGCTGCAGACTTTAACTAAAAATAGCTCAGCAGGTTACCTGTCTCCAGCACCCAGACCCCCAGCTCCCAATGGGAGCCAAACCCCAAATAAGTCCGTTTTACTCTGTATAAAGCTTATACAGGGTAAATTCATAAATTGTTCACCCTCTATATCGCTGATAGAGAGATATGCACAGCTGTTTGCTCCCCCAGGTATTAATCACTTACTCTGGGTTTATTAATAAACAAAAGTCATTTTATTAACTATAAAAAGTAGGATTTAAGTGGTTTCAAGTAATAACAGCCAGAACAAAGTAAGTCACAAAGCAAAATAAAACAAAACACGCAAGTCTAAGCCTGACACATTAAGAAACTGATTACAGGTAATATCTCACCCTCAAAGATGTTCCAATAAGCTTCTTTCACAGACTAGACTCCTTCCTAGTCTGGGCCCAATCCTTTTCCCTGGTACAGTCTTTGTTAGATCCAGCAGACATCTCAGGTGGTAAGCAGGGGTTTTCTCATGACTGGCAGCCTCTTTTGTCCTGCTCCACCCCCTTTTATAGCTTTGACACAAGGTGGGAATCTTTTGTCTGTGCTTGTCCCCACCCCACCTCATCAATGGAAAAGTACAAGGATTAAGATGGATTCCAATATCATGTGACATGGTCAAATGTCACTGTACGACCCCTAGTCTCCATTCTTCCTGGGTTGGCCCACAGGTACACAGGAAGGCTTGCAGGTAAATAAACCATTTACAACCAATTGTCTTAGTCAATGGGAGCCATCAAGATTCTAAACCACCATTAATGGCCCACACTTTGCATAATTACAATAGGACCTCAGAGCTATACTTCATATTTCTAGCTTCAGATACAAGAATGATACATGCATACAAATAGGAGGAATATATTCAGTAGTTTATAACCTTTGTTATGATACCTTACAAGAGACCTTTTGCATAAAGCATATTCCAGTTACATTATATTCACACTCATAAGCATATTTCCATAAAACATATGGAGTGCAACGTCACAGCTCCATTTTGTCCCTGACCAGCAGAGACAGATATTGTTCTGTACGTACATTCTTAGAGTATTGGTTGGCTTTCAGTGGATTTGACTTCTGTCAAGCACTCAGTGAGAACTTGCCTTGTGATGTTGGCTGCACTGCTCAGTGCAACAGGTGATGCAGTTAATGGGGAAAGAGAGATGCTGGGAACAAAACATTTATTAATTTATTTAAGATTATCATTCTCAGACCAGAGACAAAGCTGCAGATTTCTGATGTTCACCTTGGACTGGCGTCTGTCCTTACAATAGTACGGGTGTGTTGCTGTTCTTGTGTTGAAAAAGTCTGTCGCTTGAAAACGGAGGGATGTGCTGCTTGTTTTGCTGTATGTGCAAATTTTAGCTCCTGTGTGTTAGGCTCTGCAAGTCCTCAGGCTGAGGTCCAGATAGATCTTTGGCTTGTAGATGTCTCCAGCTGAATTCTTTGCAAGTTCAGGCATGGGGCTAACTTGAGTGATTCATAAAGGCCAGATGACCCATGTGATTTATTGCCCCCTGAATCTTGTGAGGATCCTCTTCTTGTTAATCCAGTCCCCCTAGAGGTGTTTTAACAACTGATCTGAACAATTCCATTCAATTCATTCCGGATATGCTTTTATTGTGTATTTGTGGCTTGTGTGTTTCGTTCATTTGTATATAATTGGCTCAGCTTGGATGACATGGGCAAACCTAACCTGTAGCTCTTTTCACCCTTGTTGAGGAGCTCAGGGCTATGAAGCACTGTGGGATGTAAAGAGACTTACGTAATGTGTTGAATATACAACTCGTGTCTAACTGTTTTGCCTGCAAACTAGAAAATAGTATGCACCTAAACATTGTTTAGTGATGTAACAAGGGCTGCGCTCTTTGACTATGTAACCCGGAATGGGAAAGTTCATAACTGTCTCCTCAAATTTTTCTTAATGGAATATTTGTGTGTCTGCTCTTGTGGCAGGGTATTCGACATGGAGCTGGCAGCTAGTTGAGGGTATAGTTAACGTTGCCTGTTATGATAATCAGATACATCATGATAATCAGATACAGGTACACCTCTACCCCGATATAACGCGACCTGATATAACACAAATTCGGATATAACACGGTAAAGCAGCGCTCCGGAGGGGGCGGGGCTGCGCACTCTGGTGGATCAAAGCAAGTTCGATATAATGCGGTTTCACCTATAACGCGGTAAGATTTTTTGGCTCCCGAGGACAGCGTTATATCGGGGTAGAGGTGTAATTGGGGAAGTTGGGCAAGGGTGGCTCAAATACCTTGTAAAGCCATTTCTATGGGCTTGATTTGAAGTTAAATGGAAAGACTCCATTGAGTTTAATTGCCTTTGGATCAAGACATATATGAGCTTGATAGTTAAAAGATTCCAAAATAACCCTAGTTTAAACCAATAATTGTCCATGCAGCCTTTTGCACTGGCTTTACAAAATCAGTTTAAAATTACACTTCAAATTAATCCAGTGCAACAAGATAAGCCTTGAATGAGTTTCACAGCTATACAATTAAAGAACACTTCACACACCCAACTATGGTTGCTATTTAAGGCTCTTATCCTGCAATTAGATCTGCTAGGGCAGACCCCAGCAGCCATACAGAGCCCCACACTGCCAGATCTGATTACAGGACTGTAGCAAACAAGAATAATGTTTACATGTGTATTTAGTATAAAGCAATTTTTCTGTGTATGATAAAATTGGAACACTGTCCTAGAACAATGTTATTCTGAGCACTGGTTATGTAGTGTATTATTATGTTGCCAGAGCTACTAGTGAACTATTTGTTTTATCATTTTTAAAAAAAAACTAGAGCTGCAATGAAAAACAGACTTTGGAGCTGCTGAATCCTACTTAAAAAGGCAAATTCATCTGAACAATCTTTCTCAAAATCTTGCATAAATATATCATAAGTGCTTGGTTCAGCAGGGGGGGAAAAAGATGGTTAAAATGTCTTGTGTCTCCACGTTGCAGCTGTTATTTCATTTTTCATAGCTCATTTGCTCTTCAGCTGATCTGCTATGTCTGTTTTTTTCCCCCACCTCTTGTTACAATATCATTGAAACTTCAGCCCCCATCTCATAGTTAAAATATTTTGCTACAGATCGCTGTGAAACCTGAGTGGGATGTCCGGTCACCACAACAACAGCTGGGTAGTGTAAGAATTCAAATGTAAAGGAGATGAAAGGGTACTGCTATCCTACTATCCTCTATTTCAATTTTCTTTGTGAATTATGAGATCCTCAGATTAAAGGCACTGTACCAGTAAAAGTATTTAACAAAATAATAATATTGATAATGATATCACATAATCATATTTTTCCATTCCATTAAATAACTTTTCCTGTAATCTACAGGATTTTTCCATATTGAAACCCCAGGCCTGCAAACGCTTACCTGCTTAGTTTTACGTATTTGAATAATCTAATGGAAGTCCAGTGTGACTACTCACATGCATAAAAAGAAACACAGGAGCTAGGATTGGGGCCGAAAGGCCAAGCTTTGCCTTCTGATGCTCTCACAGGACATAGGATTTCATTGGATGTTGTGCACATACAGACCTACTCAAGGGCTGAGTTTGTCCTGAAGGATCTCATATGGCATTTGTATTTGGCTACCATCAGGAGCAGACCAGTCAGAGAGGAATGTGGTTCTGTGTTTGTGTTACTATGGACACCATTTTAAGGACTGATTGGGTGGAGGGGACTGGCAGCTATAATGTTGAACAATATTTGCCTTTGATCTGGCAGTTCCAGGCAATAAAGTTAAGCAAATAAACGTTTCCATCTGAGTGGTAATTTCTCCTACATACCTGTTTTTCTTTTCCTTCTTTGAGCACAGTTAGTCTCTCACTTTCTCATTACTAAATGTTCCCCAAATAACAACCTAGTTACTTTTCAGAGCAAATGGCCAAGATTTTCATAAGTGGCTAGTGATTTTATGTGCTTTGGTATTTGGGTGCCCAATCTGAGAGGCCTGAAGGGGCCTGATTATCAGAGGTTGGATCCTCTGCACCTTTCAAGAAGCTGAAAATTTGTCCCCAGAGCTGAGACTGCCTGAGGTCCAACTTAAGCACCATGTAAAGGGCTTTAAATGGTACATAGGCCTTGCACAGGCTGTGCCGAATTTCACCCACAGAAAAGAATGGACTATTCATAGATGGCAGAACCTGTTTCTTCTTCCTTACCCAGGACAGATAGTGAGAATTTGTGAATTCAAAACCATGAAATAATTAGTTCTCTTTGCTTCATAAAAATGACAAAATCATAGGAAAATCAGGAAATCAAGTATACAGATACTGACTTAGGGTTACCATATTTCAACAATCAAAAAAGAGGACACGGGGTGCCGCCCTAGCCCCGCCCTGCCATCGCAGATGTGGTAATTTCCATTTCCATACACTGATTTCCATCCGCCCTCCGACCTTCATGCCCATGTTCCATATTATCATCTGTATTAAAAACTGAGGCAAAGTATGCATTTCATTTTTGGGCCATACTTAGGTTATCTTTAATCTCCTTCCCATCTACTTTACATAGCGGGCTTAACCTCATCCTTCCTTATTCCCTTTCTATTTATATAACTAATAAACCTCTTTTTTTAAAATTCAGCTTGGCCTTTAGCAATTCTCACTTTATTCCTACATTTTCTAACCTCCAAGGTGTAGCTTTCTTTACTGATCAATCCCCTTTTCCATTCTCTGTAGGCTCTCTTCTTATTCCTAATAGCCTTTTTGAGGTGGTTATTCATCCAGCTGCGTCTGGGGTCTTTCCCTATGAGTGTGTTTTTCCCCCTTGCTTGGGTGCAAATTTCAGATAGTTTTCGTATCATTGATTTGAAGAAATTCCAAGACTCTTCCACATTTAAGTCCTTGAAC
The DNA here is from genome assembly GCF_028017835.1 of Emys orbicularis. Classification (NCBI taxonomy): domain Eukaryota; kingdom Metazoa; phylum Chordata; order Testudines; family Emydidae; genus Emys; species Emys orbicularis. The sequence goes on along the minus strand of NC_088691.1, from coordinate 91,797,972 downwards.
TCTTCACTCCAGTTGACCTCTTTAACTCATTCCCTTAATTCCCAAAGTTTGCCCTTTTGAAATTAAAAAAAAAACATACTCGATGACCTGGTTTTGATTATCCTTCCATTTAATTTAAACTGAATCAACTTGTGATCACCTGATCCAAGGTTATTTCCTACAACTAGCTCTTCTATGATGTCACTACTTACCAAAACCAAGTCTAAAATTGCATATCACTTGTTGGTTCAGTGACCAGATGGCAGCTACGGGCCTGAGAGGACAGCAGAGCTGCCTGGCTGGGAGGGGAGGTTATGCTGTGCCCTAAAAAAAGCTGTAGCAAAATACTCTCCCCTCCTCTGCACCAGGGCAGGAATGGAACTGTGTCTCTGAGTTGCAATTTCTTTCTGGGACTCTTCCTGGAATGACACGGTTACACCCTGGCCTACAGGCTCATTCTAGCCCTAAGGGCCCAAATCTGTCTTTCTGTCATGTTGTGTCAGACTTCCTACAGTTTGTGAGTAGTCCCACTGAGATCAGTGCAACTACTTCATAGTTATTATTCCACATGAGAAATGGTGGCAGAATTGGAGCCTAGGACTGTTGTGATCTGCGTCATGTCAAACCATTCGCTTCTGTTGATTTAATTTGTGGTTTGGAAATCGCCGTTTTCTGCCGTATGGCACAGAGCAAAGCTAAAGTGTGGCTCTGAAGCTTGGGATGAGCTTTTCAGGCCAAGGGGACCGTGAAACCCTTATGTAGTGTTGGCCCCATGGGGATTTTCACCATGATACGGCTGTGCTCCTTTGCCAGTTCTGCATCTCCACTCCCTCTGGATCTAAGAGGTGAGCATAGCTATTGCAAAAGGGGAGTGATGTTATCAGTGGTATTTTTCTGAATACATTCTGACCTTGGATGCATGTGGCTCCCGTTTATTTCTCATTGAGGTCAATTGCAGCTGTGTATGTGGATCTGAGATTTGAATTTAGCCCATTCAGCTCTGGATGGCAGCATATTTCATTAGAAAGTTAAGTTCTTCTTTCTGCCTCCTTGCTGCCAGATCAAATGAGAGAACCACCTCCTGCTTCCTCCCCGTGAGTGTTTATGCACTTTGGCTAATTAACCCGATACAGACAAAGGAGAGTGGCTGAAATCTGTTTAGCTCTGTATCACGTGGGTCAGATTCTGCTCTCACTTTCAACCCAGTGGTGAGAGACGCTCTCTAACTGGATCTGAGATGATTAAGCAGCAGCATATATGCCAGGAATGGCTTACTCTGCCAAGAAAGCCTGGTTGGTTGGAAGAGGTCTAGTTCTAGATTTTAATGCAGTTATGGAGCTCATTGTCGTTAGTTTGCTAATGACAAGAGGACTACACTTCTGCTTATCTGTATATTCTCCTGTGATCTCTCTGGATAACTTCAAGGTTTTTTGAATTGCGGTCAGTTGATGAACCCAAACATTTTACATGAGATTACAACAGACTTCTAGTTTATATTAGCAATTTTTGTCTGTCCATTTAATCACTGGCCTTTTGGTGGAGCCAACTGGCATGAGGCAGACACACATCTAGTGGAAACTGAACTGAGTCTATGAACTCAGTTCACATAGGTCACCAGACACTTATCAAGCAATGGTAAATTTTGTCATTACTGATGTGAACTGAATTTGAATCAGTGATCTACAGGTGACGGTTCCAATGGGTTTTTACCAAGCCTCTAAATAACCACATATAATGCCCCATAAAATCTGATTTTGGTTGTTTTGGTCTGATCCAAGGCCTGATCCAAAACACATACATTTCTGTTGACTTCAGTGGGTTTTGGATTGAGCCCTAAAAAAGACGTTCCCACCTTTTCCTGCTGATGAATTATTTTTGCTGTCAGTGTTATTTTTCCAAGCAAACTGATTTGGGGAGTCCAAAATATAAACAATGGGGAACTTTTTATTTTCCAGATGGAATTCATTGGTGTAAGTCAGCTGTCATTTATCCATGATCTAGGACCAAAGGGCATGTAAGTTGAATTTTATTTCTTTGTGTGCAGGGCCGGCTCCAGGCACCAGCTTAAGAAGCAGGTGGTTGGGGCGGCCAAGGGAGAGGGGCGGCACCTGCGGCAATTCGGGGGCGGCAGGTCCCTCCCTCCCGAAGGACCTGCCGCTGAACTGCCGCCACGGATTGCAGCTTTTTTTTTTTTTCCCAATTGCCGCCGCCGATCGCGATCGCGGATTTTTTTTTTTTTTTTTGCTTGGGGCGGCAGAAATGCTGGAGCCGGCCCTGTTTGTGTGAGTCACATTTCATCAAGAGCATCATTTTATAAAGAGAGACTGTCCAAATTGGTAGCTTTCCTGCCAAGCTAGCAATTAATTTGGGAACATCTTATCTTCCATTATTATTCACAAGAGGACATTACAACTGTGGAAATAATAATAAATGTAAAAGGCAGAACACATCTCATTGCCAGACTCACAGGGCCAAATTCATCCTGTCATTGACTGGAGTTGCATCAAATAATAATATGGCCCAATGCAGACAACCAGAGCAATGTACAGTCCCTGTCATAGCATGCTTACATCACTGGTTAGTTTATTTCTTGTATGATGGTGACATGAAAAGAGTGCACTGAAATCAAGAAAGGTCAATTTTTTTCTTTAAACTTCCCAACATTTCCGAAGTTTCCTTGAGCCGGGGGTTGACACTTAATTCCTTTCTTTTGAACACTATTAAATAGAAACTGTGTTGTTTCGGTTACCACCAAAAGTGTCTGTTGCTTTTGTAAACGGCATCGCAGGCAGTAGTGAAACTTTCTTCAGGTTATTTGGATGGGACATGGGTGTTTGAAATGCAGTGATTCCAGGCATCCAGTGTTATAAACAGGGAAGGACTTGACAGTGGGCAAGAAGGACGGAACCTTCTCTGTGTTAGGCCCTCTCGCAGATTTAAGAGCTCTTCACCATGTTGACATTCTCAGACTAAGGGCACGTCTTCACTGGCAACGATAAAGCTTTAACGTGGCTTGTGTAGTCATGGCACAGCTCCCAGCGCTCTAAAAAAACCACCACCACGAGGGGTGTAGCTACCAGCCCTGAGCGCTGGTGCACTCACTGTCTATACTGGCACGTTATAGCGCTGAAACTTGCAGAGAGGTGAGCCACTTCTGCTCCATTCTGCCCATGCCACCCTAATGAGGTGAAAGGGGTCAGACAGATGTCACAGTGCTGTGTTTGACCTCGCCTATGTACCTCCAGGTCAGATTCCTCCAGTCCAAATAGCTTCATCTAGGCATAATTAATAAGCTGTGTATGCATGTATCAAATTTGCCATTTATTTGTCATCTTTACATTTGTTTCAGAGAAGGTATGATCATGAAACGATCTGGGGGCCACAGAATACCTGGTCTGAACTGCTGTGGGCAAGGAAGGGTCTGCTATCGATGGTCCAAAAGGTACTGTAGAAGGGGGAGTTGTCTCTTTGGTGACTTTTTACCTATTAGAAAGACAAGTTGTGTGACCTCATGTCTTTTATTGCAGAGGTTCTCAACCTTTTCCTTTTTGAGGCCCCCACAACATGGCCCACCTGTACCACAATAATTGATTTTCTGCATATTAAAGCCAGGACCTATGTTAGGGGATAGCAAGCAGGGCAGTTGCCTGGGGCCCCATGCCACAGGGGCTTCCGCGAAGCTACATTGCTTAGGCTTTGGCTTCAGCCCTGGATGGCGTGGCTCAGGGCCCTGGGCTTTCAGCCCCAGGTGCAGGGCCGTCCTTAGGCATATGCAGCATACAAGGCTGCGTAGGGCACCCGAAAATTTGGGGCACCTCTGGGGCTTAGTGTCCACCCTCCCTCCTCTTCCTATCCCTGTTCTGACCCTTCCTGCAGGCTCCCACCACTAGCTGCTGCAGCCTTTTGAGTCTTCCTCCGGAGAGGATCTAGTAACTTAAAAGTGAAAAAGCTTTCCAGCCTGCCAGACCTATTAGCACAACATTGAACCTGTGAAAGAGCCATTCAAGTAGTAATGAAGCCATTTAGCAGCCATTTGCCAACCCCCAGGAATATACTGTCAGTTTCCGAATTTACTGACAAAAACAGTTGTGCATTACTGTAATATTTACTCAGAACATGTTAGTCTACAGGATCTTAGTTTAAAATTTGCTTTAAAAACATTTCATTAGTGTGTTGCTGAAGATGATAAAATCACATCTCTAAAAAATCCTTGCATAGATTTTTAGATGCACAATCTGAGTATTCATCTTTAGCATTAAATGCTTGGATCTTTAGACATATCGTTTTTTAAATAAATCCTTCAAAGGACCACCCTTATCTAAAATTCACATTTTAATTTTAATTACTGTAGTACAAAAAATTTGCTTCCAAAGCCTTTCTGTCCTTTCTGTCCATCCCTTTCTCCCTTCACCTCCCCCCCCCGCCCCCGTTGAAGAGAGCCCTTAAAGGGACAACACCCCTTTCCTGCCAGATAACTGAACAAATGAGTTTCCCTTTCTTTACTTCTGACTATTTGATGAACTAGTTTTAAGAGAACCCTCTAGCAATATCAGTACTTTAGTAAGATATAAAATCCTTTGTTATGCCCAAAATATTTGGAAACATTTTTTAAAGTTGGTGAAATTTCATAAACATGTCTATTGTTATGGCGATCACACAAAGCAAATTAGTGTTCCCTTTTTCTAAAAGCAATGTACGTTGTTATGAACACACTAAACCTCTGTGACTGATTAATTTAAAATAATTTCTTTGTTTCAGTGAGTTAAATATGTAGTAATCTGGAATGATTGCTTTATGAAGGCTTAAGAGTACATTTAAAATATAAAATCAGCTTAGAAATACCGATTAAGAAAATGTAAAACAGAGAAGAGCTGCATCATGTATTCCATAATATTTAATGTTGTATTCAGCAGGACAGCTGACTTGCCCTTACTACAAAGTTTTTGCAAATAAATCTCTGAAAAACTTCAGGGTATATCAAAAAACCTGTGACCGACATTTTTTATTCCCAAGGTTAGTGCTTTTAATTAGGTACCTTCTGCTTGTCCAGTCTTCATCTTCTGGCATGCAGTGGAAAACATGCTCCATTTTCTTTAGAAAGAAATTACAGAAGAGTGTTTTTTTCAAATGGCATTTGCTTCATTTGGGTTCAGGGAGTGGGTGATCAGGGAGGGGCAGGGAAGAGAGGAGGGAGACAGTAGGGAGAGGGCAGGGCCTGGGCAGAGTAGAGGTGGGGCCTGGGGCAGAGCAGGGGTGGAGTATAGGCAGGACCCCAGGTGGGCTGGGGAGTTAGCCATCCCAAGCGGCAGCTTCACCCACTGCCCATGACAGCAGGTAAGAGGGGGTCGGCTCCCGCACACCCAGCACACGCTGCAGTCTCCTTAGGCAGGGGCCGTATTCACAGAGCCGAATGCGCCAGCAGTGCGCATCCTGCGTGAGGGAGATGGTATGGGGATCTCTGTGGGGAACTGTGACTCTCTGCCGCCGTGAGGTGGGCCGGGCGGCTTGGTATCCTTTGATGCCTCATGCCGCCCCCCCCCCCCCTGCCATCGGGCAGAGGGGCACCAGTTTAATAATACTGCATAAGGCCCCATAAATCCTAAGGACAGCCCTGCCCATGCAGGGGGGCTTTGGCTTTCTATCCTGGGCCCCAGTGAATCTAATGCTAGCCCTGCTTGGCGGCCCCCGTGAAACCTGCCAGAAATGGCAATCCTGTCAGCCCCTGCTCTCTCCCGTGCTGGACTGTCGAGGTGATGTGTTGTTGCTGCACGTGGAAGTTTTGGTTCAGTTTACCATACCTTTCTGATTAAAAAACCCAAAACAAATTAATTGGAACATTGTCCAGGCTGCACTCACCAGTGGATTAAATCAGACCTGAACCACAACAGTAAAGAATCCTCTCTGATGCAATTAACCCCAAGGAGAAATATGTCACCTCTTTTGTGTTTCCCCCACACGTTTTGAAAGGAGTCCTACAGAGGCCTGAGCTGTGTTGTTTTGAAGAGAATTACTGGATGGCAGGTTTTTGATCCAGTTTAATTGATTTAAGAAATAAAGACAAAGGGCCAGATTGTGCCCCTCTGCTTTGTGGATACATAAGGCAGAGTGGGGGGAGGAGGCACAAGAAGCCACTTCACACTTGCCCCACTTCACACAGTAACCTGGTCTAATTGTAGTCCCTGTGCTTGCTCAGGTGCTGGAGCTGACTGCTCCTCCCTGCCTACTCCCACAGACCACTCCAAAGGAGGCAGAGAGGGGTGCCCTCCCTCCCCCAGCCAGCAGAGATGGCAGGGCACAGAGAAAGATGCCTACTGTACCAGCCTAACAGATAAGTCAGGGGGCAGCCTCTATTGCTCCCCATGCACTGGAGAGATCCCTCCCATGGGGTGGTTGACTGGAGGGCTGTTCTGCACTTTTCCCGGCTCAGGGCTGTGCCTGTGAGGCAGAACTCTGCCCAATGTAAGTAATGGCTCTGGTCGCTGGCTGCCATCAGCAAAGGCAACAATTTTATTAATTATTTAGGGACAGTTGCAGTGGAGGAGGTCTAGGTTGGATATTAGGAAACAGTATTTCACTAGGAGGTTGGTGAAGCACTGGAATGGGTTACCTAGGGAGGTGGTGGAATCTCCATCCTTAGAGGTTTTTAAGGCCCGGCTTAACAAAGCCCTGGCTGGGATGATTTAGTTGGGGTTGGTTCTACTTTGAGCAGGGGGTTGGACTAGATGACCTCCTGAGGTCTCTTCCAACCGTAATCTTTTATGATGCTATGAGCACATTTTTCACTCATTGGCCCTCCCTTGTCACATGTGTTAAAAGCCCCCTGCCCCCTGGCGTAATGGTAGTCCCTGTACTCCCTCAAGTGCTGTGGCTGACTGCTCCTGCCTGTCCTCCCTGCTCCAGAAGTACAAACCACTGCAAAGGAGCACAGAGACCTCCAGCACAGCAAATATAGGAGGAGAAGCAAGTTTTCCAGCTGAGCAGTGGAGCAAGGAGTGGGGCAAGGGTTTATTTTATGCATTGGTACCCCAGATATATTATGAGTAGCTGAAAAGACCCACAGTTCACTAAACAAAATGGTATGAAACTGAGTTTAAAATACTCTTCCATCAGCCTAATCTGTTCTTAAAAATATATATATATTCTTAACATATGTGAACTTTCCATACAAATATTAACAAATCTTACAGATTTCCCTCTTGTTATCCTTATCTGAGTATTTACTTTGTTCAAATTCCAAAAGCGGTGCCTACACATTAGAAAATCTACTCGACCTGATATAAGGCTGCCTGTCATTTTTCTTGTTGAAAGAATTTCTCGGACTTTATTTCATCGTCCTACTAATGTTGAGGCATCTACCCTTTTCCAAAATTGAGTTACGGCACATATGGTTGCTAGAAGTAACTGTGATATCAGTGAGTCTTTCCCTGATTCAATAATCTCCTTTGGACTGTAACCTAATAGAGCCACTGTAAGTTTAGTGAGTAGGCTAACATTAGTAATAGTAACAATAGTAAAAATTCTGTTTACTATTTTCCCACAAAATACGATTATTTTAAGGCATTCCCACCATAAATATAGGAAGGTCCTTCTTACTCCACATCCTCTTCAACAGTTATGACTCCCTTTTTATATATTTCCTTAGCTTAAATAGAGTGAAGTGACATTGACAAAGTATTTTGTAATAATTTTCCTGAAAGGTTACACAGATAGATGAGGTTTTGGTCTTCTTCCAAATATGTTGTTCATTCCTCCAAAGTTCTATCTGGTTTTTAGTATTCTTTGCCATTTTTCCATAAATGCAGTTTGATCCATCAGAGACAATGCATTATACCATGCAGAGATCAGGCCCTTTGAAGCCATGCATAATGTTTACCTCTGTAATGAGTACATTTTCTACTCCGTGGTACAGAAATAGTTTAAGTACACTCTTTGGGGTGGGAATTATCTCTTTTAATTATATGCATATATACTGCCTAGCATGAGGAAGCCCTGATCAAGGCCTCTAGTAACCATAGAGACTACCATAACATATGTATATAAATAAACTAACAATAATATTACAAAGAGAGTATATTTGTAGATCTGGACCATCCTGAAGAAATTTGATTTTTTATATAGTTTTCCATATTTATCAAAACACCCAAGCCTAGGGTATATTTTGTTAGAAGAGAATAATTAATGAATTAATTAATTTGTGGTTGAGCTCTGAAACGTGTCTGTGAAAATGGCATTGTGTGGTTCTATGTTTTTTTAATAATTTCCAGATCAAATCTGCACATTTATGTTGTTTGTTTTATTTCCCTAACTGCCAGCCTTACAAATTCAACCAGAATCTGAAAATTAAGCTGATTTCTTTCCTCCTTGCTCATTATCACCTGTAATAAAGGTTCTGTGCTGTAATTGTATAGGGCCACCTCTACAACTCCGTTGTCCTCAATGGGCTTGCACTTATTGGAACTTAGTACACAGTTCTTTGATGATCTGATGCACAGGAAGGTATAGAATCCAGTTCACCTCCTCTTGTCTACGTTGGCTCTGCGATGAACACTTATTTCTGTCATTAAACTACACTGATATACACATGTGGAGCAGACTTGCTAAGTAAGAAGGTTCTGGTTTTATAATCACCTTTCAGAGTCATTGCTCTTTGGATTCATAAAAACTAAACTCAAAATCTGAATTACTCAATTTGGGTTTTCTTTTTTTGGCAAACATTTCATGGCCAATCCATAGTCCCCATTCTTAAATCAGTCTCTCCAGTGCCTCTCCTTAAGTACTAAAATTGTCCTGAGACAGATTTTCCATGCTTGATACTCCTTGCCACTGGTGGATGCACTAATTTGTTTAGCGCCAAGTAGTTAAAAGTGCTGCGTCAAGGTTTTGTGATTCCCAGCTCTTTCCTCTGTCACTGACAAACACCAGACTGTCCTTAATCACATCACAAAGCCCCTATTCAGTTCAGTATGAAAACATGATGCAAAGATCCTTTTCTGAATGTAGTGCGACCCTGTTACAATGAAATCATTGTTTTCACCAAACGGCTTCACCACAAGTGGCAGTTCTCTATAACCCGAGTTACTCTTTTTGCATATTATGGGCATTGGGATGTTCGTTCATTCTACTTCACTGTTCGGGTCGTTTGAGGTATGCAAAAGCATTATAAGTCGGGTCTGTTGTAATGTCATGTGGCTGAGGAGTTCTGGAAGTTCAGCTGTAATTTTCAACTTGGTTGTGAGGCCAGCGCCTCATTACAAGCAAATTGAACCCACTCTGGCTTGTAAGAAAGACAGTGCTCCTTCTTTTAAAGGCTGCTTTACAAGTCAGCAGAGCCGCCTGTGTTTCTGTTCTGTTTTCATTATCAAAATGTATGCGAGACCCACGGAGTCTGTGAGCGAGGGGACAGGGGTCCCCTGATTTTATGGGGGGCCCCAAATTTGATGTGAGAGTGGGGAGTCTGTTATCTACAACGTTGATTACTATGGCTAGTCTTAGTCTAGGGAAGGGGGAGGAGAAAAGAAAAGCACAGAGCCCCCCAGTAACAACCTCTTTAGAGCCCCCATATTCCTAAAGCTGGCCCTGACTATGCCCTGTTACTATGTGATGAACGTCGTGCTCAGAAAACTAACCTGGGAGCACTGCACAGTTTGAACATGGAGCAATTGAACTGAATTGGGCCCAGCAACATAACAGGATGCCATGAAAGATGCAGTCATGAATATGTCTTTGCAATTGGTTTAAAAATACATTCTCTTTCCTTGTGCATTCATTTGTATGAACAAAGATGTGGACTAAGGCCATGTGAGTGATTCACTTGTGTGTGAAGGAGAGAGGATGTTAGGCACATCATTCATATATACGTATACAGAGAGTAGGGTTACCATATTTAAAAAATAAAAAAAGAGGACACTCCACGGGCCCTGGCCCCGCCCCTTTCCCAACCCCCGGCACCGCCCCAACTCCGCCCCTTCCCCGCCCCAACTCCGCCCATTCCCCACCCCTTCCCCAAAGTCCCCGCCCTAACTCCCCCTCCTCCCTCCCAGCCACGCGAAAAGGGCTGCCGGAGCGCTACCGGCTTCACGGTTTGCCGGGCAGCCTCCAGACCCTGCGCCCCCGGCCGGCGCTTCCCCAGCGCAGCTGGAGCCCGGGAGGGGAAGCGCCCAGCCGGGGGCGCAGGGTCTGGAGGCTGCCCGGCAAACCGTGAAGCCGGTAGCGCTCAGGCTTCGGGCAGCCCCCATGCCTCCGGTCCCTGTGCCCCCGGCCGGGCACTTCCCCTCCCGGGCTCCGGCTGCTGTGCTCCTCCCCTGACTCTTCAGCTCTGTTTAAGAGCCGAGCTGCCCGAGCGCTTCGGCTTCGGGCAGCCCCCTTGCCTCCGGACCCTGCGCCGCCGGAGCAGAGCAGCTGGAGCCCGGGAGGGGAAGTGCCCGGCCGGCGGCTCGGGGTCCAGAGGCAAGGGGACTGCCTGAAGCCGGAGTGCTCAGGCAGCTCGGCTCTTAAACAGAGCCGAAGAGCCAGGGGAGGAGCAGAGCAGCTGGAGCCCGGGAGGGGAAGTGCCCGGCCAGTATTTTTCCCGGACATGTTAGGCTTTTTGGCAATTCCCCCCAGACGGGGGTTTGATTACCAAAAAGCCGGACATGTCCAGGAAAAACCGGACGTATGGTAACCCTAACAGAGAGGGCAAAAATATTGGACACTGACAGGGAAATATTTTTTCCAGAGTGCTCAAGGGCTGTGGTGCTCACACACAACCTGCTAGTCATTTTTCAACTTGTTTTTTTACTGTGATGCCTGTTGCTTGGCAATGAAACCTTTCCAAAATGTCCTCTTTGTACAGTTTCCATTAGCTTTAATAGGATTCAGTGCCTTTATAAATAACACATGAGAAACTCAAACGAGAGTGCGCTGCTCCCACAGTGCCCACAGGTATTGCAGGCTACCAAAAGAGAATCTTTGCTCCACCTCGTCCATTACGCAGCCACTTGGCTGGAAACCCCTGATGGCCAAGAGGTATATTCCTATTAATGTTCCAGACACTAAAGCCTAAATTTCCAAGGACTTATATAGGATGTGATCATACAGAACCTGGTTCCCACTGTAATGGTATACCTGAATTTGGTTCTGCACATCACTATTCAAGTGCATAAAATGGACTTGTATCTATCACAGATACTTATATAGCCCCCAGTTCTGTAGTGTCTAAGCACCTCACAATTTGTAATGTATTTATTCCAGTGCTGTTATCCCTGTCTTACAGATGGGGAAACTGAGGCACAGAGTGGCTAAGTTACTTGCCCAAGGTCACACAGGGACTCTGTGGCAAAGCAGAAAATGGAACTCAGTGTGCCCAAGTCCCCATGTAGCACCCTAACCACTGCACCATCCTTCCTCTCACTTAACTGCTGATTTGAGCATCCAGATGTAGGATTTTGTATACCATCCATTGCTGTAATCACCTCTCCAGAGGCTGATTCTCCTTTCCCTTTCATCAGTTTTACACTGGTGTAACTCCACTAACTTCAGTGGAGTCACTCCTGTTTTACTCCACTCTGAGAGCACAGTCAGACACCAGCTCTGTAAACCATATTACAAAGAAACTGCCCCTAATAGGTCACAAACCCTTCCTTGCCTGCTTTGGATCCTGATGATGAATGGCTTGGAGTTCTCTCATGGGGACTACTGTTCACTTTATATTAGTGGGTGTCTCTCGTTTTTGAAGTGAATTTGAGATAAATGTTATCTCCCCTTATAGGTGGTTAGTAGTGAAAGACTCTTTCCTAATGTATATGAAGATGGATAGCGGAGCCATTTCCTTTGTCCTGCTGGTAGATAAAGAATTCAGCATTAAGATTGGCAAGAAAGAGACTGAAACAGAATATGGGTTACGGATTGACAATCTCTCCAGGTGAGAAATGTACATTTTATTTAGACCACTTTCCCCCCCAGTTTTTCACTTAAAAATTGGCTTCCTTTAATTTAAAGGGGGCCATTCCCTTATATGCAGGATGTGTTAGCAACTTGCACCTGCTACAGTGAGTCAACACTGTTCAACGAGCATCTCCCTTCAGGGTTCCAACCCCATCTAACAGGGAGGAATGCCAGACGAATCCAGCCACCCTATTATTGTGAGAGAAGAATCCAGATCAATGGGACAGTTCCTCAGTGGGTGTAAATGGTCATTTAAAATTTTTTAGCATCCATGATGTCATATTCTGCTCCCAGTTACACTGGTGCTATCCCATTTAAATCAATGGGGTTGCACCAATGTAAGCAACATTTGGTCCATGGCGTGCAAAACGTGCAGGCAATATCTATCTATTGTTTTTATAGGTTGTCAGTAACTGTGGTCTCTAGGTGCTGAAATATTTTTTATTTAAAAAAACCTCAGCTAAGTAGCTAGCTATTGGTCACTTTTGATTAAAAAAAATGTGATTGATATTCAATTCCCATATCAACATGTTCGATAGTGAGAACTAGGCTAAATAAAAGTGTGCTGCTTACTCGTTGTTTTCCGTTCTTTGGTTATTTTCCAGGTCATTGATTTTGAAGTGTAACAGCTACAGACATGCCCGATGGTGGGGACAGGGAATAGAAGAGTTCATTCAGAAAAATGGCAAAAACTTTCTAACGCATCACAGATTCGGGTCGTATGCAGCTATACAGGAGAATACTTTGGCAAAGTGGTAAGATGGTCCCTGCAGTAGTAAGAATATGCTCTATCTCCCATTGAAATCAATGGCAAAGCTGTCATTCTCTTCAGTGGGAGCAAGGTCATGGCCCTACTGATTTATCATTCACATTTAAAGAACATGGGTGTTTGAATTCGCTGTCTAGACACTATAAATCACTATGGGAGTATCAAAGATGCCTCTTCCTTGTCTGATCTGCAGAAAAATGTTAGGATTAGTAGCATAACCATTTCACTCCTGTTATGACTTTGCTTTGCAGTGATCAGAGCTGTTAGATTTTTTATTTTTGTTGAGATTGGCCACATGAGTGGTTTATTAATTTCAGAATAAAAGTGATATCTTGATGCACATGTAACTCATAGTAAAGCTAATAAACAGTATGCTTATGAATGGAGAACAGAACACTCTCCTTACTTTAGAAGCTGCTACTTTCACTTCTTAGCTTGACTATTGGTTTTGGGTAACATTTTCAAAAGCACCTGGCATGGTCACATCTTCCCCAATCTCAAATGAGAGAAGTAAACACAACATCCAGTAGAAAGTGTTTGCAGGGTCCAACCCTAATGCTGTATTCTCGTGTTGCCCCTCCTGAAAGCTGGGCCCCATTGTGACAGTGGTATCAGTCCACTGCTGAACGGTATCACGTATCTGAGGCCTTGCAGGTGGGGTTCCCAGTGGGCTGAAATCAATGACATGGAGTCTGGGTATATTCTAAATGTAACTTGGTTTATTGATGCACATGCACTAGTTCTGAAATGAGGTGGTCAAACAGCATGCAGAGCAACCCCTCCTTGCACATCTTAGTCCAATTCCACTCTCTGGTTCCCAGAGAACCCTGTCTCAAAGACTCCAATCATAGCCCAAGGCAGAGAGCAACCTCTCCTGCTACTCACACAGCTCCATCTATCCCCTGAAGCTGCCTCTACATCAAAACCTTGTATAACCCAAAACTAACACCACCGCTACATATCTTTCCAAGAGTCAAAACTTGCTCACGCACTAAGAAAAAAAGAATGTGGAAGACTACGTATAACAGGGCCACCTGGTCATGCCTGTTGCCATAACAATATTTGATTGTACTGGTTTAATTAAGATATTAACAATGATGTGAAATTCTCCTTTCATGTTGTCCTAGTGCATGAAATTGAATATGTTTGCTTTTGAGAAAGGAATTTAAACAATATTTTCATTTGCTCATTTAAAGTACAGAAATTTTCCCCCCAACTACGAATTCTCCATGTAATTAAAACAAAAATCCCAGTATTGTGTTTGGTTTTTTTTCAGGTATGTAAATGCAAAAGGGTATTTTGAAGATGTAGCAAATGCCATGGAGGCAGCGAAAGAAGAAATTTTCATCACAGATTGGTGGTTCGTATTCCTGCGTTTGGATTTTGTCCAGCAGTCTCTGTGAGAACATTCATTACAATGCTGCACTATTCAAAGGCCTTACATTATGGAAACTAGCCGTGATGCCAGATGGTTTGGCAGCACATCCAAACCTCTCACAGTGAGGGTTTTCATTCAAAGGCCTTTTCAGGAGACTTGGCAGCAATAGTGCATGCTTAAAATCATCAGTTTGGGTGTCTCCTTCCGAGGGATAACCTTGAAAGACTGCATGGTACAGTGAGGCACCACCTGCATTGAGAGTGGAACAGGGCTGCACAGCCTCACTGGGAACTCCCTGGGAATGTCTCAGGGAAGCAGAAGATCTCTCAACACAAGGGGGAATGTACAAATTTGTACACCACTTAGGCAATGCAGGACATCCCCCTGCCACCACCTTGCATGGCAGGCCAGGAAGAGGAGAAATCAGCATCTTCAAAGACCCATTCTATTGCCTATCGTAGTGGCCCATTCAGGCTGATTGCCGACTGTCTGGTGGGCATTCCCCAAATACACACACAGTTGTAATTGTTACATAGTCAATATTCCTAACCGCAGATACAGAACTTACACATGCATACAAATCGGATAACCACTTTCAGCAAATCATAACCTTTCCAATGATACCTCACATGACCCAGCTTGCATCAAACATCTTAGTTATGCCATATTCATATTACAACAGTATTTTTACTCAGACTATGGGGCGCAGCGTCACAGCTGGATGTCGCTGTGGAGCTCTAGTTCCCTGTGTACAGTCCGTGTATGGGTCAGGCACTGTGGCTAATGCAGGCCATTGCTAGCCACGGAGGGCAAAATCCTGAAGTTTGCTTAGGAAAGTTGTGTGAATGATGATGCAGCTTAGAAAATAGACACTTTGCAGTGCATACCCTAGAAGAGTCGTACCATTGGGTATGGCTGTGACTCAGGTCAGCAAGAGGCAGGGTGGGCAGTCCGCTCACCTGTAGCAGTGTGGCAGTGTACCTCAGTAATGGCATCCCCACGCACGTTAAAGAAGAGGCTGCAAGGAAGCAGTCAGGAAGGGCTCCACTGAAATCTTCTGTTGGGATTTGGTCGTGATAGTGCTGCTGCAGGGTGGGCCATGTTGGCCCCCCCGGTGCATGCTGTGCATATGCAATTCCAATACTGGCCGTTTGTACTTTTCTTGCCAGCTTCTGCTGTGCCATCCTGCTGATGTCATCTGTCATGAGCTTCAGCACACACCACCAACGCCTCCTCTTATACGCCTCCTCTTGTTCCCTAGCTGCGGATGCTTGGCTGCTCAGTATTGCGCACTACCCTCAGCTACTTCCTTGTCGGGGCTTGTTTTATCTTGTACTCGCAGCTGGTACACCTTCTACCTGAGAAGGGATGGTCTTGTGATCAGCACCCAGGACTAAAAGTTAGAATGTCTGGATAGCTTTCCTGTCTGACCTTGGACAAGTCACTTAATGTTTCTGTGCCTCTGTTTCTTCATCTATAAAGTGGGCCTATAATTATTTCCCTACCTCTTAGGGGTGTTTTGAGGCTTGACCCAGTCATGTTTGTAAAGCACGTTTTGGTTCTCAACGGTCCTATAGGAATGCAAAGCATTATATTAACCCTCACTGACATGAATCTGAATCCTAAAACGCTTATAAATAAACTATATGCTGCTGAAGCTTCAGCACACACTGTGTCAGACAATTGGAAAATTACATTTCAGTCCCGGTGTCTCCTGCCTTATACGAGGCAAGAGTCAATTGTTATCATAACTTGGGATTGTGAAACTTACTGGGAAGTTACAAAAGCTTAGGAAGAGAAAGGTTGCTGTCAGAAGCATGTTTTCAGCAATATGCTTTAGTCAAAATGACTGGGCTCAATACAGGAGTAACTGGATGAAATTCTGTGGTCTTGTTATAGAGAAGGGCAGATTGTATGATCTAATGGTCCCTTCTGGCCTTAAAATCTGCGTATCAGTGAATGCTATCCTGATGTGAAAGAATGGCACCCTATCTTCTGGGGTAGGCAGCAAGGAAGAAAACTGTACAAATCTGAAATTTTCAAATAGTCTAGGTGTCAGGAGAGTTGAAGTCCTGAGTGTTTTCTTTTAACCCCCAGGTTATCTACCAGGACTATATTTTTTCTGCATGAGAACTTACGCTTTTCTGTATGGAGTCTACCTGATGCATCACCATTCAGTCTGGTCCCACTGGGTGCTGAATGCAATAACCTCATCCCTGTCAATGATAGGTCATTGGCCTCTGTGCTACACATGGGACACATCAGCTGTTATATACGGCACCATTGTTAAAAAGCAAACAATAACAGTTCTGTGAAAAAATAAATCGTGGGAGAGCAGACTTCACACCTAATGAATAAACTCTTTAGTTTCTCAACCATTATTGGAGTCGATTAGTTCAGCGGTTCTCAACCAGGAGTCCGGGGGCCGCGAGCAGGTTTCAGGGGGTCTGCCAAGCAGGGCCAGCATTAGACTCGCTGGGGCCCAAGGCAGAAAGCTGAAGCCCCACTGCACGGGGCTGAAGCCCAAGGCCTTGAGCCCCACCAGTCTGGGCTGAAGCCAAAGCATGGGCAGTTTAACTTCACAGGGGCCCCTGTGGCATGGGGCCCCAGGCAATTGCCCTGCTTGTTACCCCCTAACACAGGCCCTTGTTTTTATATGCAGAAAACCAGTTGTTGTGCCACAGGTGGGCCCTGGAGTTTTAATAGCATGTTGGGGGTGGGGGAGCCTCAGAAAGAAAAGGGTTGAGAACCCCTGGATTAGTTGACCTTACACATAGTTTTCACAGCACAGAATGTTTCTTTTTGTCACCCTTTTTTTTTTTTAGGTTGAGCCCAGAAATCTTTATGAAGCGACCCGTGGTAGAAGGAAATCGTTGGCGACTAGACTGCATTCTCAAGCGGAAAGCGGTAAGTGTGCTGTGCCTACAGGCTAGCTTAGGCCCTGATTGCTGTGAATCCCATGATAAGGCTCCAGGTAGGCGCAGGGCAGCTTCATGCAGCTCCTTGCAGGATTGGGGGTCTCAAAGTGCAGCTTCGCTCCTTTTTCTTCCTAAGTGACCTGCCCTTCCCTCTTTCTGTGTGCGGGTAGAAGTCCCACCCAGGTAGACTCGTGCATCATTTCAGGGGGACAGGGCCAGCGAGAGCAGCAACAGATCAAAGATGCAAGGGGAGGAGGAAGCTCAGTGCTGAGGGACAGGGCTGGTAGCCAACCAGCTGAGCGACATTCAGCACTGCACCCCGCTCTGCTGCAGTTTTTGGAGGGAGGACGTGTTTCATTCCCTACTTGATTCAGCTGGCTCATCTTTCAGATGGAGGGTTGTGGGGATGCCAGGGCACAGCACCAGTGCAACTTCCTAAATACCCCCAACAACTTTTCTTCCATAAGGGAGGAGCTGTTTCTCTCTCCCCCAGTGGCTGCTCCAGGTTCCTGGGGCATTGATACAGCTGCTCCTGCTCTGCCCCCGAGCTCTTCTCCCTCTTCGGTGTAGGTAATTAAGAGACATTGGGCCAGGCTTCTCTCTGCAGTTACTGGAGTCACACCAGGGCTACACTTGGCCCATGGGGGTGACCAGTCTGCCGGGGGTGGCCATGCAGAGACAGTGCCCTTCATTCATGATATATGCATCTGTTTCCAAAACTGGCTCTTATTAAATTGCTGGTGGTGCCACCCACCTACCAAGGAGATAAAGATCTCCTTAGAGAGTCATTCAGTGGTGTGTATAACGTATGTCTAAATTAGAGGGGGCTTATCATCAGGTTATCAATTTGTAAAGATGAATTATGCGAAATGGGTCCATTCCGTGTACATCTAGAGGTTTTCGCTTAACCAGTTTAACGACTGAAAGTCACGCACTACAACAGTGAGCTACTGTGTGCAGGGTAGGATATTTCTTATTTTAGTAAGGAAACGCCTGTCTGCAATAGACTTGCTCTTAGCATTTCCCGACACTGTTAGCACCAGTGCAGCTCCACCCAGGCCCTGCTCAGAGCAGGTTTAGTGAGAGTTGTTAAATTGCCTGCAGCTGTCTGAATCCCTGTATACACTAGCACTCTCGCTGTTGCTACTGCTGGTTTGACTGCACCAATGAGAGCAACCGTGAGGAATTCTAGTGAAGTGGAGACTTATGTAGACAAGGCCTCAGCCAAAAAAAGGCAGGAAGGTGATAAACTTTCTCTCTCTAAATGTGACATGTGTTAATGTGACTGGAGAAACACTGGGAGCTTCTTTTTTGGTAGTTTGCCCCCATTTTCTGTCCCTATCCTACTACATCATTCCTTTGCCCCCATCCCTATATTATCACATCCTTTGCTTGGTCAAAAAGGGGAGTAAGGCCAGTTGTGTCAGGCCAGCCCTTACTCTCCTGCTTAGCTCTGCTCAGATTATGGCACTAGCTGTCAGCAGGGGAGCAGGAGCCCCTGGCCTGCTCCTCCCCATTGCAGCTAAGCCGAGAGGGGCAGGGAGTGGTAGGATGTTGTACCCAAGTACATAGTGTCATTAGAGGGAATTGAGGGGTTTTTAAAAGTATAAATGATGTAAGATATGAACACGTACAAACTGGGTCAGGTTCCTCTGAATTAGACATGATGTGGAACTTGCAGACAATATAATCATAAAGATGACTCAGAGTCCTGAACTCTGATTCACATTTTAACGGAGGCAGAATAAGCAAATGGGTGCATAGCAGGCATCTATGCTCTGATAGCTTTGTTATATTTAAGACTTGTCCTTCTATTATAATCTCTTTCTCTCTCTCTCCCCCCATCCTTGTTTGAAGTATTTCAAACTGCTGATGACTTGATGCCCTTCCTTGTCTCCAGTGCAGCCTTTTTGTATGACTGATGCTTTGAGATGCTGAAAGGCTGTGCTTCCAAACATGTGTGTTAGCACTTAGGGACAAGGAACAGCATCACCAGACCTATTGAACCTGTTTTAATTTCTCCAGTATTTCAGAAATCTCACAAGCTACTGAGATTGGAAAATAGAGTGATGTGTTTGTTGTCAGTTCCAGAATGTTCCTCCTGCAATAACAGGTCTGTGTACTCAGCCTGAAGAATTTGTTCATGTCTCTGAATGAGCAATGGAGCCACAGAGAAAAGGTGCTGAACGTGATTTTCTATAATACTGGACTGCATTTTCAGCAGGTTTGCCCTGATCCAACTAATGAAAATACTGGTGTTGAGTTGCTGCTTTGGAAGATATTACCAGTGACTCAATAGGAACGCATGGCCAACTGAAGACCATGCAGTCATGTGTGAAAGGGGCAGAAGCCTTGGTGGAAACCTTAAAATAATCTTATATATTCCCATTCCACAATAGTTCTTTTTGTAGCCAAAAGAAAAAAGACAAACATTTTTCTTCTTTAATTTTCTCTAAAGAAATTTATTAATTTTAAAATGATCTTCTTATCACTTAAATCAGCTTCTGTACCAGACAACTGGAGGATAGCTAATCTGATGCCAATTTTTAAAAAAGGCTCCAGAGGCGAGCCTGGCAATTACAAGCTGGTAAACCAAACATCAGTCCCAGGCTATATGTAAATGGATAACTATAGTAAAGTAGATAATGGTATGTACATTTATAGAGTTTGCGGATGATACCAAGCTGAGAGGGGTTGCAAGTGCTCTGGAGGATCGGATAAAAATTCAGAATGATATGAACAAACTAGAGAAATGGTTTGAAGTAAATAGGATGACATTCAATAAGGACAAATGCAAAGTACTCCATTTAGGAAGGAACAATCGTTTGCACACATACAAAATGGCAAATGACTGCCTAGGAAGGAGTACTGCAGAAAGGGACCTGGGGGTCATAGTGGACCATAAGCTAAATATGAGTCAACAGTGTAACACTGTTGCAAAAAAAGCGAACATCATTCTGGGATGTATTAGTAGGAGTGTTGTAAGCAAGACACGAGAAGTAATTCTTCCGCTCTACTCGGTGCTGATTAGGCCTCAACTGGAGTATTGTGTCCAGTTCTGGGCACCACATTTCAGGAAAGATGTGGACAAATTGGAGAAAATCCAGAGAGGAGCAACAAAAATGATTAAAGGTCTAGAAAACATGACCTATGAGGGAAGATTAAAAAAATTGTGTTTGGTTTAGTCTGGAAAAGAGAAGACTGAGAGGGGACATAACAGTTTTCAAGTACATAAAAGGTTGTTACAAGGAGGAGGGAGAAAAATTGTTCTTCTTAACTTCTGAGGATAGGACAAGAAGCAGTGGGCTTAAATTGCAGCAAGGGAGGTTTAGGTTGGATATTAGGAAAAACTTCCTAACTGTCAGGGTGGTTAAGCACTGGAATAAATTGCCTAGGGAGGTTGTGGCATCTCCATCATTGGAGATTTTTAAGTGCAGGTTAAACAAACACCTGCCAGGAATGGTCTAGATCAGTGGTCACCAACCAGTCGATCGCAATCGACTGCTTGATCCTGGAGCCTCTGCCAGCCGATCGCAATCTCTGGGCCGCTAAAAGTCCAGCTGCGCAGCGGGGCTCTGGCAGGCTGCATGCCTGCCCTGGCCCCACGCCGATCCCGGAAGCGGCTGGCTGCTGGCACATCTCTGTGGAACCGACCAATGGGAGCTGCGGGGACAGCGCTTGCGGGTGCGGGCAGCACACGGAGACCCACTGTCCCCCTTCCCTCCCAGGGGCCACAGAGTTTGGGTGCAGAAGGGGTGCAGCCAGCCGCTTCTGGGAGCGGCATGGGGCCAGGGCAGGCTGGCAGCCTGCCAGAGCCCCGCTGCGCCGCCGACCAGGAGCTGACTGTGGTAAGCGCCTCCCAGCTGGACCCTGCACTTCACCCTCCCCCCCCCCACCCAACCTCCTGCCCCAGCCCGGAACCCCCTCCTGCACCCAAACTCCCTCCCAGAGCTTACACCCCTCACTCCTGCACCCCAACCCCCTTCCCCAGGCTCAGCCAATGCACACCCCACAGTTGAGAATGTTACACTGATTTGTGACAATCCCTGAAGGATTTTGGATCTATAAACCACAAATGACACTAATAAAAAGTAAAACTCATGAAATGTCTAGTGGATTCTATGAAGTTAGGTGCAGGGTGATCATATGACCCCTGCACCCAAACTCCCTCCCAGAGCTTGCACTCCTCACTGCTGCAGCCCAACCCCCTGCCCCGGGTTCAGCCTGGAGCCCCCTCCTGCACTCCAAACCCCTGCTCCAGCCTGGTGAAAGTGAGTAAGGGTGGGGGAGAGCGAGCGACGGAGGGAGGGGGGAATGGAGTGAGCACAGCAGGGCCTTGGGGAAGGGGCGGGGGAGAGCCTGGGTTCATCTTAAATTCAAAAAGTGATCTTGTGCATAAAAAGGTTGGAGACCATTGGTCTAGATAATACTTATCCCTGCCATGAGTGCAGGGGACTGGACTAGATGACCTCTCAAGGTCCCTTCCAGTCCTGTGATTCTATGATTCTGAAGAACAGAATTATCAGATACATAGATGAACGCAATTTGTTGGGGAAGAGTCAACACGGGTTGTGTAAAGGGAAATCATGCCTCACCAGTCTATTAGAATTCTTTGAGGAGGTCAACAAACATGTGGACAAGGGCAATCCAGTAGATATAGTGTACTTGGACTTTCTGAAAGCCTTTGACAAGGTCCCACACAGAAGGCTCTTAAGCAAAGTAAAGAGTTATGGGATAAGAGGAAAGGTGTTCGCGCTGGATCAGTAACTGGTTATAAAGACAGGAAACAAAGGGTAGGAATAAATGGTCAGTTTTCAGAATGGAGAGAGGTAAATAGTGGTGTCCTCAGGGATCTGTGCTGGAACCAGCACTGTTCAACATATTCATAAATGATCTGGAAAACAGGGTAAACAGTGAGGTGGCAAAGTTTACAGATGATACAAAATTACTCAATATAGTTAAGTCCAAAGTTGACTGCTAAGAGTTACAAAGGGATCTCACAAAACTGGGTGACTGGGCAACAAAATGGCTGATGAAATTCAGTGTTGATTAAATGCAAAGTAATGCATATTGGAAAACATAATCCCAACTCTACATACAAAATAATAGGGTCTAAATTAGCTATTACCACTCAACAAAGAGATCTTGGCATCATTGTAGATAGTTCTCTGAAAACATCTGGTCAGTGTTCAGTGGCAGTCAAAAAAGCTAACAATGTTAGGAACCATTAGGAAAGGGATATATAATAAGACAGAAAACATCATTATGCCACCATATAAATCCATGGTACTCCCACACCTTGAATACCGTGTGCAGTTCTGGTTGCCCTATCTCAAAAAGGATATATTAGAAATATAAAAGGTATAGAGAAGGGCAACAAAAATGATTAAGGGTATGGAACACCTTCCATATAAGGAGAGATTAAAAAGACTGGGATGATTCAGCTTGGAAATGAGACGACTGAGGGGGGTAATGATAGGGGTCTATCAAATCATGAACGGAGTGGAGAAAGTGAATAAGGAAGTGTTATTTACCCCCTTCACATAACACAAGAACGAGGGATCGCCCAATGAAATTAATAGCAGATTTAAAGGAAACAAAAGGAAGTACTTCTTCACACAACACACAGTCAATCTGTGGAACTCGTTGCCAGGGGACGTTGTGAAGGCCAGGACTCTAACTTGATTCAAAAAAGAATTAGATAAGTTCATGGAGGATTGGTTCACCAGTGGCTATTAGCCAAGATTGTAAGGGGTGACATCCCTGTGGGTGTCACTAAGTCTCTGACTGTCAGATGCTGGGTCTAGATGACAGGGGATGGATTACTGGATGGTTGCCCTGTTCTGTTCGTTCCCTTTGAAGCATCTGACACTGGCCACTGTTGGAAGACAGGATACTGGGATAGATGGACCATTCGTTTGCCCCAGTGTGTCCATTCTTATGTTCTTGTATATGCTCCAACTGCCATAAAACAGGTCATGCCCACTGAAAGAATCTAGCTTTATTTTCCATATCAACATAGGTGTTCCTAGCATGAAAGTATTTGCGTAGTGTGTAGAAGAAATAATTGACACACTAGGGCCGTAAGTGGCTGGTAACTATATAGGAGCAAAGCTATCCTCTGATGTCTACAAAGCACTTCCCTGGACTTCATTGGCCATTGGATTGGTGGGTAGAATATGGCCCATAACATGGAGAGGGTCTAAACTGTTAATAGACGCTTTAGAGAAATGCAGGTTACTGTCTTTTTGAAAGATCCTTAGTTTGTGTAAATTGGCATAGCTCTACTGAAGTCAATGGAGCTACACTGCTTTGCAGTAGCTCAGGATCTGGCCCCATATGTGTGGCCAAACTGCTAAGAGAAGTATGCAAGCCAATAGAAGATAGACATGTAGAGGAAGATAGTACTCAGTGTGAGTCAGGGTGGCAGAACTGAGCCTCCAAAAGGCACATTAGAAGTGTGTAAAGTAAAGGAACCTGTTGTAAGATTGGTGCTGACTCAAAGTGAAATATTTTTCATGTAGCACATGTTCTGAAACACATCTGCACAATAATGCCCTTCTGAAGGCTATGAGGAGTCCTACACAATTTGAAGGGACACTGGCAACCTGACGTCCAGTCCCTTGGAAATGCATTAAAAGTCAGTGTCTGTGGTCTTACAATCTCATGGTGCTATTTCTTGTGTTGTATTCTCTTCAGAGCAGGGACTGTATTCGTATCTGTTTGTATAATGGCACCTCCAGGCCCTCCGCTGCTTCACATGGTGAAGTCCAGATTGAACAGCTAACTCTTCAGGGAAGCGCTGAAGTGAAGCGCAGAGAGGAAAGGGAAGCAGAAGTCTTCCACTGTATTAGGGATGAACAAGCTGAGGGTTCTGTCTCAATATCTTCACTCAAACAATTCCTGCAAATAAAATATCCTAAGAAACCTAAAATGTTTTCACTCACTTGATCTTACAAATTCAGGCAGGGCGAGCTGGCTTTCTTGGCGTTGTAGTCCAGAGGTCTGAGTTAGGCATAGGTGAGATCAGCCTGTGTCAGAAAAATCCTACACTACATCCAGGGCCGGCTCCAGGGTTTTTGCCGCCCCAAGCAAAAGAAAAAAGAAAAAAAAGCCGCGATCGCGATCTGCTCTACCGCCGCCGCTTCAGTCTTCGGCGGCAATTCGGCGGCTGGAAGTCCTTCGCTCCGAGAGGGAGTGAGGGACCCGCCGCCGAATTGCCTCCAAAGAGCCGGACGTGCCGCCTCTCTCCGTTGGCCACCCCAAGCACCTGCTTGCTGGGCTGGTGCCTGGAGCCGGCCCTGACTACATCATTACAGAAAATCCCTCAGAACTTCTCACAAGGGAAGAGTCCAATCCCCCAAGGTGCTCGGTGCCTCCTGTGAGCTGCTGAGCACTTTCAATTCCCATTCTTGTTAATGGGAGCTGAGTTTGCTCAGCACATTTCAGGATCAATCTGGGAGCCTCTGACCGGGAACTGACCTGTTGGATGTATGATCTCAACCTGAGCGTTTCCCACAAGAACAACATGTGCACTCCCCTTAGCCTACCATCCCACTGAATCTAGAAGTCTGGGGTTTTCTTGCTTTTGTTGTTGTTATACCCATTTAAATATGTGCTTGCCATGTATTTACTTTCTTTTCTAATAGCAACAAGGAGTGAGAATTTTTGTAATGCTCTACAAAGAAGTGGAGCTTGCTCTAGGAATCAACAGTGAATACAGCAAGCGGACCCTAATGCGTCTACATCCGAACATCAAGGTATTCATATACCATGTAACCTTTATGAAATACATGCATGTTCATTGCCCTGTGTGTCTAGCATCAGCTCCCCAAATTTGGGCGAGAGATGAGGAAACTCATGACAATGAATGGGAAATGCAGTTTGCAATCACCATTACAAGGGACAATATTTTTCGAAGACATATCCATATCTGGTTCTACTCCATAATGGGCACTAGTACTTGACTGTGGCAGCTCAGGTACCTGTAAGTTATAATTGTATATAAATATATTTCGCTTAGCCTTGACAAGGTTCCATTAATCAACAAAACATTCACCTAGTTCAAAAGAATTTTGTTTTATATGGCAAGTTAATGAAGTTAGAGCAAGTGGAAGGTTACACTTGGATGTGGGTCTGAGAAAACCTTCTGCTCACACACAGACTGAGCTAGCTAAGAGTCTGGCCTTAAAAAAATGTACCAAAATATGTGAACTTATATCCACATTCCTCAGCATCCCTTTATGCCAAAATATATTGGGCCTGGTTCTGATCGCCAGTGGTTTTAAAACCAGGCATGACTCCACTCAAGTCAATGTTTGCAGTTATGCTTTGAAAGAAATAAATGTTGAAATTATCTATCACACTCTTTCATTTTCAGAAATAAAGAAAATGAGCCTGGTTCTCCTCTCATTTACTATGGTTTGAAATAGCCATTAACAAACTAACTATCAAATGAAATGGCCAGCTTTTTTACTGAAATAGTTAGAGCAGCAAAAGCCCTACTGTGGACACAGCCATATCAGCATAAAGGTGACTCATTTTAGTATAGTTATTCCCCTTCCTAAAAGGGAATATCTGTACCAGTAGAAAGCACCTTTATACCATTGTAAATGTATCCACACTAGGCGAGTTGTACCACTTTAACTATACTGGTGTAGTTAAAATGGTACAACTGTCTAATGTAGACAAAGTCCTAAAAAAAGCACTTTATGTTTGGGCATTGGTAGGTGGTATTGGTCAAACTAAAGCCCCGTGGCCTTCTGGGCAAAGATATTAAATAATATCTTAATTAAAATTGTTTCGGGTCTTCTACATCAGTGTTTCTCAAAGCCAGTCCGCCGCTTGTTCAGGGAAAGCCCCTGGCGGTCCGGGCTGGTTTGTTTACCTGCTGCGTCCGCAGGTTCGGCCGATCGCGGCTCCCACTGGCCACGGTTTGCCGTCCCAGGCCAATGGGGGCTGCTGGAAGCGGTGCGGGCTGAGAGATGTGCTGGCCGCCCTTCCCTCCAGCCCCCATTGGCCTGGAGCGGTGAACCGTGGCCAGTGGGAGCCGTGATTGGCTGAACCTGCGGACGCAGCACGTAAACAAACCGTTCCGGACCGCCAGGGGTTTTCCCTGAACAAGCGGCGGCCCGACTTT
The DNA here is from genome assembly GCF_028017835.1 of Emys orbicularis. Lineage (NCBI taxonomy): Eukaryota > Metazoa > Chordata > Testudines > Emydidae > Emys > Emys orbicularis. The sequence continues at coordinate 91,771,867 of NC_088691.1, read as the reverse complement.
GAGAAGCACTGTTCTACATAACAGCTGAGTTCAGTGATTTTTCTTTATTTAGGTGATGAGGCATCCAGATCACGTGTCATCCTCAGTGTACCTCTGGGCCCATCATGAGAAGCTCGTTGTCATTGACCAGTCTGTAGCATTCGTTGGTGGCATTGACTTGGCCTATGGGAGGTGGGATGATGATGAACACAGGCTGACCGACGTTGGCAGTGTGAAACGAATTGCAGGAACAAAGTCTACATCTACAGTGAATCTCATAGTAAGAGTGAATTCTGTACATGTGGCTGTTAACATTTAATGCCATGTACACTAGGCAATAGTCACGCAAAATGGAAATAAGCAAGTCTTTCTGCATTTTTAGGGCATGAGTCTGTAGCCTTTGCATGTGCCGAATTCCTGTGGACTTCAATGTGGCTTACAAAATGGGACCCTTATTAGGACCAAATCCTTCAGCTGCCAGAAAGGCCATGCCAGTTAAGACCATAGGCGCCAACTTTCTCTGGCGCCGGTGGGTGCCCGCCCCTGGCCCCGCCCCGACTCCACCCTTTCCCCGCCCCTGGCCCTGCCCCATCCCAACCCCCCCGTGCGAAAGACAAAAATTTTGCCGATGCAAGTGGCAGTGGGAATGCGGCTTTGTTGGCAGGAGCACTCGCCTGCCGACAAACCTAACGCTGCTCGCGGGGCTGGAAGTATTTTGTTGGCAAAAGTGCCGACAAAGTACTGAAAAAGAGCGTTTACACGCGCTGACTTTTAGCAACAAGGCTGTGTCGACATAGCCTTGTCGCTAAAATCTGCGTGGTGTAGACAAAAACTGAGCTTGTGTAGACAAGACAGAACTGAGCTCTTTTGAAAACCTGGCCCTGTGTGACGGAATTAAATAGAGAATTTTTATTTATTTTTTTATGAAAAGGAGCCTGTGTAAAGACCTCTGGAAAACATGCAATAAGCCAGAATAGTTTTACAGGCAGTGTATGGCAGAATGCACTGTTTTACTTGCTTGTTTTCTGCTAAGCAAACCCTCAATAGTCACTACGCCAAGTTCATCTCCGTAAGACGCATTTGCAGTTCCCAGTGAAATCGATGAGAGCTGTGTCTGCATGTCGTAGGGCAGAACTTGGCCCTGTGAATGTTTCAATCCCTGTGATATGAATGATCTCCTGTAATTTAAATAGATAATCTTCCATTCATCACCCTCAGCAGTATCCTTTGTGTCTTAAGCCTACAGCCGAGTCCACTGAAGCTTTAGCCCTGAAAACTCAGTCCCTGGGGAACCTGCCACAGCACAGAAATAGTGATGACATACTAGATTCTTCAAGAATGAAAGGAATAGGAAAACCCAAAAAGTTTTCCAGGTTCAGCATTTATAAGCATCTCCAGAAGCACGGCCTACACCACGCTGATAGTGTAAGCAGTATAGACAGTGAGTCAGGTAAGTAATATTTCTCCACCTTACCTACAGAGCTTTTAATTAGGGAGGAGAGTTAATGGTTTCCTAAAGTGCTAGAAGGGTACTTTATTTAGTGAAGCCTTGAGTTTGCCTTTAAATGCGTCTGTGTTTGGTTAAACAGCTGGCACAAAACAAGGCTGGCATTCAGTTTGGTTAGGGGACAGCCCCAAACCGCAAATGGAGAAACCGTGCTATAATATGGTGTAGTGTATGTGGTGTGTTATGTGCTGTGATGTATGTATAGATATGTACATTGATTTTGTGCTAGGAACGTTTTACATTTGTGGCAGAGATACCAGCATTTTTGCATCGTATTCATTATAGCAAATGAAGCAGGATTTCCGAAGATATTATGGGCCTGATTATGCTCTCACTTGCACTGGTTTTAACTCATTTAACTCAGTGGCGTTATTCCTGATTTACACTGGTGCTAGAGAGAGGAAAATCAGGTCAAAATTTGAATATGTGAACGCAACATTTACTTCTATGTATGATTGAAGTTACAGGATGCCACTATAGGCGCACTCAAAAGCCAGAATTCATACCAGCAAGCCTTCCACTTTTGAAGCAGTGGAAGAGCTGTTTTGGGGAGGCGTTTTGTGCTAGGGGGCATTTCAGACTTTACAAAGATTACTCATGTCTCTGGTAGGAATGATCTGCAGGAGAATGCTTTGCCTATGGTCAGAGCCAGTTCAGAATATGAGCATACATTAGTGATGGTTTTGCAACATGAATATTTGCCGATCTGTGCTCAAAAATCTAATAGGTCCTGTATTTGGCCCACGGTCGTTGTACCATTATTAATGTTCTGTTCAGACTGTCTACAGTTGGTTGGACTGAAGTCCTGCAAGTTATTTTAAACATTATTGGGTAACTGATATGGTAAAAGCTCTAATGCACTTTTCCTGTAAATGGAGCATCTCAACTCTCTGCAGGTTATTGTAATCCTAGTAGAAGCCAGCAGAATTTAATCCAGAGTTTAAAACCCCACCTGAAAATGTTTCATCATCCCACTGGGTCCAAACAAGGGCTCACTGAGTGTGAGGACGGTAAGTGAAGGGCCACCCAGGTGGAGTTACCTGCAGGCTTTACTGTTGGTGTGTTTGCTGTTCAGTCATGGTGAGAGTTAGGTGGGGCTTATGGATTGACATTCTATACCTTCGGTATATGTATTACCTTCAATCTATGTCATATTCCCCTCTAAAGAGGCCCTCGTAGAATCACTTTCTTCACAGGCTGATTTGCAAAAGACTCTAGGAAGCTGCATCAATGAGAAGATAAATATGTAACAACTACAGCGGGTGCACTTGGGAAGTTTCACTCTGGTTCTACAGCTCCGCCCATTCCAGCTGTATTCCTCATGCAAAGTAATGGGAATATCGCTGAAATTAGTAACACCTTTAAATCCAGAATGGATTTTTTTTTTAAAGTCAGCCCAGTGCATGAAGACAGCCTTGAAAAGATCATGAATATGACTGTGTAAACGCTTCCAGACCTACATTTAGACCAGGGGTCTCAAACACGCGGCACACGAAGTTATTTGCTGCGGCTCGCCAAGCTCCCCGTGCCCCCACTGAGTTATTTCCTGCGGCTGCCAAGCACCCCTCACCCGCTGCTCCCCCTCATCCCCAGCGCGCCGTGTCCCAGCTCCTCTGCCTACCTCCAGGCGCTTCCCTGTAGCTTCCCAAACAGCTGTTTGGCGGCACATAGCGCTTTCCACGAGGGAGGGGGGAGGAGCGGGGAGCCACACGCTCAGGAGAGGAGGCAGAGAAGAGGCAGTGCAGGGGTGGGGATTTGGGGAAGGGGTTGGAATGGGGGTGGGGAAGGGATGGGAAGAGGCGGGGAAGGGGCGGGGCCTCATGGAAGGGGTGGAGTGGGGGTGGGGGCAGCGGGGGGGGGTGTCAGTGATGCAGCCCTCAGGCCAATCTCCTAGTCCTCATGTTGCTTTCGTGGTCATTTGAGTTTGACATCCCTGATTTAGCCGAAGATTTGGCCACTTTCATTCTCCAAGTCAGAGTTTTCTGTGGGTGGGTGAAACAGGTAGGAGAGTGCACATCATCAGTATATCAGCATCACCTGTATTTTGATCCATGGAATGACAATAGGTTGTGCTGCTGAAAGGACCCTTTCTTTTACGGGTAGGCCATTCATATTTGATGTACGTTGCTTTGATTTCAGTTATAGAGCAAAGGAGGGTTGTTTCTTCATCAAAAGAGCTTATATAGAGGAAAGCTGAGCTGATCGTTTATGTAGCAGTTACAGCCAGCGTGATCTCGAAGAAGAGCTCTAGACTCTGCACTCCTCACCTCGGTCTGACAGAGCCCAACTTTGTTGGCCTGCAGGGCTCGATTTTTCTGAGAGAGTGACTGTGTGGAACTGAATCTGAGTTTTCATAGGCTTGCATGCATCTGAAGAAGTGAGGTTTTTTATCCACGAAAGCTTATGCCCAAATAAATCTGTTAGTCTTTAAGGTGCCACCGGACTCCTTGTTGTTTTCATAGGCTAGGCAGTGTTTTAAAGCTGACACTGGAAAACACTGATACAAATGATTTAAAGGGACCTCTGTAGCATTAAGGAGACTTCCCAATAATAGCAGGAAAATTGGACCTGCTTCTGTTGGTGAAAGACACAAGTTCTCAAAAACTTGTCTCTTTCACCATCAGAGCCAATAAAAGATATTACCTCACCCAGCTTGTCTCTCTAATATCCTGGGACCAACATGGCTACAACACTACTACAAACCAAGTATTTAATAGTGACTCCGTACTTTAAATCTGTAAGGATTTATACATACAAATCCAAGGGCGGAATTTGGACCAAAATACCTTTCTAGTGAGCAGTGTATGCTCGGAATATTGGTTGAGTAGAAATTATCATTTATTTAATAACCATAGTTCACTGGCATTTTTGGCATTTTAGTTTCTACATTGTGGAAAATTTACAGTCGACATGATCTTAAAATTCTATTGATACTCACCAAAAAATGAAAGTCACTTTTCAAAACACTGGACACTGAGCCCACCTTTTCCTTTTATGGACTCATTCAATATTAGTCTTCTAAGATGTAAATGGTCAGCTTTATATAAAATATAGACGTGTATGAAAAGGACACGTGTTTCATATGTATATGGACTGCCATATATGACAGTGGCCACTTATATGTTCATTCATATGAGTCAATGTGTGATCACATAAGCTCAGTACATAAAACATATTCTACTGTAGCATTCACATGTATGTTACATATGTTTGTATTCCGGCATGTACAGTCAGTGATTTCCTTGCCCCACCTGTACTCTCACTAACTCATGCAGAACTGTGATGTAGCTTTGCTAAGGCTGTAACTAGAGTGTCAATGTTGCATACCTGTTGCATGGCATTTGGGGCATGGGTTGGCTTTTGTGGTGTTCCAACGGTGCTGGCAAGACGTGCTTTGTGTATATTGCCGTAGGTGGTTATCATATTGTCACTAGTGTGGATTGTTGAATATTTCTAAAATATTGTTGTGATTAAAAAGTTTTTGTGAGTGCTTGATAGCCTGGCTGGCACAGTACACTAGATGTAGTAGTTCAGGTTCCTAAACATCTTTGGGATTGTCACGTCTTGAAGTAGCACTAAAACCTCAAAGAAGGCGATATGCAGAATTCTGTCAGCAACTGGGGCAGTGCAGAACAGGTCAGTTGTCATGAGAGAATACATGTCATGGGGGAATGCAGAGGAGACTAGATAACTGTAGGGTTTTTCACTCCATCTGGGCTGTGAGTGTGACTGATCCCAAATATTTAGTTACTGTCTGAGAGCTGAGTATCCCCATGGTGTAAACCTTGGCCAGATCATATAAAAATAAAATATATAGGATAAAAATGTATAGGGGACATCAAGCCTCTTGCTTCAGGACAGAAGCTCATCACTTAAGTGGGGTTACAAAAAAACTTTCCTTGTAGATACGTTATGGCATAATTGTCCAGTCAGGGTTGTTCTCTGAGCTATCTGATAAAGGCCACTGTCAGAGACAGGATATCACACTAGTTAGAACATAGATCTGATCCAGTGTGAGCTTTCCTGTTTTTTTAGAAGGGAGGTGGAAGGGATCACACTACTCCTCGTTTATATGCTCATGGCATTCACAAAAAGAGGTATAAATTTCAAGAAAGGAGTTGGGGGAATGGGAGTAATTTTTGCATGTAAGTCATTGCAAGGATGGTAGGCCCTAATTTTTCACCATGAAACTGCAATTCTGCATCCACGTGCTGAACATGTAACACAATCTCAGAAGCTGAAGTAGTTATTTAAAGAGGCACTGGAAAAAGGGAAGAGACCCATCTTTGTGCTAGCTAAAATTACAGTGGAGAGACCCTTTTGTGGAGTCAAAATCCTAAATCTTATAAAATATAAAATTGCAATTAGAGTTGATTTGTACTTTAGTACAAACTAAATATACAGGAGTAGTACTCTCTTCTGCACACAGATATAAAGTCCCACCTCCCACTGAAGTCAGTGGTATATGAGAGCAGAATTACAATTGTTAATGCTTTCAATGTAGGTATCCTTCCTTGCAGGTTATTGTGGGATGACAAATAGCTGAAGGGTAAATTTTCAATCCAGTGCAGAAAGGATTCAGATCTAGCTTCCATTACCAACAACAAGACATGTTAATATAATCTCCCTTGATTGTGTATCAGATGTGTTATACTGGAGAAGAAACACAGAGACTTAACTGGAAAATTACTTTAGCTGACTAAAACTGGCAAGCTGTGCCAATAGTTTTCTATTCAAGTGCAATTCTCATCTGTGCTGTGTTGAGAGCAGTCTTAAAAACAACCTTAGAGCATATGTTTTTGTCACTTTATAAACCTGACAGATAAAGGATCAATCCGCAGCTTGAAGACAGGTGTTGGAGAACTTCTTGGGGAGACCAGGTTCTGGCATGGAAAGGACTATTGCAATTTCGTCTTTAAAGACTGGGTTCAACTCGACAAACCCTTTGCTGGTAAGTGCCATTGCAATCTGGAACCAACTTTTTTCCCTGCAAGACAGTTTGTCTCATTCCCTAGCTCCTCTACTGCCTTAGAAGGCTTCTCTGCCTTTTTACCCTCCTGAATTGAAGCTAACGAGACCCACCTGGTCTGGCTGCTGGGAAGAGGCAGCAGAATCCCAAAGTAAGGTAATAAAAACATATATCCTATGACAATAATGGATAAGTGAGCTTGTGGCCTACCAGCCCCCACAAGCTGACCTGTCCTCAATTTTAACTCCTAATTTGTTAGTTTTTATTTCTGGAAAGGTTCCGTTTGTAGGAAGAGATGCTGTGATATTCTTAATTAATGTCTGATACTGATCTGAGATGAACTATAGCAATTTTTCCCTGTCCATATAGATTTCATTGACAGATACACCACACCCAGAATGCCATGGCATGATATTTCATCCGTTGTGCATGGCAAAGCTGCACGGGATGTTGCTCGACACTTTATTCAGCGCTGGAACTTCACAAAGGTAGGTGTGCAATGAGATAGATCCTGCAAGCCCTCAAATCTGAATGCTTCGCAGATGCCTCACATAGGGCTATATGCAGGAATAAGTGCCATGCCAGGTAGTCAAGGTTTGCTGGATTGGGCCAGTAAAGTATATATTTGCTTGCCCTAATGTCCCAGCAAGTAACACTAAAAAACTGTGTCTCTGACAGCAAGTAATGAAGATAGGTGCTCTCATTCTCCTGTTACACCAGTGTAAATAAGGTATAATTTGAATTTAGTAGGTGGAAAATGGTGTGAAAGGAGAATGAGGTCTGGGATGTTGTTAGCCAAGGGGTGAGTGCCATTGTGCTGCTATTCTAGCAGTTCCTGCTGGCTGGTTGGGAGGGACACAAGAGCCAAGAATGTGCCCTCTTGCGAAGCAGCAGACAGGCACAAGGAGCAGTTCAGTCGGTGATCCCACAGCCAAGGGGAGCAAGGAAGACCAGGGCCGTCAGGCCAAAGCCACAGCTGGGTGATCCAGCCACCTGGGCAAACTAGCAATAACCAGGATTTTCAGGGCCAAGAAACCAGGGGAACCTGCCAGTGGAGGCCATGTTGGAGTCCTGGACCAACAAGGATCCAATCACCAGAGAAGCCCTGGCCTCCTGGGGATCCAGTCACTAGGACTCAACTAGCAAGCACATAGGGTCCTCACCACTGGAGAGGACTGGCTAGGATCCCATCAGATAAGGACCCTCCGTGATGATGAGGGAGCCTTGGGCAGGCTGGAATACAACCCACACTGGGGACCAGGCCAGTAGGCCCTGTTGCCAAGGAAGATGGTGACAAATGGAGCAACAGAGTCCCTCTGTTCTTCCTCATTTGCTCCCCACTCTTCTTTCTCTCTCTCCCCTCTGTTTTGATGTTTCTTCCCCACCCCGAAGAAGAAGTGCTTTGATACTTGTTTTGAAGCTCATCACTGCCTAAAGATTAAAGACTGTTTTATGCTTCAAATTGAAGGGAGGTGGTGTGGCTTGGGAAGTGTCAGGGCTCATTCTGGAGCAGGCCTACTTAGGCGACTGGATATCCAGTATGTTTTTTTAAGCCCTGATCTTAGGTCCTACTTCGAACAATGGTCGGTATGACTTTTTCAGACAGAAATGTGTCCTTTCCAGTTATGGTGGGCCTTTAGAACAAGGATAGTCCTATGGTTATATTCCCCTGACCAAAACCTGAATGATATTCAAATGTGCATTCAAACTGCAAATGCATGGCAAAGAATAGACATAACATGTTAGCCTGACGTCTGCACAGACTTTTTGGTATGAGTGTTAATTTCAAGATACTGAGAGCACATTTCACAGAAGAAGTACAGAATTCATGGATATTTTCAGAACCATTCAGAACAGGAATTGAGTTTATGAATATGAAAAACTTTACGTTCTCTCCCCCCCACTTTTGTGTATTAAGAGAGGAGCATAAAAACAGTAAAAGTCTTCAGCATAAAAATCTGAAGAAAATGTGTTTTAAAATACAATATCCTCCATTTTTTTCTTTTGAAGATCATGAAGCCCAAATACAGATCCCTGTCCTACCCATTCCTGTTGCCAAAATCTCAGCGAACCGCCAGTGAGATGAAGTATCAAGTGCCCGAGTCTGTATGTGCCAATGTACAGGTGGGTGTAAATGGCATTTCATGGAATCCTAAAATGAAGAACCTCCTGGCACTTGGGCTCATTTTTAGCTCTTTGTAATAGGAGGCCTTGGTAGTCTTCCAGCTGAAACTTTCAAGATTTTAAAGGATTTAAAGTGTAAACTACTTTTTATTTTAAAATGCAACTTAGCAGGCCAGATACTCAGCTGGTATAAATCAGTGTAGCTTCATTGATTTCAGCAGATAGAGACTGATTTGCAGCAGCGGCGGTTCGGGTTCAGTGTATGTAAGATGAATTATACAAATGACATTTTAAACTCCATTAGTTGTGCTGAATGCATATGTTAAATGTGATTATTAAACAGCAGAACTAGACATGTTAGGAATGCAGGGTGGAAATGGAAGTGCTTAGGAAGTGTGCCTAGGAAGTGACAGGATTGTGTGTGTGTGTGAGAGAGAGAGAAAGAGAGCTTGTGTCAAATACAGGTGGTCAAAGCTGAGCAGGAAAAAAGTGCCTAGAATGCCCAAAATAAGTTCTTCAGCCCAGACTTCACCTGGCAGCAGCTTGAGAAAAGGTTGGAAACTCTCTGCCACACCACCTGCAAGTATGCTGCTCCTTGTGATGGACAGATCCATCGTGAACAGGTGTAAGAGTTCTTTAGACATTAGGTACCTGCTGCAGGGAGCTGCATGGAGAGTTGTGGGGTAGGTGCAAATGTTGAGAGACCCTGCAGCACTTGCAGCAAATGCCATATGAGGCTGTCTGTGTGTGTGTGTGTGTGTGTGTGTGTGTGCATGCGCACTTGGATATGGTGCTCTGTATGCACCAGAACTAGGATGCCCAGTGTGGATGGTCTGCACTGTTACAGTTTGCACCCTGTCCGTCACACCAGTGCAATTTTCTAGCCTAGACCCATCCTGAGCATCTCTAGTGTGTTTCTTGAGCCTGCCTCCTGATGTTGTTATGCTGATTCAATCAGAAAACATAATGAATACTCAGGTGACTTATGTGACCAGTCAGAACTCACCAACAGAGCTTGAATACAGAATGTTAAGTATCAAACCCAGTGAACCATTAACCATCAATCAACAGAAAAAACACTAAGCAAAAAACAAAGAAATTGGTTGAGAAATGCCAGTAATGAATATATTTCCAGAAAATTTTGATCTGCTTATAGACATCTTGTAAATTATTCATTGCAAATTACACAAGCTCATCTCTAATGGCAGACTGCAGCCTTTTGAGAGCTGTCAGCCTGGCTCATCCATGAGCTGCATAAAGCTGTATACATGTAAAAACATGTTTTGCTGCAAACATGGTTTCTCCCTTGAATGTTCATGGAGTGCAATATCCCTTCTAATGTACCTGCACATAGCAAGTAGTATTTATACTGCTGTGTGGTAGAAGCAGGCAGTGAGCCGGAGAGCCTCTTAGGCCTTGGCTACACTGGCAATTCACAGCGCTGCACTTGCTGTGCTCAGGGGTGTGAAAAAACACCCCCCCTGAGCGCAGCGAGTGCAGCGCTGTAAAGCGCCAGTGTAATCAGCGCCTGCAGCGCTGCACGCTCCCTCGCAGTGCTGCAAGCTACTCCCCTTGGAGAGGTGGAGTACTTGCAGCGCTGCGAGACAGCTCTCGCAGCGCTGGCGGCGCGACTACACTTGCGCTTCACAGCGCTGCCGCGGCAGCGCTGTGAATCCGCAAGTGTAGCCAAGGCCTTAGTCTGTATTTGCAAGATGACCCGCTCCAGCATATTTGTGCATGCACATACTGCAATTCTGGCAGCTTCTTCTTCTGTAATTTGCTTGTTTTCCTGATTTTCATTTGTTTGTCTAATGGAACCGCACACAATAGGAAGCTGGGTTACTAGGAAACCATACAAGAAGCCTTAAGTGCAGGGAGCTCTGGCTGGCAATGGAAATGCAGTTTACTAAGCAGTGTTCTAAAAGATGTTATGTGGGTTGAAGTTATAGCTGAAGGTTAATGACTGGCTCGACATCTATTACTGATGATGGTGGAGATTCTGGCTTTTGCAGGCAGAGATCAGATGGAGAGGGCTGCAGGTAATGAGCGCCGCATAGCAGTCAGATAAGCCCCCTTTGAGTAAGAGTCAGAATCTGGCCCTTAATCTCCCCCCCTCCTCCATACATGCACAGACCCAGGGTCTCAGCTCGGTTACTTAGCTTCCTTGTGTAAATACCCAAAGCATCACCTCTGGTATTTCCAACTATGCTACTGAGGCAGCTGGGTCCATCATGGAACCTGCCTTTCTCTTTCTTATCAGCTCCCCACTGCAAGACACTCCATTGATGTAAAGCTGATCTTCCTCTGTCTAAACAGTGTTACTGTGGGCAGGATGCAGGCGTCTCATTTACCTTTCAGTTTGACTGCCGTGATGGTTTGAGACATGAACAGAGTCCCTCTAGTCTTTCACAGGCACTCTTACCAAGAAGGGCAGGAGGGATATGTTTTTATGTAAATCCTTCCTCTAGTAGAGATAGGTCAAACCCAGAAACATTTATTATCATTGTTTATATAGCACTAGTGGTAGGATAGAGTCCTTTTACAGGCAAATCGGAGACAAATTCCCTGCTCCAAGAAGAGTAAAATCTAATGAATAGATTTAATGGGAGCTGCTGAGTGCTTGGCACTGTTGAAAATCTGGCCACTTCTTTTATCTGCGTGAATGGGAGCTGAACTCTCTGTTTGAAAATCTGACTCCAGTTGTGAGTGCTGACTGAGCCCTTTTGAAATTCTGGACTTGATTAGATTTTACAAATGTTTTCGTAAAAGAGTTAAATTTTGGATCGAATTCCTCAGGCAAGGCTGGCTTTTGGCACCCATGAAGCCCACTGCCATATGCTCCCTGCTGCTAATTGCTGCAGATTGCGTTGGTAGCTTCTGGCCAGTGGGCTGCATGCACTGTGCCACTACACCTTCGCAACAGAGGGGTGAGGAAGCCTAGTGGAGGAGCTGCAGCCAACTATACCAGCAAACCCAGGATAGGCAGCTGAGCTCTGAGTTTCACTGCTGCAGGGCATGGCGGTCGAGGCCCAGGAGTGTGTGACCAGCATGAGAGAACAGAGAAGAGTAGAGAACATTGATGCTCATTGGAAGCCCATCATCTGGAGCATTGGTGCAGCAGCAGAAGCTATCTGGGCAGCCAGAATTTCCCCCCATACTCACAGAAAGATCATTCCTAGCAGCAGCAGGAGGTGGCTGCTCCCTCCTGGCCCAGACATCATCAGATACTCCCAAGAGGCTGGGCAGTGTAAGTTTGCTTTAAAATATAAAGGCCTGATCCTCATGTACAAGAGGACCTCTGGTAGTGTAAAGGGGCATTAAAATGGGTAGAAGTATAATTTAATAGTGGCATCTTTTTAAAATTAGTTATTCTTGTTGCTACCCTGGCTATGTTATTCTTTATATGCCCACTATTCATCATGGGTAAGCAGACTAATTTCCTTTAAGATTCCTTCCCTCTGTTCTACTAGTAGAATATCATTGCAATGTCCTGTCTTATTACTTCACAGTCCTTCAGGACAATGTGTACTTCAATTAGATGCTCTCTTCAATTCTCCCTTTTTTTCCAGAGAAACTCTTTGACAAACAAAAGAAAACAAAAAAATCAGCCATAGTTTCTCTAGTTGTTGCTTAAATATCAAAGCTCTTCAAGTCCCATATTGTGATGGTTACTGTCTGCTGTAACTTTGGCTTTTTGAATAATGTCTTTTTCCAGAGTAAGAATACTATGTATAGAACTAGAACTATGCATATCCAATAAGTTACTATTAAATACATCTACTAAAAGTTTGCCAAGTTCTTTCACACTTTCCTTAAAATCCTGGGATGGATCCCATTCTGCTCTGGAGTTTTTTCACTCATCAGATTTACTTTCTGTTCACTTGGTTTGGCATAATCCAGATTTCCTTCTGAATTTTCTTTCCTCTCTTGTGACATTTGCCTTCAATCTCCTATATAGATAGAGTGACACACGACTACTGGGTTCTTTAACAATTATATTTTTGATCAATAAATCACTCTGTCTATGGTAGGTCTGAATGTCTCTTTAAACTCCTTTTCCTAATGTATTTGAAAGTTGTCTTGTTTGTTGAAACCACCTATGCAATCTTCCTTTCCTTCCCATTGCAAGCTTCATGCTGTACTCTTTCTATTGCTGCTCTGTGTGGTACCTCTGCTGCATATCTTTTCCATCACTGTTTCTTATTTTAGACACTCTTGTTCTTTTGCAATGACCCACTTACTCCTGGTTTGTTTGGTTGGTTTTGTGTTTTGCTAAATGCAACTTCTTGACAAATTGGTTGTTGCTTTTATCCCATTTGTTTTCAGCCAGCATTTCCCCCACACTTCCAAAATCTGCCCAGACGGGCACCATTATCTTATTTCTAAGCCTCACTTTTGCTCTAGTTTTAAGCTTATGGTCAAATTCCGCAACCACTCCACTACAGAGATTCATTGCAGACAGTGGAATTATGCAGAGGAGAAGTGCATGCATTAGAGCAGTGCTTCTCAAAGTGGTGGTCCGCGGACCGGTGCCGGTCCATGAGCCATCGGCTACCGGTCCGCGGCGAGTTTCCTCATAAGAGGGTCGAATAGGATAATAATATGGCACCAGTCCCTGGCACATTGGGGGGGAAAATTGCCGGTCCCCCACATCAGATAGCTTGAGAAGCACTGCACTAGAGGAAGTGTTTACAAGATCAGGTCCCTCTGTAGCTTCTTTAGATGCTTCCCTACCTCTGTGACTCTAAAGACATCACACAAATGAGGTATCACTTTCTGATTTCCTCATTGACACACTGTGGGCCAAATTCTGCTCTCATTTGCAGCACTCCAAATCCAAAGTAAAACCATTGACTTAAATATACAATAATCAGGGCCAGATCCTTACTTGGTGTAAATCAGCATATCTCCATTGACTTCCGTGGAGCTAAGCCCATTTAGACCTACTACAGACTTGATTCTCAAGAGTCCTTGTCATCTGGATAAATCTTCATTCTTGGGTATTATTTTTTTATTTGGCAGATAAGGGTTTTATGAGTCAGACATTTAATAGGAAGCTAAATAGGTGATATCCAGGTGATCACATTTGGATTCACATGGCATGCTAAGCCATTGCCTGAATTTTCATTTAGTCAGAGGTCTCCTTGGCTGTCACACTGTCTGGGTTAGTGTGTGTCAGAAATATATCTATATCAATCATGCCAGTTATAAAAAATGTATTTTGCAGGCTAATATGCTGCCCACGTATTCCTATTTGTAAATTCCAAGAAAATCCAGCTATTTATTAAAACATATTAGAACATGGAAGGGATATTCTTGTTTCATTAAACACATCTTAAACACAGCTGTGGTTGATTTGTACGTTGTTATTTACATACCAGAAAATGTAGCCCATGACTAGAATGAGAGATAAATCATAGAATAAGATGCATCCAACTTGGCAAACTATCCCCTCAAGGAACTGATCCTATCTTAGGTGAATGTGCAGTTTCACACCTACCACATCACACAACTGTTTACAGGCAATGCTGGCCCACTGGCCAGAGACAGACTGTGAGGGGGGCTAAATAGCAAAAAGCAAGAATCCTCCGCTGCAAAACTGTTTCCCAGACTTAGCATTTGGCTCCTGCAGCTGCCAATGGCTCTCCGTAAGGAATCATGGCTGTTTCCTTCAATGCTGGAACCTGCAGAAGAGAACTCTGCACTGGAGAGCACACAGAAAACAACCAGCAATAGGAAAAGGGAGTTTCACAAGACAGCATGACGATTGGGCTGTGGGTTGTAAAAAATCAGCCAGCTTTCCATCTAGAACAGCTGACTTGATGTCTTGACTAATGCAGTGGGGATGATAATGCAGTGGGGATGTGACTAATGCAGTGGGGATGTGAGCAAGGCACAGACCTTGAAGAAGGAGGTGGGCTTCATGCAAAGAGTTTAAGTATGCCATGAAAGTCACTTAACACATGTTGATGTAACCCGCTGGTCAGGGTGGGTAATGTGTCTGTCTCTGCGCCCAATCCATAAAGGATGCGCGTTTGTTACAGCCTCTAGCTACAGAGGCTGGCTGTTCAGCTCAAGCTGCAGTAATTTATGCTTTCAGCTCAGGAGGGCCCCAGTTTAATCCTGCTGTTGGCCAACATTACAGCTGTCACAGAAGTGGGGATTTGTCCAGTATTTGACTTTGCTGTGAGTATCAGATACTTGGATGAACTTTTTCTATCTGGAGGAAATATGCGTGCGAGTCTGGTACAGATCTCAGCCATAGGGACTAGGGGCCAGATCTTTAGCTGGTGTAAATTGTCATTGCTCCATTGAAGCTTGTTGAGCTATGATAATTTAGCTCAGGACCTGCCCCTTTTCCTTTAGCTCAAGGAATTTAGCTCTACAGGTTCCTGGTTCAGTTCCCAGTGTTAGCCAAGATGGTGGCCATAACGTTGACTGAAGGGTTGCTCCAGGCATAGGTGTGCATGAAGGAGAGGAATGAAATGGTAAGGGGAGAGCTCGGGTGGAGCCCCGAGGGTCGGATGACATGTAGGAGGAGATGAGGTCAGAGATACTGGAATAGAATAGTGAGGTGAGGAGCAGAAGCTTGAATTGAATATGGGTGAAGAAGAGAAATCAACTGGAGAGATCTTAAAAAGAGAGAGGCATGGTCAGAGCAGAAGGTGGGGAAGACTATGTAGGCAGTGGGGGTTTGCACTCACTGAACTGGAGAGAGATGAGATTGGGGAAAGGACAGTGAGTAGGAGTTTATAGTAACAGAGGCAGGAAACTATGAGAAAGCACAAACCAGAGTTTCAGCAAAGGACAAAAGTAAACATGGGAGAGAATGTGAGCAAAGGGTATTTCCCATATTAGTTTGGTTGCCTTTTGACAAAAGCTTTTGTACTACATTGGGGATGTAATAATATACTCGGAGGATCTTGAAATGTCTGTTACTTCAGAAATGCCTGTTCTGATTGACAGTCAGAAAAAATTTTCATGTGAATTTGACCTACTGCAAATTAAAATAAAAAAATCACAAATCTGACAGATTTGACCAGTTTGGGAAGAGTTTTTCACAAAAATGTAAATGACTGTACTTGTTTAGGGCAGAGACTGCCATTCCTGTTTAAAATTTGGTGCCATTGGCCTGTGTATTATAATGCACCATCAGTTTTTGGGCAAAACTCACTGATTTCAGTAGGTACTTCAGCTGTAAAATTGATGGCATGTGTCTCTGTGCATAAGAAATAAATGCCTAATCTGGCACCGTCGAGGTCAATGGGAATTTTGTTATTAACTTCAATGAGCTCAGGATCAAGCCTTGAGAAAATATATTAAAGGCAATTCAACATTACAAGAACTACAGTAAGTAATAGACTTTTGCAACCAGATTTGCCACTCTGTCTCTCCAGTTTTACACCAGTATAATTCCATTGACTTTACTGAAATTACTCTGGCATAAAATTGGGGTAACAAAATGGTGAATCAAGGCCTTTATATTTTCATCAGACTGTTTTAATTTTTTAACAGTATTTCTAAGCTTTATTTCCCTTTGTTATACATATAACATGTAGTTAGCAAATTTTGTGTGTGTTACATAAGTCAGTGAAATCATGAAAAATAAACCAACCAGTTCAAAACAATTAGTAAAGGGTGCCAGTGCCATCTTATATCAGGGCAGAACTAAAACAGCTAATCTGTCTCTTTACAGGTGCTCCGTTCTGCTGCAGATTGGTCAGCTGGTATCAAGTACCATGAAGAATCCATCCACAATGCTTATGTTAGCGTGATAGAAAACAGTAAACACTACATCTATATCGAAGTAAGTACCACGGATGCAAGGCAATGGCAGTTTGGTTCAATGAAGTGCTGAGCACATCCTGTGACCCTCAGCAGGATAGTTCTTTATTTTATTCTCCTTTTGTAAATTTTGAAACGTTAATATTAACATAGAGCCTGATCTGCAGCCCCCTCATGTTGATAGGATTATGTCCATTGACTTTAATAGGCTTTGGATCAAGTCAGTAATTAATGTACCAGTACAGAACTCTAAATGTGGGTTAAAATACAAGGCCACTCCGTTACTATTTCTCTTTCCAGAACCTCTAGCAACTTTTGTCTTCCAGCTGCCTTCTTGGCTCTGCTGCATTCCCAGCCCTACATATCAAAGTGTTTGGTCTCCCATCGATGCACAGTGGACTCACTTAATAGTATCGTAGAACTTGCATAATTCTCCTCTGTATGAATGGACTTATAAATGCAGGAATAAATGGCTGAATGGAGACACTTATTCTGTATCTGTTTCCATCTATTGTTTGGATGTTTTTTACTTGTTAGTGTTTAAAGAGGGAGATTAATCAAGAATAATTATTCCCCCTGAGCGCGCACACAGACACCATTTAATTAAAATAATACGTTGCCATCCAGGAAAACATTGTACAGGATGTAGCTTTATTTGCTTCTTGACTCAGAATAGTCCCACAACCCTGAAAGCAGGTAGATTTATGACTTTGTAGACAGCATGGGTGAAATACTGATCCCAGTAAAGTCAATAGCAAAACACCCATTGACTTCAGTGAGACAGGATTTCACCTCATGTGTCAAAGTAAGAGTTTCACAATGGCAATAATGCCAAATAATTATCTGGAGATAATTACATGCTTGGGAAGCAGTCTTTAACTTGCGTATGCTTCATGCTTTGCCATAGCCACAAAATCAGATTTTTTTTTATTTAACAATTCTGAGGATTGCTCATTTGAGGCCATTATCTATGCTGATGTTGAAAACAGTCACTTAATTTTTTTCTTATCCTAACAAAAATCATACATTCTGGGTTTTGAGATTTTTGTAGTGATTAAACCCTGTGATCTTATTGTGTCATTGCTGTTCTGTGTTCAGCAAAAATGTTTCTTTCAAACTGTAGCAAAATGGGGCCCCAGCCCAATGTCTGTTTATTTATCTATCCATGCCCCATTATTGTAGTATCTGAATCCATGACGATCTTTAATGTATTAATCCTCTCAACCTCTCTGTGAGGCAGGACAGTGCTATTATCCCCATTTCACAGATGAGGAGCTGAGGCACAGAAAGACTAACTGATTTGTATAAGGTCATTGAGGAAGTCAGTGGTGGACCAGGGAAGTGAATCTGCATTCTGGGCCTAACCACTGAACCATCCTTGGCAAAAAGACAGTGAGATGATTCTGAATTTCTTTGTGTTCACTTTTCCCTTAGAACCAATTTTTTATTAGCTGTGCTGATGACAAAGTCGTTTCTAACAAGATTGGAGATACCATCGCTCGGCGGATTCTTAAAGCACACAGGTATTTTTTTGTTTTCAAAAGAACTGTCAGGATCTTGTTACTAAGATGATATTAAAAATATTGTAAATGGAATCCAGACTGCATTTGTAAGACACGGTTTAAAATAATATGTAAAGGGACACAGTCCTTACTCAGAGGCAACATTTATCTTGGCCAAATTCTGCTCTGTTACACCAATGTAAATCTGAAATAACTCCACTGAAATTGATGGCATTATTCTGGACTTGCACTGGTGTCGCTTAGTGTAGAATTTGGCCTTATAAGATATGTTACTTCAGTCAAAAAGCAAGTTGTTGGTACTGCATTTGGTAAATCTTACCTAACATTATGGGTCCATTGCCAGCATTAGTTTCATGATTCTAACTGTTCTTCAACTTTACACACAAGTAAGTTTAATCATATAAACTGGCTACGTGGTTTATTGAAGATCTCTATGCAGGGGATTGCTTTTAAATGGGGAGAGTGAAAGCTGCCATACTCTGAGGAATTTGACCGTGATTCAAGTTTAGACCATTACTGCAATGCCAGCCCCTTCTCTAATAAGCGCTGGAGGATATTTACAATGCCCACATCACTGCAAGAGAACCGTAGTATTTTAAATTGTACAGTAGCTACAGCAGGTTGCATGGATGGATCAGAGTCAGATATCTTAGTGCTGTCACTTAAGAACTGGCCCAGTGATAACGTGGCTAACTGAAGCGTTTAGCAACAAAGGAATTAGTTTTGCCTTTTCTATGATCCTGGACAGCTTTGCTTAGGTTTGTTTTTCTGGTGTCTATCTTGCAGGATATGTCTACACTGCAATAAAAGATCCTGGGCCTGGGTTAGCTGACTCAGGCTCGTAGGACTCAGGCTGTGGGGCTATAAAACTGCAGTGTAGATGTTCAGCCTAGGGCTGGAGCCCAGTTGTGAGACTCCGTGAGGGGGGAGGGTCTCAGAGCCCAGGCGCCAAGCCAAGCCCAAACATCTACATTGCCATTTTAGCCCCACAGCCCAAACCCCGCTCTCCTGAGTCAGTTGACTGGGTTTGAGGCTTGGTGCCATGGGGTTTTTATGCAGTTTAGACATACCCTAAGACATTTGTCATACCCTACGGTGTTGGATTGAGTTTATTGCAAACCTTCCTCATTTTCCTTCCCCCTTTCAGCTAACACTTGTGCTTTTCACTGTGCATGTGGATGAGTTTGATTTACTTGCAATGTCTGGTCTCTAAATATTCCTCTCATGCATAAGCATGTGTGAGCTGATTTTCAGAGGTGTTAAGGTCCTCAGAAACCCATTGGAGTCATCTTGATTTCACTCTTTTCAGCGCTTTAACATGAAATACAGACAAGTGAAGGAAGTGACACTCCTAAAAGAGAGAGAGAGAGCGAGAGAGAGGGTCTGATTTTCTTCTTCTTTACGCTGGTGTAAATCAGGAGTCATTAAGATGATAGCAAACCAGTGTGAGGTCAGAATCTGGTTTGGAGTGGTCAGAGACACCCTGGAAGAAAGACAGACAGTGGAGAAATTGGTTTGCTTCAACATGAACACCACTGTCTACAGCCAGAAGGCAGAACAGCTTGGGGATAGATACAGGAACATGGTCATTGAGCAATGTATAGTGAAGGTATCTGTACCATGCTATGGAGAAAAGCCTATAGGCTGATTCTCTTCTCATGCCAGTATAAATCAGGAGTAACTTCAGTGAAGTCTACGGAATTATACTTGGGTAAAATCAATGAGAGAAGAATCTGGTTCTGCATCTACAATTGGATATACATCAAAGCCAGAAATATTTTGTTGACCAGAAATATTTTGCAGTGTGCCTCACAATGGCATTCACTATTCAAAAGTGCTAGTATTTGTATGGCAACCCAGTGGTTGTGGCTCCCTGGCACTTCGCCATTGTGGTGCAGCATAGTCCCAATCTATCAGCGTAGCCTTGTTAAGCTGGAGAGCCATTCCAAACATATTGTAGATTTCTTACCTATCCATAATATCATATTTATCTTTCCAAGACCGGATGTAATAGGCTGTTTTAACACATACCGTTGGACTGGGTTTCCTCTTTGTAGCTTAAACAGCTGCATTAGAGCCAGCAGAAAATCTACTGTTTAGGCCACATCTACCTTATGAGCACAGGGTCTGATTCTCAGTTCATGTATATGTAGTTGCACATCTGAGAGTTAGCACAAGTACAAATAGTAATGTAGCCGTGGCAGGACAAACCTTCCTGAACCATCTGGGTATGTACCTCGTCGTGACTTAACGGAGTAGAAGATCAAGTCCACGCTGAATCACCCAGATTGCATTTGCCATAAAGTGCATGTCATTGGCTAGGATGAAGAAAGAAGTAATGTTACACTTTAACTTCCATAGGGAAGGGGAAAAAGGCCAGCTGGCACACAGATATTTAATCCTAAATGGAAGATCTTGGTGGAGTGTTCCCAATTAAGTATCATATTTCTCTATTCTGTAGACAAAACATTTTCCACATTCATAATGTTCCTCTTCTCCTTGTCTCCTCTGTTTCATTGGCATATTTTAGTAGGTTTTATTATGTGTTTAGACAAGCAAACTGGGTTTTGTGTAAGAACTAGCTGATTATAAGTAATTTTTTCTCACATTACAGTATATTTTCATCAATATCAATAATTATATCCTTAATTTCCAAATCTTTGCAATTTACATCTCTTCTATAATGTGCACATGAGACATTTTAACCATTTCTAAAGTTTGCTTTAAAAATAACATTTTAATTAAAATTTTATCTATAAACATTTGACTGCTTAAGCTAGGATAAATAGATTCCTTCAGTACTGTATTCCCTTTGTACTTCCTTCTACTTACTAAAGGATACACTGTATTATTCAAATACTGAGATTACAAATGACACATGTTAAACCATGAAGTGCTTAAGCATATGCTTAGCTTTAAGCATGAGTAATCCTATTGATAGTCCAAAGCAATTTGCAATAATTTCAGGGCCACCATGGTAGCTGTTCCATTAACAGTAGAAATTCCTCCACTGATACATGTACTAGTAGTCACATGAGAACCAGTTTTGATCCCCTGGCCATTATTCTGGTCTCTCATCTGAAGGTGCAAGCTAATTAAGGATTTACCAGGAAAAAATGGTCTTCGCAAAATGTAAACTGGTCCACCTAGATACTGTTTTTTAAAATGGCTTTATCCATACTGAAATACATTGCCACCTAGTGATGAGTAAATTAAATAAGACTCTTTTCACATATAGAGTACAGTAACAAAACAATTTGGGCTTTGAAGGCAATCAGAAATTACCCACCATTATTTTCATGGTGGTAAAAACAGCATCTAAAGCCAGGGAGCATTTGAATTTTAATTAGGGAAATTGCCATTGTTTGGCACCCTACTGTTATTTTGGATTACTCAGGCTGAAAGGCATCTCTAGAATTAAGCCACAGCGGAAATTGGCTGGCCCTC
The DNA here is from genome assembly GCF_028017835.1 of Emys orbicularis. Lineage (NCBI taxonomy): Eukaryota > Metazoa > Chordata > Testudines > Emydidae > Emys > Emys orbicularis. Next base: position 91,750,533 of record NC_088691.1, on the reverse strand, counting down.
AAGATAAGCATCTAACTAACAACAAAGAAAAAGCAAAAATGGGTGGATTTAGCAAGTCAGAGGTAATCCAGGATCAGATCACAATTAAGGATACTTGAAAACTGAACCCTCGTGATGTATGAGGCCAAATATTTACCCTTTCTAAATATTCTGGGAAGGCCCATTCATCAAAAGCTGGCCAGTGCACTGAGTTTTGTATCTCCTCTCCCAGTGTGATCTGCAGCTTGGAAACAGGACAAGGTTGGGAGAGGAGGAAAACTGTAGATTTAATTTTGTTTTCATGCTTGTATTGACTTTACAATAATAATTTATGCTGCTAGCCATGTTCAATAAGGTGCTGTCCGTTTAAACTGAGATTCTCAAAGGCACTTATTTCCATAAAGCTAGACACAACAATCAAGAAAATTACCTCACCCTGCATCTCTGTGATGCATACCATACCTCTTACACTTAAATAAACATGTCCCAACCTTTCTTTTTATTCTACACCTGTTTTTGTTGTTTTCAGTTCTTGGTAAATTACACCTTCTGTGCACGTGCATTTAAATAAATGCTGTAGCACTGACCACAACTGTGGAAAACCTGAACCAAAAATACATTTGACTCGCGCTCCCTTAAAAATGAAGTAGAAGCCTACTACAGAAACCATAGGAGTAAATCAATGGAATGAGAGCCAGTGAAGAAGGACTGGTTGCAGGATTGGTGAAAAGAAGTTGAAATTGCAGGAAAATATCCCAAAGGATTATTGGATTATTTATTTTAGGGACAGCAAACGATACCGAGTGTATGTGGTGATCCCGCTGTTGCCTGGATTTGAAGGAGATATTTCAACTGGAGGTGGGAATGCACTGCAAGCCATAATGCACTTCAACTACAGGTACTGTGCACAGGCCAAAAAAGGACACAGTACTCTGAGATCTTTATAGTGATCTCCATGGTTTTGTTGATGTGGTGGTGGTAGTGATGATTTGTACTGTGGTAGTGACCACAGGCTCCAATCAGAATCAAGGCCATATTGTGCTAGGCACTGTACATACATACAGTATGTGGGAAAGAAAAAGAAAATGAACTGTTTATCTGTGATACAGTTTTTACATAACACGCCAACAGTTTTTTATATTATTGTTGTTATTTGCAATAGTGACCTTGGACTTAGAGATAGCTAATAAAATCCTTGCTGAGCTCATTGTCTAGCCTGTTTTCTGGATGCACCATAAGGCTCCAAAATAAGTTTTTTTTCTACAAGCACATAGAGCTAGACTTAATTTACTCATACTTGAAATTTCCACCCTTCTTTTAAGAATTTACTACAATTTACTACATATCACTACAGTTTTTTCTAGTTTATCCATGTGGTTTTGATATTTTTTTAGAAGCCTGACAGTATTTTAGTATCAATTTTCCCCGTGGTTTCAACAGAGCTGAAATTAACATGGCTTTATTTGTTCAACAACAAATATTAGCACCACAACTCTATCTTGCTTTGAGCTCCACCGTCATTAAAGATGACAATTCAGCCCAGAGAAGAGTGCTTTATTTGACTGCCCTGCTGCCCAGCCAGCAGAGGGAGCTCAGAGCGTTATGGCTTTGTCAGCCATATTGCTTTTGTCGGGGGCCCTAGTTAGGTTTCATCAGCAGATCTTGAATTTCTTGCAGGTATCTCTCACAGATTCTGAGATCAGCCTGAGAGGAATAACATGCATTTTCAAACACAGACACCTATATTATACCCTGGAAATACGTGCATAAATACTGATATTTAATGTTCACTCAGAGCACAGGAGGCCCCATCTGAAAGACCCACACCCAATAAATTTCATGGTGCTAAATATATCTCTTTGCAAGGAGTAAAGGTTGGGGCAGGCCTCAAAGTTTTGTAATCTCGTGCTCCACAGAGCCTGGTGGGGTCGGGGAAGAGATAGATTTTCAAAGGCACAAATGGCAGTTAGGCCTTAAATCCTAATGAAAGTCATTGCAGATTAGGCACATAGCTACCAATTATGCCTTTTAAAATCTCCCCCATAGTCTTTTTCAAAGCTGATGCTCAGACTGCTCAGAGATCCCTTCTGGTCCTTGGGACCCCATGCTCTTCTCTCCTTGTTCAGAAGAGAGAAGCAACCCCAGCACAAGGGTGATGGCGGGGGGGAGGCTTTGAAAGGGGAAGGAAGTGGTACTGCTGTGACTGCTTTCTGGGGAGGGACAGCTGAAGGCAGCATGGGTTTATAAGGGAGCCATGCTACCATAGGGGTCGTGAGACCAAGGGACCAACATTGAGAATCCAGTGACCGGCAGAATCATACTTAGGTTATGTCTACACAGAGATTTTTCAGCCCTGTGAGCCTGACTTAGCTGACCCAGGCCAGATGTGGGTTTTTTATCCCCATGTAGACTACAATAACTTCCCTAGCATAAGGTGACCGACCAGAGGTGCATACGAACTTCTATGCCTTCTGTGTTCTACACCCCTGTTGACATTTGTTTAGGAAAAATGTATTCTGAGAATGTCACAGTTCTTCTGTTTATATGGTACTTAAAATGTGTCTTGTGTTTGTGATTAGCACATCAGGAGTATTGCTATCTTCACATACCTAATTGTACGTCGTTGCTTCAGATCATTTGTATTTGTAACTGCCACCTTAATTCTTTCCAGGACCATGTGCAGAGGAGATAATTCTATCCTGGGACAGTTGAAAGCAGAGAGTAAGTGCTTTGTTTCCCTCTCTGTGTGATGTTCATCATTAGGTCTTGAGGACACTAAACTTTGATTAGCTATAAAGCATAAATGAACTCATCCACTCGCCAGTTATATAAACTTCAATAACATAAAATATTGCAATTATGTCAAATATCAAACATCTTCAAAATAAGGAAAACACACTAGCCAAAAACATCTGTGTATCTGACAAAACATAATCAAGCAGTAAGATCCAATCGGTGGCATCCTCGTGGACAAGACTCCCAACATTTATTTCTGTTTAGCTTGATTTTGTGGTCAAGTTGATTTCTAACATTGGGTTATGCAGCACAAAGATGGAGTGAGGACAATAGAAGTGTGTATTTTATAGATTGTTGGGTGGGGAATTCTTATGTATGATTCTTCACCACTTTTGGATTTTGTTTATTGGGTCATATAGCCTTGGGTTGTTTTAGAGATGGTTTTTTGTTACACTGTTGCTTGGCTCCCAATGACCACACAGAGATAAAACTATTTAATTATAACACTGTTATCATAATTGCTTTCCTCGGGTCAGCCTGCGTCCTTAAATTTGCTTGGATAGAAATCAGAGCACCACGAAAAACATGTTTCATAAATACACGTGCCATATAATACATCCTTGATTCATGTATTTTTGTCTAAATCTGAACTGTAGGTCATTTAAAATAGAAAATGGTTTCCATAGCATGTGCAGACAAAAAAATGGTTACAACCTCTTCCCCACGGCTCAGTCAGAGAAAGCAACCAACTAGCCAAATGATTCTCAGTTGTTAGCATCAATTGGAGGTGCTAGTATACAACACAAGGCAGAGTTTGGTCCAAAATGGGGGAATCCCTGGGTAGCCAGTCAAGCTGGCCATATGGATCAGAATGGCACAGAGAGGCATAGCAGAGTAACATCTATTTTAAAGAGACTTATTTACATTATGTTATTGTTAAGGAGATGTTGAAAGTTAACTGTTTTGCTTTTCCTTGCCTTTATATTACTAATGACCACCTCTCACTCTCCCACCTCATTGTCCCTTTTAATCCTCAGTTGGAGATCGGTGGATAAATTACATATCGTTCTGTGGGCTTCGAACATACGCCGAGCTGGACGGAAATCTCGTCACTGAACTCATCTATGTTCACAGCAAATTGCTTATAGCTGATGACAACACTGTCATCATTGGTGAGTAAAACAGTTAATAACTAAATAAATAAATAAATGGAGATGTCCTATCTCCTAGAACTGGAAGGGACCTTGAAAGGTCATCGAGTCCAGCCCCCTGCCTTCACTAGCAGGACCAAGTACTGATTTTTGCCCCAGATCCCTAAGTGGCCCCCTCAAGGTTTGAACTCACAACCTGTTATACCAATAGAATAAAAACCAGCAGGATCTTATTAAGAGGGATAAGGCAAAGATGCCACTTTTATTGTAAATATAATGGTAAAGCAAAAGATAAAACGTTGTTTGACTACTTATTCCTATCACTACTTATTCCTTATACACACACACACACACACACACATATATATATAGATAGATAGATAGATTCATTCACACAATCATTCATTCAAGTTCTGTATAGGTGTTATAGTTACCAGCCTAGAAGTTGCTCATGCCAAGTTACTGGCCAGGTATCTTGGTCATGAGGATGGAGCCGAGTCTGTGTCAGATGCACCTGATGTTCCTGGAGGTTGGCAGCAGAACCAGAGACTCAAAGTCATCAGTCTTGAGAGTCCATTCTTATAGGAATTAATTCCTGTGTTAGTCTATGTGAGCTGTTTCATTCTGCTGTTGCTGACTCAATCATCAGATGGCACATTCCTGGACACATTCCTGGGCACATTCCTGGTGGCTCCAAACTGTCCAAAGTTTGTGTTTCTCATCCTTCCAGGTGATGGGGTGGATCCCAGTTTACCCTCCGGGGGTTTTCTGGTCATCCACTTGACACATTCTTCGGCCGATGGATACTCCCTTTCTAGGCTGGCACCTCCCTAACCATTCATGTATATCAAGCATTCATCAGCATACATTCCATATCTTAACCATATTTTAATTTACTGTCTCCACCACTTTTGGGGTGTGTGCTAATTCATTTGAGACTCCCGGCCTTTAATCACAGAGGGTGGGGGGTCTGTCCTAGGAGCCGTTGAATGAAGTGAAAGTCACTTAACGGCTTATAGTGTTTGTTTACATTGTATCAATTACTTCAAGAACAAAGTCAATTAACTTGTTTGTAAGTTTTACATAGTAATAAAGTATCTTTCACAGGATAAATACAATCAATGGTTTCTACAGACAATAGCTTACAAGTTTTAACAGAAGACCCAAGAGATTTTTGTACTTGGTGAAACTGTTGGATTTTAAAGTGTGGGGGACAAATTATGAGGGGGTCACTGTCACTTGGGGGAATCACTGTTAGTACCTTCTTTAATATCCCTACAAACCCTGGGTTTAGCAGGCCAATGCTCAAACCACTGAGCTATCCCTCAATTGCAGGGGAAATTTGTACCATTTGACTACCCTGACTGAAAAATCCCGTTAGATTTCTCTGCCCTGTACAAAGTGCACATGGCTATCACTACTTGCTGTGCTCTCTTCCATTTTACCTGCTAACCCATTCCCTGTGTTGTATATTGAATTTAAATGTAAAGTAATTACGAGTTAATGGGGGAAGCGAGATGGAGGAAGGCTTCTAAAGTGTATTGATTAATTGATAAAGAAATGTGGCTTTGAAATTCCCCCTGGTGGTTAAACTTGTCCCACCGCAGGGAATTCTGTCCATTTGTTTTCATCAAACTCAGCTTTAGCCACTAAATTGCAAGAGTTGTCATCGGTTCCTTAAAGAATAGAATGTGCTGTGAAATTTGGAAGACTTGGGGAACTTGGGGAACATGTGACCATTAGGAAACTATGCTGTTCATCTTTCTCTCTGTTATTGTATATTTATTATAAGGCCATAAAATAACAACATACGGCCAAATTCAGCTCTGATTTATACCACAGAATACAAGAGAAGAATTTGACCCAGAGTTACTACTATTTCTTTAAGAGAGCCCTTTTCAGCCTGTTGTAGCAGTACGAAGGCTTTGCCCATGAGCATCATAATATTAGGTCTTGTAAGAAGCAGAACGATACTGTCCTCCTCCTCAGAGACAATCCTGATAGCATACAGCCTTAGATAGGTTGAAGTTTGGATCGGGAGGGTTTTGCTTCGTATAGTTGTCCTTTTGATAGTCTTCTCACGTCTCTAGTATGAAGAACAGCCACAATAGTTTTACTATTGATGATCATAAACACAGGACTAATTCTATGGTGCATCCACCTAAATGCAGGCAGGCATGGTGATGTGCTATCTGTACGTTTTGCTGTCATCCAAGGGTGTCTACCCTGCCGAAAAAAAATAAAAAGACCCACGGCAGCAAATCTCAAAGCCCAGGTCAACTGATTTATGTTTGAGGGGGCTCTCACTCTGGGGCTAAAAATAGCAACGTTAATGTTCAGGCTTGGACTGGAGCCAGGGCTCTGACACCAACCCCCTGGCTGGGTTTCAGAGCTTGGGCTCCACGAATGTCTACACTGCTATTTTTAGCCTTGTAGTGTGAGCCCAAGTCAGTTGACCCGGGCTCTGAGACTCGCTGCCGCAGGTCTTTTTACAGTGTAGACATACCCCCAAGAGGCTTGGGCTCAATGTACCAGCTGTGGAGCCAAATACATCCTCCAGTGCTGCCCCATGCACCTGACACATTCCTACTGAAGTGCCAACATTCTAGTGGAAAAAGCAAGGCCCTGGTTCTGCAGCTGCAGTAGGAGACCAGTGACACAGATGTTTACAAGCCGGTGAGGCACAAATTTGTCCTACCTTAAATTTCCTGCTGATTAGTTGATTTAAACGTCAATTAATTTGGTTAATTCCTCCCCGTCCCCCAAAAGAAAAGAATTCCATGTGACTGAAGCCCTGAGTGATTGAAGCACATGGGAATAAATTCTTAGTTCAGCTGCATTGTGGAGGAGTGTGAGTATTTTAAGGGGGTTGATTTTATTTTTCCCCTTCTCACTAGCAACTCCTGATAAAGCGGTAGTCAGTATATTCACTCACTGGGATTACTAAAGCATCTGGGTTTCTTTCTGTAGGAACCCGTTTGTTGCAGGGTTTTTGCTTTGCCTGGAGTGTTTTGTGGGTATATGTTAATTTGCTAAATCCCAGCTATTGTAGTCTCTTGCTGCTCCTTCCCCCAGAACAAACTCTTGCCTGCTTTTCTGTGCCATGTTTTTTTTTTTTCCTGATCTCTGTGCAGTACAGGTTAAGCTCCTTTGGAGTTAAGTTTTTCTGCAAGCATTGGGCGGGCAACTAAGCAAAGTGCCTAAGTGCATAGTCCATTTTATATATGCAGAGCGATTGTGCACTCACTTTTGGATGTTCAGTCAGTGGGAGATGCAGGAATGGGCACACAAAGTCAGAGGCTTGCTTAGGGATAGTTGCCAGTTTCTCCCTGACTGTAACAGGATCCTGACACAAACACCCGTTGGAAATAGCTAAGGCATTAGAATGATTCTTGGCTGCGCTGGCAGTTAGCTGATCTGTGTTGAATGAGCTGGTTGTCTGAGCCCAGTTCTTAGCATGTGTGTGTCCCCACCATAAAGACCACAATCAGAATCTGAATTAATTGGCACCTGGAAAGAGTGACTAAAGACTGGATGGCCATAGAGAACCTGCCAGTCTTGGAGATGATCTCTGGAGAACAGAATGAAGCACAGTAGCCAAGTACCGGGGAGAAGTTTCTACTACCCATCTCCATTCTTGTTATATGGCCAAATAACCTTATTCTCCAGTGCCGTCACTCTGGCACCTTTAAACTGCCATAACTGCACTCAAAACATTTTTAAAGAGAGGGGAAAAGTTATAATTATATATTAGGACGTGTGCATATGTTCTGAAAGAATTGTCTGATATTTTGGCTCTTTACATTTTGCACAATATGTTCTAATGCTACCTCAACAGCACAGCAAAGAATAGAAAAAGAACAAATGTCCCTGTTGGTTAGAATGGCCTCTACGCCCCTGGAGGGTATATTTTCATTGTATTGGCAATACTTGGGAACTGGCACACATGGCTCTCCATACATAGAAATGAAAATTTGGCCCCTGGGAGTTTTGGAAGCCTTACTTACTAGTTGCTAGAAACTGGAGTTATCCACCTCCCTCAGTGCAGTATGACTCAGAAATGATTTCCTTCTTTCTTAACCCCACTCCCCCCCAAAAATATCCTGAAAGTGTTTTCTTTTTCTGTTGTTTATTTTAGAAGAAACACTAATGCTGCGTAAGTGGGCTCTGCTGTGCAACTTACTTTAACACTGATTCTGCCTGGGCTTAGGGCACAAATCCAAGTAAAAAAATTTTCCTTTCTTTTGTTATGAAATAAATGAAGCAAAGAAAATCCATAGAATGACTTCAAACAAAGAAGCCGGCTTGTGTCATTAAACATATTAAATAAAGACCAAATTAAACTCTGACCCTTGCCCTTGCATGCCATGGTATCGCTCTGCAAAAATAGCTGGAGGCTACTGAGAAATTAAGCTTTAAAACCTTTTGTGTTGGATTCAAAATTGTTTAACCTTCTTTCATGCCCTGGAGTTTATGGAGAATGTGGAGATTTCCCCCCCCCCCACATACTGATCTTGGCTCTTTTGTGGCTCTTTAAATCAGAAGTGGCTTTGATGGAGGGTCTGTTCTAACAAATCTTCATCTCGAGACTCTCCATCCTTAGCAACCTAAATTGTTTTGCTAACGAGAATAAAATGGATAATGTTCACATGGCATTTACATTGATCTTCTCCAGTTCCAACAAGTGGCAAAGGTAATTCAGCCTCCTCTCTACCACCTACTGACAAAGGAGAAGATTTTTAATCTATGAACTCCCGTAGTGTTTTATTACTTCCATTGGAAGAGACTGAGGACAATTAAGTTCAGGTCGGCTAAGTCCAGGCAGCTGAACTTGTCATATGCACAGGCAAGGAACCACACAGTGGGATGGTAGAGGGTGGTCGACAGTAAAGTGATGGTGGTAGGATATACACAGAAGAGTGTGAGGTTGGAGGAGAGCTACTCATTGAAACTCCTTTACACACAAGAGTGGTGTGTCTTTCTACCTAGTCTCAGGGCATACTGTGAACGCTGGGACCCTGCAAAGGAAAAGCTGGCAAGACCCCGTTCTTAAAGTTATTTGGTGCCTAGCTCCCATAGGTTTGAGGATCTGGGTCCACGTCCCGCTGGTGGTAAACAGGCCTATCACCTTTGTGGTGGTCGCATTCCTTGGGGAATCGGTATGTATTGTTTGTGGTGTTATAGTTTCTTTGTTTCCCTTGAAAGGCTCTGCTAACATCAATGACCGCAGCATGCTGGGAAAACGCGACAGTGAAATGGCTATCATTGTGCAAGACACCGAAACCGTCCCTTCAGTGATGGATGGAAAGGACTACAAAGCCGGAAGATTTGCTCAGTCACTCCGCCTCCGGTGTTTTAGGTATGAGTGCTAGAAACTAATTACGGTGCATGGAAATCTCATGCTAAATTCTTGGGTGCCAGGAAGATCTTACCCACTGAGGTCTTTTCCCAGCAGGTTGTGGTAATTAGTATTTTGTACTTGTGCAGGAAGATGCAGTCCTGCTGCCTTGCAGGGATTGCATTCCTCATTGATTTTGAAAAGGGAGCATCTGTGCAGTTGTCCATAAAGGATATGCCCGGGATTAAAGATATGAGTGGGTTTAACTCCTGTAAAATCAATGAACCTACACCCACTAACACATGGACTGAGTTTAGCCCAGAGAGTTTTGTGGTTGCCTAGATTTCCCATGCAGTGTCCCATTCCTTCCTTCCTCCCCCCCACTCCCCAATGACTATTTGGATTACAAATCTTGGGAGTCTGTTTTGGTTAAATTTTTCCTTGACCCCTTCAGTAGGGGGAACGTGCACAGAAGACAATGGAACTTTGCTAAGGAACAAATACTGCCACTGCACTGTATCAGTTTTAGGTGGTGGTGTCTTCTTTTTTTTTGTACTGGGAATTTGTTCAGTCAGAGAAGCCATCTGGCAGCAGCACAGCTGTTTTCTCATTAGAACACTTTCCTCCCCCATTTTCCATCTGGATGGTTTTTAAACATAAAGGAGGAGAAGATAAGGCAGTGCTAAGGCTGACAGACTATTCTGTGTAGGAAATAGCGGCAGACAAGGAAGTCTCAGTGCGCGCAGCACCATCTATTAAGTATTAAGAGGACATTATCTAAGGGAACCCTTTTCTTTCTTCTTCAGGATTGAGTTGTTGGGTTCACATCGAAGAGGGAATGTGCCTAGTGGTTAGAGCAGGGGAACGTGAACACAGGGCTCCGCTACTGACAGCCTGATTTTGCAAGATGCTGAACCTCTCTTGGGAGATGTACATTCTCGGCTCCCATTGGTGGGACTGACTGGTATTCTGAACTGATGACTTCAGTCCCCTTCCATTATTACCTTCTGGAAAACCTGCGGTTGATTTTGCAGAAGGTTTCTCACACTCTGATAAACAATATCCCCATCTTTTTTGGTATATGTTTGTGCAATGCCTAGCACAATGGGGCTGCAATGCAAATAATAATAATAATAAAAAATAACAACATGGGTCCTTTATGAGTTTTCGTTTTTGGATGGTTTTCTAGGGTCACTTAACTCAATAACTGCACATGACTGGTTTTGTTACCTGCTGGTTTTGTTTTCCTCCAGAAGAAAGCAGCTGATTACAAGGATCACATTCCTGTTTATGAAAATTCTCTGGAGGGTTCTGTGTTACCTTCCAATGACATCAGTTCTTCTCCCCCCCCCCCCTTTTCAGGGTTGTTCTTGGTGGTTCAGCAGACCTCAGTGCTGATCTTCAGGATCCAGTCTCTGACAGATTCTTCAAGGAGGTGTGGGTTTCAACAGCTGCCCGCAATGCCACTATTTTTGATAAGGTGAAGTACCTGGCTCGTTTTCTCTTTTTGCTTCCAACAGGCTCACTGTTGATGGATGTAAAGGAGAGAAGCAACATTTTGGTTTTGTGGGAGAGGGACTGGTGGGGCGGGAGGGTTCAATCTCTAGATCTCATCAAGATGTTTTGAATACTGAAATTACACAAGCTCTGAGCAGCAAAAGGCCACATCAGATGAAGGGTTTTCTTTTGGCATAACTTTTTGGACCCTTAAATACTGTTGGCAGACAAGCAAGGTAGCAACTCAGATTGTCCTCGCATTTATATACTGATTTTGCAGAGTATTGTAGTTCCAATTTCTGGAGCTCTTGATTTACATCAGCATGTGTTAGGAGAGAATTGGGCCCTGTAAGAAAGAATCATCTATTTGCCCGTATGCAAAGCAAAGCTCACTGCTAAAGCAAACTAGCTATTGCTAATTTTGGATAATCTCCTGTAGGGATCAGGAAAAGTCCCCAGAATCCTAATTTGCAAACTCCAGTCTTTTGCGATTGCTGTACAGATTTTCTCATAAAGGCGGGTGTACAAATTGTTAAGCTCCCCAGGCTCCATTAGCCAATTCACTTAAATATATATGAAGGTGTTTACAGTAGCATCAGTTTCCACTGTGGAATGCATGTCGTGATATTTTCCTGTATGCTTATGTGCAACCTCCTCTTTCTATTTCAAATCAGGTGTTCCGATGCCTTCCCAGTGATGAGGTGACTAATTTAGCCCAGCTGCGTGACTTCATTGCCAAGTCAAAATTGGTAACCCAAGATGCTGCAAAAGCAGCAGAAGAATTAAAGAAGATTCATGGATTTCTAGTGCAATTCCCCTTTCGTTTCCTGGATGAAGAAAACTTGCTGCCTTCTGTTGGAACAAAAGAATCCATGGTGCCCATGGAAGTTTGGACTTAGGATGATTTAGACTGCTTTAGAATTTAAAGTCTGGTTCCTTGGAGACAGTTTGCATACCTGATGATTTCAGGAAGCTTTGTATTGCCAAGGTAGCCACCGAAAAGGTCTCCATCAAACTAATGTGCCTTTCTTAAGGATTTTGGTGGAACAGCTTCAGACAAAATGACACTGTTATGGGGAGGGAAAGAAAATTTGGCACTTATGATCATTGACAAGTTCTATTAATTGAAAAGAACAATACTTCTTTACAGACATATTCTAAGCACCTTAAAGATGCAGGCCACTCCTATGAAGGGAGACAAATCATAATGTATATTACTACTGCCAGCATGATCATACATGTACAGTGATTGTGATACCCAGGAGTTGTAGGCTGTTTGTGCTTTCTAAATCTTTGTGTGCTCGCAGTTTATTACCTAGCTGGAGTTACCCTCTTCATCATCTCTGTTTTGTATCCCCTCAAGTATTCCCTCACTGCTTACACCTCCATAATGGTTGGGAAACGTTGCCTGAGGCCAACTCAGATGTTCCTATGATCATTGCCTATCAAGCTTAGATGTTACATTGCATATATGGCAAAGGACTAACACTCTTATGTCAGAATCAGTGGTGCTGTCTCGTCTCCTGGCCCCAGGGGAAAACATTGGTTTTTTTACTACAACTACAGCAATCAACGTTCCTCATGCTCAGCATGGCACTGTGTAGATCTCCATGAGGGGCAATCCCTAATGGAGATTGAGGTGATGGGAATCTCTTGAATTCTGTTTTTTGAGGGTTTGCAGAACTTGTTTGAGTCCAGCAACTCTTTTTCTTACTATCTAAACTATAATTTTTTCCCCAAGGGAGAATCAACTTTTTAACCCTACATTTTTCTAGCTGAAGGAAATCCTGCTGCTATGTATTAGGGAGACAAGAATCCCAAAAGCTAGGTTGGCAAAGCTGGGTCCTCTGTTTGGATCACAGAGCTGTGGGTATACACTGCATTAAATTCTTAGAGCTTTCCCCTGCTTTCTTTTCCACTGTTTCACCTATAAGGAACAAGAACCTAGTAACTGTTGAGTCAGAGTTGAAATTTTGAGCTGACGATGTTCAAGGTTGATCAAAGTCACTCATACTGAGTTCGATCACCCTCCAGAGGCTAGTGGGGAGATAGCACTGAACTTGTCTCTGGGACCAGCTCCAGTAATGGGAAGACATGGTTTTGAACAGTCTCTGCAATGCAGAAATGTGACTCCATGTCATCCGAGGGACTGATAAACTCACTCAACATGGTCAATCTTTTTGCTTTCCATTTACTAATACGAGTGGCACAATTAATAAGAAACTCAGAACCCTGGGTTCCTATCTGGAGATAGTGAGAAGCTGAGACTCCCATCTCTGAATGCAGAATGTTAACTGATTCAGTGGGAGTGCCATTCACCAAGCAAGGGCCAAATGTGGCCCATAATCTGTGGTCCAGTAAAAGCCCTCACTATTCCTTATACATAAGGCTTACGAACTTTCATTGCTATTTTTCTCTTTGCTAAAAAATTCCAATGAGTATAAGTAAATTTGTCCTAAAAAAAAAAAAAAGACGTTTGACAGGCTTCCAACATGCATTCATTAGTTTATAAAAAAAATCATGACACCCTTTTGAAAGATATGTGCCAACTGTGTTTTGGGCATATCTTACATTTAAGCTGATTGCTCTATATATTTTAAGAAATGTAATTAGGCATAGAGTCATTTTCCAACACTACATCACATTAATAAGTAACAAACACTAACATTCCTCAAGGGCAGCCCAAGTCCTAGCTAGTTGCTATGTTTTGTGTTACTTCATGCTCATATTTTATAGATGCAATTAATTAGTGCTATGGACAGGACTCAAAACCATTCCTTATACTCGGTGAACCAGTGGTCTATTTAATCTGTCAATAGTGCATGAACAGCTTTTATGAAGTAAACTGCAATGTGTTTATAGGTACTGTGATTTTGTGTAGTGCACTGCAGATAACTAGGTTCCCTCAAGATTTGTTGGGCATTGTTATTTAAAATCATATTTGTTGTTTAAAATGGGACACAGGGCTGACCTGCCAGCTCCTGTGCTAGAGAAATATGCTATCAGGTAACCACTGCAAAGCTAGGAAACTAAAACATCAAAATACTTTTGCTTTTAACACTAGCCTAAGGCTTTTAATTTCACGCAAAAAACTGCTGGCCAATTTTAGTTTGAACAAAACTGCCAATATGAAATGATTGTAGCCTGCCACATATTACCATTAAACCACACAAGTATAGAGTCATAGTTGAAAGAGGCCCAAACCAGAACAGCATATTCATTCACACCAGACCTACAACCAAACCTAAAGAAGCATATAATGCTCCTATCATCTTCTATCTGTCTAGATGCTCATATGGCTCCTATCACCCTAGTACCTGAGCATCTCATGATCATTACTGAATCCTTACAGCACCTCTTTGAAGTGGTATTGAAACGTTGTGGCTTCATAGGTAACGTGCCCCAGCTTGTACCCCGGATTGTCTTTCCAAAACTGCAATGCAGCTGACATGCAAAACCCAAGCCGTGAGGCGTTTGCCCATCTCAGATGATGTTAGGGGTCTGATGTCAACCCATACAGCCCAGGAATTTTGGATTAGTATTGAAACACCATTCTGAATCCGCCCCCTTTGTACTATACATTGGTTTTGCAGCATTTGTGGCATATAAAATACCTCATTACTTGAAGATCTTGCCACTGCCTGAAAACAGAGGGTGGATTCACCCTTGCGCCTAGAGTTAGCACAGGATCTATGCAGCCCTTTAAATAAGGCTTAAATAGAATTAAAGTAATGTATAGGCATTGCCCTGGCTCTCTGCACAGGAGTGAATTCTGCTCCGTGTGAAAGGATAGGTTAAGAAATTCTTCATTTTGAATTTCCCTGATTTTGTTGGTTGCCAGACTCTTGACGTTAACGGAACACCTTTATTTTATTTTCCTTTATGGATGGAGGGAAAAGAAAAAAATATTAAGAAGAAGAAAAAAGCCAAGACAAAACTTTGCCATTCCCCATACTCTGGGGAATTGATGCATCTTGAAATCCAATATTTTTCAATGGAGTCATTCAAATGTTGCCAAGATTCTGGAATCCTCTTACACTCTTAGGCCCCGACTCTGCAAGCTGCTCAGTATGAATGGGCACCTACGTCCATGAATAGTTCCATTGATTCCCGTGAAGATTCACACTACGAGTCCAGGGTTCACAAATGCAGAACAACTTGCAGTATCAAGGTACATTACAGTACACGGGCCTACGAGTAGTCACAAGAGGAAGTACTCTGCTCTGTAGCCTTTACAGTGCAATATGTGCCCTCACATCATTCTTCATACATATTCACAGCCTACACAGAAGTTGGTGTCTTTTGTGAATGGCTGTTAATTAGACTTTTCTTTCACATGCTTTGAGGCCACAGCAAGGGTGATGTTTAACACCTGGTCTCTGCACATAAACAGTCACCACTCTTTAGTCCTTAATAGCCTGGTGGTTTTACTTTTACTTTGAATACCCAAAGCAAATCATGGCGAAATCATTTGCAAATGTACGGTACTGTAAGCAGTGATGCTGTTTTTAGTGATAGTAGTTCCTGAAATATGTGAACTGTTTTTGTGGCTTTTATTTTTAAAAAATTGTAAAAAAAAAAAAAAAAAAAATCTCCCCCAGACTCAGATTTTATATTTCATGATTCAACCTGAATGGAAGATTTATGGTGGCTATTCCTAAGCAGGTGCCAGTAAGAGAATTCAACGTCACTTCTTACCATGCCTGTATATATTTTTAAAGAATGGGATATTTTAATATATGTTTTGTTGTATAGATGCAGGATTGGACTTACTTTTTAGCATAGAAAATTATGCATGGTAAAAAAAAAACCATGAAAAATAAGATTTTCGTAATCTAAGCACTTGATTATTAAAATAATTTGTACCAAAAAAGCCACCCATTGCTATGCAGGAGATCCCGGGCTTTTGGCTCAGCTTCTGGGCTTGTACTCCCCAAACCAGCTGACGCTGAGCGTGCGCAAGAGCAGCACACTTAAGGTATGTCTACACTGCAGCTGGGAGTGAAGCTCCCAACCCGGTAGACAGACTCACGCTAGTGGACTCAAGCTAAGCTGTGGACGTTGTAGCTCAGGATGGGTTCTCAAGTCCCCCTAGGCTTGACAGCCCATGCCACAAAGTTCATGCTGCTATTTTTAGCATGCTAGTTCAAGTCCTGCTAGAATGAGTCTGTCTGCCCAGGTTGGGAGGCTAGTTCCTAGCTACAACGTCGACATACCCCTAAGGTCTAATCCTGTCTTCAATGAAAGAGGCTTGCCATTGGCTGACATGACAACAGGATCAGTCCCAAGGGAAGGAGGTGCTTTTTGTCACTCGGCGTCCTCTCTGGCCTTTGAGCAAGCAGCACAGACAGCCTTGGAAGGGAGTCCAGCAACATTTTAGCTTAGGCCAGGTCTACACTAAAAACTTTTGCCCATACAATAATGTCGACTACGGGGTGTGATTTTTTTTTTAAATGACATTTTTATACCAGCAAAAGCCCTAGTGTAGATGCTGGTAAACCGTCAAAAGCATATTTTTGCCGGTAGAAGCTGTGCCCACACTAGGAGGTTTGTCAGTATAGCTATACTGGCATAACTCTGCCAGCAAACCTTTTCTAGTATAAACTAAACCTCAGAAGCATGGTGGCTAGGGCAGCAAGATGAAATGTAAGAGCAATTAGAAATGGGAGGGATTCATAAACTATAACAGGAATTTGGGTAAACTCCTGGGACCTATCCCAGAAGCGCTGCTGGGGAATGACCCCAGTGAAGGTGATGAGAGTTCTGGTGGGGACTGGCACCAGAGAAGGATCAATATATCTGTACATTTCCTTTGTCATATTAGGATCCAGGCATATTTTTAAAATTAATTTCAAGTTTTAGGCCGTAATCTTACAGCCCTTCTTCTGTCCCATTGCCTTCAGCGGGAGTTTTGCTTAAGTGAAGACTGCACGATTTGCCCTCTCTGATATTTTTAATGTATCCTTCTACTCAAATTATGTGATTATCTGCCTTAAAAGGAGACATCTACATTTTTATAGGTGTTTGTACAGTTATTGCACAGAATGTGCGTTTTATTTAAAAATCAAGCAGAGGCAGTTTTGGGACAAATGAAAAAAAGTCGGCATGACCCTTTACAGTGTAAAGTTTACACGACTGCTTTTGTTTTACTTTTGGTTTTTTCACAACTTAGGGCCAGCTCCGCTGTTGGTGTAAATTAACATAGCTCCATTGACCTCAGTGAAGTTCCACCATTTCAAAACCAGCAGAGAATCTGGCCCAGCGTGCCTCCTGACCTCTGATACGAGCAAAGCAAGAGCCTGCACGGTGCCATCTTAGGTGTGCAATAGGACAAGGCGGGCATCTGCCATACTGGCCACATGGCTCTTCTCACCCATGCTGAGCCCCACCGAAATCCAGACCCTTGTAGATTCAGGGTGTTAGTTAGGAGTGTAACTCCATTGCAGTGAATGAATGTTAGGGTGACCAGACAGCAAGTGTGAAAAATCGGGACGGGGGGTGGGGGATAATAGGAGCCTCTATAAGAAAAAGACCCAAATATCGGGACTGTCCCTATAAAATCGGGACTTCTGGTCACCCTAATGAATGTATTCAATGTAAAGCCAGTGTAAATTAGATAGAATTAGGCCCGCAGACTGTAAATCTAAAACTGAATGCAATAGTACTTTTTTTTTTTTGCCTTCTTTTCTTTTCAAGCACTTGTGATCAGTTCATTTTTAACCTACCAGTGCAGTTTCATAAAATAACATAGATATTGTGAGTAATTCGTATTTATCTGGCTCTATCCTGACATGCAGGAAATGAGATCGTTTTTAAATTCACAGGTCAAGAAATGTACAAGGTTCTGCTAACTAAACTAACTGATAAAACAAGAGCTTCCAAAATATTTGTGCTTCAGACGTACAAGGCTTGACGTGATTCCGAATCGCTGTACTTCTCTGCTTTAGACTGATAAAATTGTGAACACATTGACTGCTCCTTCTGTGAAGGGTTTTGAATTGACAGTTTTGTGTCCCTGTTTCTGCTAATGGTTGCTCCCTTCCCTATCCATTACTGTATTTGGTAAATAGATATGTATTAAGTGATTTAAATATAATGTATCAGAAACATTTGGGTGATGACTTTTCATTTTAAATGGCTTTTGGAATGATGATCATTTTGCAAGCCGTGGACCTAATTCTGCTTTTGCACCAAATGAAGAAAACTTCCTTGGCAATCAGTGGATCTCCATGGCAGTGTAAAGACAAAGCAGACTCAGGGTGAAAAAATCATTACAAATGCAGCCCAAGATAAAGTTACCACTGGGACAAGGGGATTGCTAACTTGTCTATAGTCAATGAAAACCAATATATTTTAAAGGAACATTGCTATAAGAACCCTGAGGTCTAGAACCAGGGTGTGTGGGGTTCCCGGCAGGCACTACATCCTTGTTGCAACCAGGAACCCAGTCAGGGCTGTCACCAAGAAGTACTGCAGGAAGTCCCACCCTAAGAGGCATGAATGGCAGCCCTCTGCAATTCCCTGATTGGGTGGCACTCCCTATATAAACCAGGAAGCCATTTCTGGGAGTTTTTTGAGCAAAGCAGATCTTTGGTGTGTGCTTCTGCCCTAGAACCTTCCTCACCAATCCTTGCTGTGACTTACCTTGATCCTGGCTCTTGACTTTGGCTCAGCTCCTGACCCTGATCTTGGTTTACTGACTTTGGCTTAGGACCATTACTAGGGTGACCAGATGTCCCGTTTTTAAAGGGACAGTCCCGTTTTTGGGGACTTTTTCTTATATAGGCGCCTATTACCCCCCACCCCCGTCCCATTTTTTCACAGTTGCTATCTGGTGACCCTAACCATTACTGACCCACCCCCCCCAACCCCACCCCAGTGAAGAACCCTGGCCCAGCCTCACTCTGATTCTCATTCCATGCTCGCAGTTTGGTAATGGACTCTGACTTTGCAATTTGATCTGCTGTGGCCCTGAATTGATCTCTGACCTTGGGTCTGATACTGAGCAGCTCACTTTGTGCCCACAAACTGTCCATGACCCGGCCCTGACAACTACACTCAAATCAGGCCCCAAATTTAGATTTTATGAATACGAGCTTTGTCACGCAGTAGAAATGTTTCTATCACTGTTTAAGTCAGTGTTTCTCAACTGGTGGGTCCCATCCTGTAGGAGGTCACAAAAAGCAATCACTGGTTGTGAGGCATTGAAACTTTTATTACCATCTAAAGCAAAGAAAATCTTGCTCCCCTCATACCCTCCCTCATCAAGGTCAAGTATTCTTTGTCAACCTCTCAAAATACACACCAATGAATTATATGAGCTGAGCATTGTTATCATTTTTTTACTCTCACTTTTATAATAAAATAAATGTAAGGGGATTGTGAAAAATTTGACTTTGAATAAGGGGTGGCCAACCTGAAAAGGTTCAGAAACATTGGTTTAAGGTAGCTAATGGAAATATTTTTTTAAAACTGCCCTATGGTGGTTGCACCCCAAACATTTTAGCCCCAAGAACCTGAAAGTGAAGCTTACTATGGGAGAGGCAGGATAGCCTAGTGAATAGGGCATTGGATTGTGACTTTGAAGACCTAGATTATAGTCTCAGCTAGTCTACTTGCCTGCTGGTTGACCTTGGCCAGGTCAAGTCACCTCTTTGTGCCTCAGTTTCCCCATCTGTAAAATGGGGATAATAGTAGTAATGTCCTTTGTAAAGCACATTGAGTGCTACTGATGAAAAGCGCTGCATAAGAGCTAGGTATTATTATTATTATACACAAAAGTGAAGCTGACTTCACTGAGGTTGCTTTGTCCAAGCTGAGAGAAACAGCAAAAGTAAAACAACACAGATGGGAAAATTTGACTTCTATTTTAATAATCCAAAGGTACATCTGCAAGGAAATTTGTCTCTTTCTAACATGGCTCTTAAATTGTCTGTCCATTTTAAAGCTGAATAAAGGAAGCTCTGAGTTGAGAGAGAAAGGAGCAGGCTATTGCTGACCTCCATGAACAAAGCAGCCATGGCATATTCAAACCCTTTTGCAAAAACAGAAGTGTGCTAATTCTCTGTTTCTTATGCTTTACCCGCCCTTCCAGTGCCCCAAGGCTATCTCTGACTTCAAACCTTTCCAATACAATCTGTTCCCTGGATAAACACAATAAACCAAGATAAGGCAGCAAGGCCTTTCAATGAGGCGGGATGGGGCTGGGACTAAAGTAAGCAGCTCTTGATTGACACCTTAAGCCTTTTCTGCCCTGACGTCTAAATCTCACAGCTAATTATATGCTTCCTGCATCAAACTTCTATGATCTTGGAAGTGAAGATAACAGAGAAGAACAATAGTAACACTGAGGCCTGTCAGTCACTTCTCGGTCATGGAAGGACTGGCTGGAGATGTTGCAATGATTATTATTATAATGTACTGTGGACACGCTTAAAAAGTCAGCGTTTGTCTACAGCGACCACAGTTATTTCCTATTCGAAGTGCAGGCGAAATCTGTGCTATCTCAATGTGCAGTCATGTTGGTGTAGAACTAGTGTACAAGAAGAAACTGCCCTGAATCGAGAGTTATAGGCCTGACTGTCATTTACAGCAAGGCCTCTTTATACCGATGTAAAGCAGTCTTAGGGCTGGTCTACACTGGGGGGGGGGGAGGGGCGGGGATAGATCTAAGATATGCAACTTCAGCTACACTATTCGCGTAGCTGAAGTCAAAGTATCTTAGTTCGACTTACCTCGCCATCCTCACGGCGGCAAGTCGACCGCCGCGGCTCCCCCATCGACTCCGCTTACTCCTCCTGCCGAGGTGGAGTACGGGTGTCGATTCAGGGATCGATTTATCGGGAATCAATGGCAAAATCCCCATTGACTTCAACATGGCCGGGATTTTACCCACCGTACATAATTCAAATGAACAATTTACACAGCTGGGCATTCCTGTAGCTCTCAATCCTTGCTGACGGAAAAGGCAGCATATGGATATTTTGAACAATAGCTGCCATCGCTGCTATGTTTAATGGACTGTTTCTTCTACAGGATGATCCTCTCCAGACATCTTTACACTGAGGGAAACCGACCATGAGCCAGATAATCTCCCAGTTTCTGCTTCCTCCAACAGGTAAATCATTCCAAAGGTAATCTGGCTCAAAACTGTGTGAGACAGAGAGGCAGCAACAGAGGATTGATTCTTTCTTTCTCCCCAAGGCTGTTAGAGCATCTGCCTTCAAGGGCCATGTTGTGAGATCAGTTCTTTGGGCCTCTGCTATTAGAACATCGATCTATCGAAGTCTCAATAATACACTAACTTTTAAAATGGTATGGTTTTTTGTATGCATGGAGTTACTATGGCATTCTAGGTGTTTGGGTAGAGGAAGAAGGAAAAATGATGAGGCTTTGTGGAGACAGCTCTAAAGACTCAAAAAAAATAACAAGAGGTTTCTTTTATTCCCCAAAAAATCAATCTGTTTTAGTTTCTCTGCAATTTGTGCCATCTCTTCTGATTTTCAAGTATGTCTCTGAAGCTCGGATGCAAGTTGAATGAAGGTTTTAAGAGCTTGAATCACAACAGCATGGTGAGTAAAATGCTCAGTTTTTATTGAAAAAATCAAAAGTGACAGTTATAAAATTAGTTCCATTGCTTTGATTGATTACTTGGAATATTTAGCTCAGAATGATTACATCAAGAAGGCCTGTTAAAGTTGAAGCTGGCACATAAATTAATTTTGGAAAAAATCTTCCTTTTTTAAAGAAAAACTCTTCTGCGGTGGTAAAGTGTTTATAACCAGAAACAGAGATGAATAATCTTCTCAACAGTCAAGCTGGTGTGAATAATTAAACATATGGTACTGTGAATTAGTATTTGAGGACAAAGGGAAAGAATAACACAAGATAATGTTATTGTGGCTTCACAGATCTCTGTTATCTTGAGATCAGTACTGCCCAGGAGGAAATGGAAGAGCTGTTAGCTTGCTGTTCAACCGTTGTGTAGTTTCCTCCTAATGGCCTTTCTATACTGTATGTCCCTACTGGGAAACCCTGCAAGTTTTGTGCATGTTGATGAGTCCTGAATCATAAGGATGCTCTTATTGGTGACGAGGCAGTATGGCAGGGGTCGGCAACCTTTCAGAAGTGCTGTGCCGAGTCTTCATTTAGTCACTCTAATTTAAGGTTTTGCGTGCCAGTAACACATTTTAACATTTTTAGAAGGTCTCTTTCTCTAAGTCTATAATATATAACTAAACTATTGTTGTATGTAAAGTAAATAAGGTTTTTAAAATGTTTAAGAAGCTTCATTTAAAATTAAATTAAAATGCAGAGCCCCCTGGACTGGTGGTCAGGACCCGGGCAGTGTGAGTGCCACTGAAAATCAGCTCCCGTGCCGCCTTTGGCACGCGTGCCATAGGTTGCCTACCCCTGCACTATGGTTTACAGTGCAGTAAAGACAGGAACTGGGAATGGGTGATGGTCTTTTATCTCCTGAACCTCCACTTGGGCTGGGAAGGTTGATGGCAGTTGGGAAATTCTAAGGAGCGCTACTGTGCTGTGGTCACCGCTATGACAAGGGTGTGTGCACAAGGGAAGCAGAAGGGAGGAAACAGAAACCGCACTAGCCCAGATAATGGAAACGATAATAACAGGATGGGTTTGTGCAAGTTGTCGTTGGAACAATGCACGGCTGGTATTACAACAATCCTCAGTGCAGACTAGCTGAAGGCAAAGGTTTTCATCAGCACCATCAATGCAGATGGCCTTGGATTGCCTTGGTCTGCTTATTTTAACATTTGATTGGTATTGGTATTCACATGTCTAAGTGCCTCCAGAAAACTGGTTTCTACCCCTTTTCACAGAGTGCAATTCCCATCATCTTCAGTGCATACATCTGAGAGCAGAACAGGAGCCTAACTGTGCAAAACAGTTGGCTAGCACTCTGTGTTACTGCATATTTATAATGACCCCTTTCTAAGCGATTCCCATGGATTGAGTATGTGTGTGAGCAGTTAGCCCATTTTGGAAATTCTTCAAGTAATTACCATACGCTACTAATCCACCCCTGCCTTTCATACTCCCCCTTCAGCTTTTTGTTTTTCCAACAGGCAAGGATTTAAGTGGGGAATGTGAAAGTGAGAATTTCTTCATAAATAGCATGTGTGTTCAAACCAGCACCCAGAGCTGGATGGAACCCCTCTGCCCTTTCTTTGACAGCAAGCTGCACGCTATGCAAAGAGCAGTCCCAGACTTCTGTAGACTTGCAAGCTTGAGCACAGTAGCTGTGTATCAGAGGTTGACCCATAAGAATGTGCCTTTCAGTGAGGGAGCATTATTTTCCCTGGCATTTTTTAATAGTCTTGAAAGATGGATTCAGGACTCAGAATTGGATTCAGATTTAGGAGTTTAGGGTTTGTTTGGGCAAAGCTCTCCTAGAAAAAAATAGATTATTGACTATATCAAATGTAAACCATGATGACTTAAGAAACACAAGCTATTTACTCTACATACAATTGATTTTAGAGGTAGTGGGAGAGGTGGAGTTCCCCTGGACTGCCAATCATGTACTCTCCTTATGTACTCTCCATACCTTTGAAACTGGCACTTCAGGTGTTTAATCTGGGATCTCCAGAGGTAAAAGCATGAGTCACCACAACTTGAGCTAGGATCTGTAGCAGACTCGCATCCTCTGTGGATCAGCTACAGAAGGGGATGCATAAAACATACTGACCAGTAGGTTTCATACTCTGCCTGGACAGAGGAACCTTGTCCTGAGCATGTGGAATCCTGGATCAGCCCCCATTTATGTCATGGCCACCATCTCGGCTGACCCAAGGGACTGACCTAAGGCCTCTGGAGCAAGAGAGCAGGCTTAAGCTAAACAGCCAGGTTTAGTAGCTGGAACAGATTCTTGTCCTCTATGGATTGGGTACAGAAAGAGACGTGTAACAGGGGTTACGCTAAGGCTGTGTCTTTACTGCTGAGTTAACGGGAGTTATCTATGCTTGAATTAACTCCTCTTGAGTTAGCCTCGCTCCAGTGAGAGCCGCCACACTGTGAAATGGCACTTGAGCTGCACAGAGCAATTGTGTTAGCAGTCAGTAGTGCTAAATCAGGCTGTAGCCTGTACTCCCTGACTGGCCAGCCAACTCCAGGTTATACCACCACCGCACTGGAGGAGGGTTTTTGAGTGCAGCTGGGCCTTGAGTTAGGGGCTACACTCAGGTTAACTATGCACTGAAGACAAGTCTTTACACAGCTTGGGACATACCAAAGAGGCCTGGAACTCCTCAAGGCAATGAATGAGTTGAGGATTCAGGATATTGGGTCATCTGAAATTATTGCCTTCAGGTATTTATCCACTTCTTCTTCTACTTTCTACTTCAGAATTCTTTCCACCTTTTCCGCTCTGCAGCTCACAGTACTGTCCATCCCAGCATCAGTCCTGTGAACATCTCCTTACAGATTGCATTGCTGATAGAGAGGAAGGCTGGTCCAGTGGCTAAGGCACTAGCCTAGGACTGACCTGGGTTCAGCTGTGTGCTCTGCCACATACTTCCTGTGTGATCTTGGGCAAGTCACTTAGTCCGTGCCTCAGTTTCCCAACTTTGTTTTTCGAAGTGGGGCTAATAGCACGTCTCTACTTCACAGGGGTTCTGTGAGGATAAATACAGTAAAGATTGTGAGGTACTCAGATACCATGGTGATGGGGGCCATATACCTAATATAGATAGGTACATTTTGGGCTACTAAGGGTGTGTCTACGTGTCTGCGGGGGGGTTAATCTGAAGTTTTTTGATGCCTGTCAGCTAGCTCGCAGTGTAGCGTGCACATGGAACACAAGGTCTGTAGAAGAGTGAAGCTTAGTCTTACATAGCTTCCCTGAGAAGCAAAGGCTCAGAATAAAGGTGCTCCATAACTGACTGAATCAATCTCAAGGTGTAATTACAGCACATAGATTTTTTTTTTCTTTCCGTTTTTGGTTCCTCTCCGAAAACAAGAGCTATGCATCTGCTGCCCTCTAGATGGTGGTAGATACTAAACATGACCAGCATTGGGAAAACATGTCATTGTGTAATATATAAGAATGTGTCCATTTTTATTCAGAGGTTACAAGTTCCAACAAAGCATGTGTATTATATTTACACACCACTGAGGCTAGTTTATATACTAGAAAGAGCCTCTCCCTTAGCCCTGTGTGAATTTGTTCAGTGTCAGTAGGAACATGTAGCCCTAGCAGTACAAATGAGGTAGCAGTGAAGTAGTCCAAATATACAGCACTGCCTCTACTATGGGGTTCTTGTCTTACAGTTTTACTCTGAATATTCCACATCAGAATACAAAAATCATGCATGAAGCAAAATAATGCTCCAAGAGCCAATACCATTGTACCTTTGAACCATATCAGATACACAGTATTTAAGCAACCCAGTTAGTGCTGATGCCAAATATTAAATTAGATCTAACTACAAATACAACAGACCCCTAAACAGCTACAATGGGGACCCAATGTATTATATGTGACTGACCCATGCCATTCCTGGCTGGTAAAAGACAATCAAGAGCACCATGGTCCTCTACCACTGGAGACCACCATTCCCGCCTTTGGAAAGAGCAGTCTACCATGTCTCCCACAACATGCAGTAGTCCTGTCTGTGCTACAAAAACAGCTAGATGCACCAATCTAACAAATTGACACCCAGTGGGCCGTGGGCTATCTCAAGGAGTGCCTCTCCCTCCATGGTAAGGACAAACTAGGACATCTGTGAGGGAAAAATGGACCTGTCCTCAACAAGGATGAGACAAGAGCAGGGAACAGAGCTATCTCCGCTGCTGGCCAATGGCTGTGGAACTCCTTTCCAAAGGAGATAAGAGTCACAGTCACTCTTACTGCCTTCTCTACAAAATGGAATAGCCGCAATAACACTTGCCTCTGAAAAAAGGCAGTTAAGCTAATGGATGATGCAAAGTGACAAAGAAAATTTATGGGCACTGGGAAAAGGAGATGGGAACCAAACATCAACTGTGTAGATTGCTGCTGACTGTAATTTCTGTAGTGCACCCAGATATCACGGTGATGGTCACAGTAAAAGATGACCCACTCGTGCTTTGGAAATTGACATGGGTGATATTTGGAGGTAGGTGATATGGAACCGCTTTGCAGCACCCAGGCATGCTCCTGTGTGTTTACACCGAGCACACTTGTCTGTATCAGCAATCTGAGGAGCTTGTGAAGTTCTCACTTAAACATTCTGTATATCCAACATTGTATGATGAAATGCAGTGCATTTCTTGCTTGCTTTGTCTTAAATACATTAACTGCCTAAAAATGATAATCTCCCAAAAGACTGTATCAATTCTCCAATGATTCACTGCAATATATATCTCCACTTTGCTTCCTCGCAGACCGTATCTGTATGACATCAATTGTACTGAATAAAAATGCTTACAAACCTATTTCCTGCTACAGGATCATCCCATTATACACAATTACACAGTCTAGGAATTTCTCCTGAGATCCAGATGGGTACAGACGAGAGCAGCTATGGAACCAGTGTGTGAGCAGAATAATGAATCATTCATTCAAACCTACACACTAACTTTCAACTCTTGATGTGTTGAACTGCATACGCTGCTTATTGCCCTAAAGAGCCTGAATCGTCCAAATCATTCTGAATTTGGTTTGTGCTGTTTTTCTGCATTTCCTGTGCATCTCAGTTTTATTCTGATGACTATTATTACCCTTTCAAAAAGATTTATTCAAAATATCTCATCAGGAAAATTCTCTTTGGGATGAGACATGTTGTTTTGAAAGGAAGCTTGCAGTAGGATCAAAATGGTGGCTATAATAAAAACAGATTAAAACTAAATTCATTCATATTATTATTGTTGGTATTACTGTACTGCCTAGGAGCCCTAGTCATGGACTAAGATCCCATTGTGCTAGGCGCTGTACACACACAAACCAAAAAGAAGGTTGCTGCCTCTAAAGAACTTACAGTCTAAGTAGAGGAGAAGAGACAGACAGGCGGATGGGAGCACAAGGAAACAGTGAGACAATATTAGTCAGCATGGTAGGCAGTGGTCTCCTATGCAGCTTTTGATTCACTAAACAAGGAAAGCATCATCCTGTATCACTAGTACATGGGTGCTGGAATTAGGGGTGCTGCCACACCTTGGCTTGACGTGGTTTCCATCATATACAGGGTTTACAGTTTAGTTCAATGGCTCTCAGCACTATATTCCCACTCTACAAATTGTTTCAGAACCTCTGCACTAGTAGCTCTTCTTGAGGCTTGTCTACACACAAAGGTTGTAGCATAGCACTTTCACTATAGTATACAATATAGCTAAAGCAGTGTAGTTAAAGTGGTACAACTCCGCCTATCGTGGACACAGTTTTACCAGTATGAAGATGCTTATACCATTATAGCTCCTTATTCCTGTAAATGTAGCTGCTGATTTCACTGTTGCAATAAAAAAGAGTTATATCAGCACCTTGCTTTTAGAAGGTAATTAAATCAGCACCTGATGATTTGCTGAGTTATTTCACTGTTTTGGAAAAAATGCACACTCCTCATAAAAATAATTAAATCAGGACAAAAACTGTGTGTAGACCAGGCCTTACAAGTAACCCAAGAAAATTACAGAACAATGAAGCCCTACTAGCCAATCTTCAAAACAAATGATATGCCAAATAAGAGTGGCCAGTACTTGACTACCAACCATTACAATAATAATAACTGATTGGTGGATTTTTCAAAAATGCTCATCATTGACCCAACAGTGCTTCCACTGAAGTCAATGGGAGTTTTACCATTGGCTAGGAGTTAGAGCAATGCTGAAAGCGTTTGAAGATCCCAGCTCTATATGTTTATCAAACCCCTTTCACCCCAAAAGATCCCTAAGCACTATACAAAACTAGAAACATTATATGCAAGAATCACCATTCAGATGCAGCCACCTCTGGGGTGGAATCCAACATGTTTGACAACGTACATCAATAATACATATGAGGCATAGGATTTTTTAAGACAATAGGCATTTTACCACTTTCTTCAATGGCAGCAGACAGGCCAATTCTGAGCACTATTGAGAATCCCAGTTTAGGAGAAGAAGTAAATGCCATGTCCATTTGAAAATGCAGGGGGAATTTAGGGAGGCAGTCAGGGCTAGCTCCACAAAGGGACTTAGAGCCCAATGGAAGTTAGGAGCCTAAATACATTTGAGGATCTGGGCCTAACTAATTACCCAGATTTGAATTTGGCCAGTAGCTGAACATCCACTGCACCATGGGATCTTTAAAGCCCCATGAGTAGGTGTGGTCAGGGAGATCTCATGTCAATGTCACCTCTGAAGGACAGCACCTTGTGGTGCTCCCCTTAGTACTGCTGTCCCCCGAACGGACTCCTTTCCCTGTTGTAAAGCATTGTAGTCAATCTGGAGAGCCATGGTAGCAAGGGCAAAATCCCTTTTCCCCACGAGAAAGGGTTGCTCAGGGTGCAGCAGCACAGGAGTTGTTTTGCAGCACCTGCCACCTTCTGGTATCACTTAGTGAAACAGTTTTTAATCAGTGTCAATGTTCTCTCCCTTGGCATCATTCTTCCTGGCCTTGTAAATCAGTCTGATGCACAGGACAATGGCAAACGCTTTCCGGAAAACAGATGAATTATAGCCACTGCTTCATCATTATCTGCCAGTTCAAAAAGATTTGAGCATACTTCTTAGATAAGAATTTCCTTTTATGGCACCAGGCTACAGATCGTGTACTAAATTATACTGGGTGTGTCTAAATGGTGTGTAAACTAACCTGCCACCAGTGTTTCCAATACTTTCCCTCCAGCGAGGCTACTCCGGAGCTGTAGCTGAAATAAGCTCCATTGATCCTTTTCCAAAAATGGAAGCATTAGCGTCTGACCAATTCTCTGGTGTTCCTGCTATATTGGCTACCCCAAACGGTCAAATATCATGAGTCAAGCTGCCAAAAACCATGAGACTGGCTTCAAGTCATGAGATTTAAAGACTAATAATCAAAATGTTGGGGATTTTCTTTTTTACCTTCTGGCTTTTAAACCTTTAGGGGCCACATTTTCAAGCTTTCCCCCCCCCCCCCCCCCCACTGCTGCTATGAGGGCTGGGAACAGAGATTCTCACATAATCATCTGACTCCAGGATCTGGGGCTTTAAAATCACTACATATTGTAAGGCTAGTGATAAAACTGTGAGAGCTGCCAAATCTGCCTCCCCATAATAAAGACACAAAAGGCCAAATCTTCAAAGGTATTTAGCCGCCTAACTTCTATTTAGGTGCTTAAATACCTTTGAGGATCTAGGCCAAACTCAATGCTTAGAACTGTTCTTTGTGAGTGGGTCAGCGTAAAGCTTTAAGTGGGATGTACATGGTGCTTAGGCCTTGTGCTAATTCTCCAATTGCATTACTTTCACCCTCTATATTTAATAGGTGCCAAGCATTTTTTTAAACAAAATCCAAGTGGTTGTTTTCCAATTCTTCACCACACAAGAACATATGCTTCTGATCCACACGTGCTTATTGTTTATGATCGAATGGCAGTTAGTTCGGATCTTTTTGCTGTAGTAAGACTGAAAGGCGAACTAATCTTCTGCACCAGAGAGAATAGGTTCATTTGGTGCCAACATTGTTTAAACAAGTAGTGCTGATGAAAGACCTGGAAGAACTAGAGAAACCAAAAACAAACAATGAAAATAGATAAGTCATTTTTGGCTACTGGATACTTGTCCATTATAGACCCCCAGTTTTGCATGCCTGAAAAAAAAAATCATTATTCTGAAAGGGTGGGATCATGTTTGAAGATCTGTATTTTGAGCAGGGCAAATCTGCCCCACCAGTTGTGTTGTAGTTTTTCAGGATTTGTAATGGGTAATTTTAGTTGGGCATTAGCTCAGCTCTTAAACAGAAATCATAGTAGTTAAAGATAAAAAAGATCTTGGGTAAAATTTTCAAAAGCACCTAAGGGCCAGATTTTTAAAGGCATTTGGGTGTCTAACTCCCATGGTCCTAAGTGACATAGGTGCCCGAGTCCCAGTTTCAAAGCAATCAATGAAACCAGTGGTAATTAGGCTCCTTAATACATTTGAGAATCTGGGCCTTAGGAGCTTAATTGCCATTGACTGTCAATCAGATGGTTATAGTCCTCATCCCACCTGATTTGAATCTCTCTATCTCCCATCTTATTGACATCTGCCTTTAAAAATTTACTGCATGTCCATTCTCCACCCATTTAACTTTAATTTCTGTTCTAACCCGAAGCCTAATAAGATTATGATTGCCACTTCACAGCGTGGGCTGTACCTGCATTGACAGTCTCAGTCATGACCCCTGCATTACATAATGTCGAACCTTGTCTGGGATTACGCTGAGGGAGTCTGCCCCCTCTACCAGGTGTTTTATAAAGATACCTTTGACCTTATTCTCTTCACTTCTCAGGCTCTCGTTTATCCTGGATAAGGGAAACTGCATGTTAGCAGCAGACTGGGCCTTTCCCCTTTTATTTCCTTTTTCTCCTCATTCACTTCATATCACAGATGTTGTTTTAAGTTATCTGATCTGCAACAGATTGCAGGGAAATGAGTCATCCCAGGATGTATCCTCAGTTTCCCCCTGCAATGGTGCTGCACCATTACCCAGATTTTCTTGACTTCCCTTCTCCAGGGTGAAAAGTTTCTTCATTCTTTCTCCTCCTCTATTCTCCTGTCTATTACTACAAGATCATACTTCCCCTTGTTTACATTCTTCAAAGAGATTTCTGGCGCAGCCAGTGTAGCAATTAATGTTCTATATTTATTAATATTTGTATTAGAGTAGTGTCTAGAGGTCCCTTATCAGAGCCTCACTGTTCTAGGCACTACACGGACACATAGAAAGGGGCAATCTCTAGCCTTAGAGCTTAAATCTAAATGGCAGACAAAGGGTGCGAGGGGAAATAGAAGCACAGAGAGATGACGTGACTTGCCCATGGTCACACAGAACTGGGATTAGAACTCAGCTCTCCTGACGCTCAGGCCAGCGCTCTATCTACTAAACCACATCGCCTCCCCTTTAGGTGTCTAACATATCCCTACTGAACCTTTTTGCTGAACCCCTCCTTATAGCAGGCCCTATTGGGGCAATGAATGTAAAGGATTCAGACACAATGGGTCTCCACAACAGCGGTCCCAGCCCACTGTCCATGAGCTGAGAGATTCCTTTGCCAGGCATTACAGGCTTGAAGTACTTAGAACTGCTGCTTTGTATAAAGTCCCCTCTAAGCCAGGGAACCAGTGGATGCTGTTGCTCAGAGCCCAGGGTTCCAGATTGTTCAATGAGCAGAAGCAGATGGGGAGATTTTTCTCAGTCTTTACATTCTGGGGGAAATCATGTGGCAAGCTGGAGCCCAGACAAGTGCTCAGAGCCGCATGTTGTGAGCAGCAACTATAGAAGCCATGGGCAGAACATGACAACAACTATTGTATTGATTGATCCTCCTTACTTATACACAGAGCTGGCTATCCTTATGTGCCAGTAGATGGCACTCTTTCTGTTAATTCCATACATACAGCTAGCTCTCTTTTACATAAAACTCTCCTCCCAAGATGCAATAATGGCGAGAATTAACTAGCTGTTAGATTTGTTTGTTTTAAATTGTAGTCTATTTTCTATAGACCTGTTATTGTCAATAGTATAATCCAGTGTAGTTTGTACGTACCTTTCAAAGCTAAGGAAGAGTCCAAATGAAGAAAACCAAGTTCAGCGAGGTGTGGAAAAAACCGTATTGGAAGCAGGTAACTGGTCGCTCATCCTAGCCAGACAAGTCTGAACAGCAGAGGAAAAGGGATTGGTCCAGATGGTCATTTCACAGATGAGTCTCAGAAAAAAAAATAGTTTGCTGTGTCAATTTATGGTCCGGGGAGAGGAAGCGAGAGTCCCGTGTGTCCATCCCACTAAAACCCATTCCCATTTGCCCAACACAGTAACCCCCACCGATTTTACTGTACTTCATAACAATGTATACATGGATTTAATTCTTGTGAAAGTTGCCAGACTCACAGCCATAAAAGAAACAGATCCGGGCCAGGTAGTAATAGAGCAAACTTCCCCTCGCTGCCCTGACAACGTGCCTTACCTCTGAGATGGAGAGACTGTTTTAAAGGGTGACCTGGTTTTCATGTCCAGTCATTCCTTGGTGTTTTATCTGAGATTGCCAACAGGGTGTCAGTTAGTGCTGGTTTGTAACAGTTTTTTTGTGAAGCAGGGCTAGGAAATGGACTGAGATCATCAATTCATTCACATAGACCACTCAGTGATGATCAGGAGGAATCATAGTCACTGTCAAAACAGGTTTAATCTAACCCAATATCCTAAGGATGAAAGACTTCTTGTGGCTTTGCCAAACCCCCAAACCATTTTGGTAGTTCACTTACCCCGGGCAGTTTTACAAAAGGGCCAGTATGTAATGTTACTGTGTACAGCCAATAGTGCATTGCTAAACCAATAGACAGTGCGCATGCTCTTAACGTTACTGAGCAAATTAAACTATAAAGTGGAAGGTTCACTAATGCATGTTGAACTTGCTCTGGCTTTACGAAAACCCTTTCCAAAGATGGTGTAACATGAGAGAGCGCCCATTACCTGATGTCTCAGCTAGTTCTTCACAGTGTTGGATTCCCTGTCACTATTTTAACTGTATTTTAGACAGTTAAGGTGGCTAAGAAAGTCACTCTCGCCAGGGTCTTTGCTTTGGTCTTTTCTATGCATTGCCCCACACTTTCAAAAGGCCTGATCCTGTAGTCTTGTACATGCAAAATTTCCAGTGACTTCCAGGAAAGGACAATACTGCCAAACCCAAGAGATCAAAAATCATGGGTCAGGACCAAAAAATCATAGGATTGGCTTAAAAAAAAAAGTCATGATTTTAAAAAAACAAGTTGGATTCTTTTTTATATGCTGCCTGGCTTTTGAGAGTTTGTGGTATGTTCAAGTTATGCTTTCAAGCTTTTCTCTGCCCCCACAGGGGCTAGAAACTAGGAAAGAATGAAAGATTTTCTCCTAATCGATTGACTCCAGGCGCTATGGTTTCAAGAAGACTGGGAAATGTCATACGAGTCATGGTAATGGCAACACTAACTGAGTAACGTGTACGTAAGGGCAGCTGGAATGGGCTCAACATTTTTTTATCTGGGCAGCTATGTCTGTTTAATTGAAAAATTCCCCACTCTGCATTTCCAATTGTCCTCTAACAGGATCTTTCTATGGTGGGGAAGTCACTGAGCAAGAGTGGGAGGGCTGAGGTTTGGGCTTTTAAAAAATCCAACTTGTTGGGTTTAGTCTTTTGCTTTTCACATCAATGGTCCTTGCATTTAACTGGGCTTGTGCATTTGTATTCAACACATTCCCCCAAAGCGGAGGCAAAATACTTCTTGTGTTTCAATTACAAATAACAACCAAACGTGGGGCAATAATTAAAAATAAATTCATAAGTGGAGAAACAAGGATGGGCTTAGGGCCAGGTTTCCCTCCATTGTCACAGGTGCTCATGTAGTTTTCTTACACACATCTATGTCTCCGGTTACTCTACATTCCTGGCAGTCACTCAAGCCCCACAGCATATGCAATGACAGCACTTATACCAGCTGCAAACGGATGGGTCTAGTTATGTAAACATTTTTTTCCCCAAGGAAAGATATTACACCCTGCCCATACATCAGGACTGCTTGCCATTAAAATCCAAATTCCCTGTGCCCTGACTTTTTCTTAATTAACTTCAAGACAAAGTATAATTTGCCAAAACATAGAGCCAGATTCTCTTGTTTGGCTGAACTATGGTCAGTGCCGAACCAGGGCTAGGGGCAAAAGTGGCTTTAAGTCTCCAGCACACGTTAAGCTATCTGGGGAAGAGCGAGAGACTCAAGATATACGGTATATTTTAGAATCCAGAATAATCAACATTAAGATAATATCAAAATACCAAATCTTTCAGATCAGAGGGACTTCAAAATAGTGCAGATGTTCAGACCTGCAGTCAGGGTTGTGAAGTTGGAGATATTCACTAGCACAGAGTCTGGGAGGACTTTCATGTTCTGAAGGCTCTGGAACCATCTTGCCGTACTGGGTTGAATAGCAATAGCTGACTAATTATAGAAGTGATGGGTTTTATCCTTGAGATCACAGCATGAAAGCATGAGTTAATATTCCCAAGCAGGGCCATAGTTTGCTAAGGGGTGAAATCACATGACATTCCCTGCAATCAGTGCACAAATAAGGTTTTGCATAGGTTTTTTTGGTTTTTTTTGGACAATTCTAATCAGTGGGGTCTAAAGTCCTATAACAGATTCAATACACACATACCTTCCACCCTCAGATTTGGTCTTTGATGGTTTATTTTTTGGAGAAGAGGCTCAACATAAAGCATCATGGAAATGTGTTACATAAATAAATAATACATTAGGCTTCAGATACTATATATGGACTAATAGGGGACTATCAAAGACACAAATGTCAGTGTGCACATGCTAACTGAGGCGGGCAAAGCTTTGAAAATGCAGTTCTATTTTATTTTAAAATTGCAGCTTCTTACTTGAACCTCTATTCAGCCCTAGCCAGGGTAAATAATAGAAGATCACTTCCAGGGGCATTAGCATCCCCTGGCCCTGAAAACCATCATTTAACTCACACAGGCCAGATATAGGGCTTAATCATAAGCTACATGTGCCACAAAAAGCAGTGGGGCTTATTTTGATACACTTTATACCATTGTTTTTGGAGTGCTTGTAGGACGTAGTCCAATCTGGTCAAATTACAAATGTTTGAGTGATCAGGTGTAGTCCCTCCCCCCGCCCCTCCGAGGATGAAATCTTACCTGCAGTGACAGGTTAAACAAAAGAAATATTGTTCCCTAACTAAATGCAAAATGTATAGGGGAAGAACATGCACTTGGAGGTATGGTTAACACAGCATGTTGAATTGTACCAGCATCCTGTCTCTTTATTTGCAGTGTCCTTAGATATTTAAATGCGTAGTGTTGTTCTCTGTATATGAATCCATGGAGTTGTTTCAACAAGCCCATGCTGATTCCCCCATTGCACTGATTACAGATCTTTGGTTTTAAGTGATGCAACAATTAACTATTTTAAGAAGCTTTTCTTGTCATATGTTCACTCTGGGCCAAATCCTGCAGGCCTGGCACACAAAAATAGCTCTGCTGAACTCCAAGAATGCAAATGGGATCACTTGCTTGATTAATGGAGCAGGAGCAGGCCCTGAAGTTCTCTGTTAAAACTCCCATTTCTGAGCTTCTTGTTGAAGAGGCAACATCAATAGTGACAATGACGTTGACTTCATTAGTAACTCCAGATCTGCACCAGTGTAACTGAGAGCAGAATTTGACTCTATACCATACGTATCAGTGGCTATGATGAAGCAACCCCACTCTGATGCTGACATAGTTATTAAATAGCTGCCTTACATTGATGTATATAGGGTGATGTACAGACCAGCCAGCATGGGTGATCCAAGCAGCTGAACTTCCCAGACCAAGCCCAAAGATCTGGTGGAGCATTTGGCTGGCCCTGTGGGAGTCTCTTTTATACCCTAGTTACAAGGTAACAGCACTGAGGATCGGAAGGAAGAAATTGTTTTTGCACCATTCGTGTACAACTGAATATGAAAGTTCGTCCTAAGGGAGATACTGATTAAAAGACACCAAAGGCTTCCAGAAAGCCTTTGTCTTTCCCATGGTGTGTCTTGCAGAGACAATCCTAGTAGAGCTTTAGTGAAACCTTACATGAAATGACAACATTCATAGGGAGCAGAGGACCTTTCAGTGATACTAAATTCTTCAAAAGGCATCACCTTGCTTCTGTGTAGTCCAGCAAGTGCTAGGTATATCTACCAAATGGCCAAGGGAGATATTGGAGTTACCTTCAGTGGAGAGACAAAGTGGGTAAGGTAATGTCTTTTATTGGACCAATGTCTGTTGGTGAGAGAGACAAGCTTTCAGGCCACATAGAACTCTTCTTCAGGTCTGGAAAAGGAACTCCCAGAATCACAGCAAAATGCAAGGTGGAACAGATTGTCTAACATAAATAGTTTAAGCATAATCTCCTGGGACTGACCTGGCTACAGCTATACTGGATTACCTTCAATTGAGGCATTTATAGGTAGGCTTGACACTCAGCTGTTAAGGGGGGCTTGTTGGTAATGAAAGCAATCTTTCCATGACACAGGAGGCTGGTCTAAATGACCTACTAGAAGCCCTCGCCCCTTCCAACTTCTTGTTTCCATCTGGAGACCCCACAGGGGAGGCGTTGACACCTACTGGGAATTAGAGTAATTTCTATCAAGAGGCTTCAAGGTCAACACCCCATTGAGGTAACACCCAGCATTACTGTTGCAGAGCAGGCTGTATACAGACTTAGGCCTTGGCTACACTGGCAATTCACAGCGCTGCACTTGCTGTGCTCAGGGGTGTGAAAAAACACCCCCCCTGAGCACAGCGAGTGCAGCGCTG
Organism: Emys orbicularis; assembly: GCF_028017835.1. Classification (NCBI taxonomy): domain Eukaryota; kingdom Metazoa; phylum Chordata; order Testudines; family Emydidae; genus Emys; species Emys orbicularis. Next base: position 91,714,324 of record NC_088691.1, on the reverse strand, counting down.
TAAAGCGCCAGTGTAATCAGCGCCTGCAGCGCTGCACGCTCCCTCGCAGTGCTGCAAGCTACTCCTCTCGGAGAGGTGGAGTACTTGCAGCGCTGCGAGAGAGCTCTCGCAGCGCTGGCGGCGCGACTACACTCGCGCTTCACTGCGCTGCCGCGGCAGCGCTGTGAATCCACGAGTGTAGCCAAGGCCTGTGTAAGTCAACTCTGCATTCAAATGTTTTTCTACATAACCACAAATATATATATATTTACCATGCAAGCTTAGATTGTGCAGAAACTGTACCAGCAAAGTACTGGTGCTGGGCAATGCAACATGCAGGCTCAGTCTGACCCCTGGTCAGTTTGGGAGTGATCTCACAAGCCCTGGACAGACTCCCAGCTTCAGAAGCAAGAGTAGTCCCAGCGATGTAGGCTACTAAAATGAAAATACATAGGGTGAAATCCTGGCCCCAGTAGAGTCCATGAGAGTTTTGCCTTTGACTTTAGGATGGCTAGGATTTCATTCATAGACCATATGCTATGTGCTACCCCATGATGCTCTCCACTGCAACTCTGACTGTGGCGATCTATCAGAGTGTGAACTCTGCAGGGCTTGGAGGAACCAGGAGCAGAATGCAACAGTCATGCCCCACAGCTCTCCTTCCTACTGCAGCTTTTCGGGCATGCAGTTTTGCATGTCCTAAGGCCTAACTGTGGCTTCTAATACCCACTCCTCTTCCAAGCAATATTTACTGACACACACAACTTCTGAGTAAGGTCGTCCATTTACCCAAGGGAGAGGCTAGGACAAATAGAGTGAAGTTTCCTCACTGTGTCACATCGCACTGCTTATAGTGTGTAATGACTCGCATTGTGTTGAGTGATACCATGCCATGTTGTGGAGTGACTCAAGTGATGCAGATAAGGCTCACATAGAAATACCGTGCTGCAGTCACTCATTATTAGTGTGGATAGCACCTGTTCTACTAAACAATAGTGATGGTCACCAATAATAAAACACAGGCAAAGCCTCTCGGTGTGATAGTGACGTACCCAGAGTGTTCTCCATTGCTTTGCATCTCTCCTGTGGAAAGTCACATCAGCATGAGAAGGGACAAGCAGATGATGTATCAATTAAAATGCATTTGGGAAGATCAATAGATGCAGGATGGACACAAGTAGCCATTAATTTCTGAGTATCTTGTAACGCAGCTGCGGCAGGAATCACGTTAGCTTGAAATCCAATTATTATCCATTTAATAGAGTATTAATATTTAAACACCCTTTAGTGTGTTTTGGCAATGCCCTTTACCTACTGCATTTCGTGTAAAAATGTTGGCCTAGATCCTCAGCTGGTGGAAGTCAATGTGGCAGTGCCAATTTACACCAACTGAAGATCTGGTCTTTGAAACCAGTGACTCGGATGAATCTTTCTTCCTTCCCCTACTAACAAAATATGTTAGTGGACAGGATATTGTCAGTCAATAGGCCCCAAATCTGACCTACCATGCTTCCTTATTTCAGTCACTCTTTTTCTTTGCAAAGTCTGATCCAAAGCCTATTGAATTCAATTAGAATCTTATTAAGCAAATGTGTCCCGTTAACACACATCTTTTTTTATATCTTAAATCATTATTTAAATCATTATTTAACTTCAATCATTATTTTTTATAACTCAAATCATTTTTATAACTTAAATCACAATTTGAATCCCATATTGGGACAAAATTGATTTATTATTATTTATTATTAATATTTTTGCAGAATGAAATATTCAGAAAATTTTCAATTCAGAAATGACAAAATATTTTGTTTCCAAATTTTTTAGTGAAACAAATCATTTTGATAGTCCTTGAAATTGAAATGTTTAATTTTGGTTTATTGAACTGATCCAGAATGATTCATTTCAAATCAGTTCATTATTAAATTGCATTTCTGTATTGTAGTGCATTGCCTTATGGGAGTTGTAGTTCAGGAGCCTCAGGTCCCCATTCTCCACTATGGACTATGCTCCTTGTCTGTACTACATCTACCATGACACATCTACAATTATATGACTCCTATTATGTACTAGGCTGCTTGGTGAGACGGAACTCTGCTTTGTATCATGGGAGATATAGTTCTTTAGTGAGCCCAGCCAATAGGATAGAATGGGTGCCCAAACTATAGTTCCCATGAGGCAATGCAACACGATAGGAAAATGCTGTTTAATGCTGAACTGATTAAAAACGAAGAGTTTCTGGTCAGTTCAACAAAATGAAATATTCTGATTCAAGTGAAACTAACCCAAAATTAAATATTTCTTTTCAATTTTCTGATGGAATATCAAAAATGTTCAGCAAAACTGAAATTTTTGCATGGAAAATTTTGATCTTGCAAAAACTGCATTTTCCATTAAAAAAAATCATTCAGATAGAAACTTCCTAGCTGGCTGAAGTTTCTGCTATCTGGATTCTATGTCCACTGCCACCAAGACATTATATGTAGCACAATTACAACAATCTTGAAGTCCTAAAGTGATCACAGATTTGGATATTATAAACACACACACACGAATAATAAAGTCATTTCTTTTCGCGGAACAGCCTATCAACAGATGTTTATTATGACTGTAGCTGCATTTGCGCACTGAAGTGCATTGAAGCAATTGGCATTTTCACTACACTTCACTATAAACTATAATTCAGTATATTTATTCTGTTATTGATATAAGTAGGCTCTCTGTATATTTACCATCTTCAAGGACAAATTATAGGCCTCAATTCTGCAAGTAACTCTGCCAGCATGGTAGCATCATATTGTTGCAGGTGTCCATGCTAGCAGGCCTGTGGAAGGATTAAGACTTATATCTGTTTAAAAAAATCATCTGTTTCATAAATTACACTTTATATTCTCTAAATTGAAAGAATATTAAAAGTACATTTTGCTCTTTTCATTTCTCTCATCTAGAACAATGAAGACAGTAACATTGCTTTCATTTTTGTTTTTTTGCTGGCTTCTAGCCAATTTGGCTTTCAGGTTCCCATGTATTAGTACAATATTGCAATGTTTAGGTTACAACCAATATAAACATCACTTGGTTTAAAAAACAATTCCATTGTTTAAAAAAATGAGAGAAGCGTGGCAACAATTTGATTGTTCCGTGGTTTTGTAAAAGCTTTTGTCCCTGTAATTTAAGATTTGAGTCAAATTAGGTCCTTTAAATGTCAGCAGAGATTAATCTTTTTGTGATATGTTAATGATTTCCTTATTCTTGTATTGGAAACGCTGATACGAGCTCAACTATGCTTGCATCGCTGCACCACTAAGCAGGCTTTCAACCCTTATATTTCTGTATAAGTCAGTTACCTGAGACATTTGGCGGTTCAATTAAAAGAATTACATTCTGCTTTGCACTTGGAATTTTCTAGGGGAAAATGCTCTAACTACCAGCACTGGGTGATGACGCTGTTGCTCTGTTTCTCTGCATGTATCAGTAACTCTGTGATCAGTGCTAATAATGATAATAAGACATTGATTCAGTTCTAGAGCTCTGAACTTCCTTCCCTGCAGGGTATTCACTGTGCAGACAGCACAGTGACCGTGAACAGAGGAGACAAAGTGGGGTGGGGTAATGGGCTGCCCCTAGATCTGCGCCTGGCTTATGATATCCTATTGCTTATGGGGAAATTTCAGTAGCTAGGCTCTGTTATGCTAGGCTAGCCCACTGGCTACCTCTGCTTCCCAAATTACTCCTGGTAATGTGTGTGCTGAATCTCAGACTACAAAACCCTTTATGCACTAGCTGCAAGCATCAAGCCTTTCTGTCAATTGCATGATTGTTTGCTATTAAAAAGAAGTGCAAAGAGCATCTTAATCCATGAAGCACAATTAACATCCAACTGCTCTTCTGTACACAAGCTACTGTGTGGCTGTGTTGCCACTTCACAGATCTGCATTTTGTAAGATTCCCACATAAACCTGTGAAATTTGACAATCTCCCCAGTGCATTCTCTATAATATCCTTCCTGAGGCAACAAATACATGGAATGTACCAGGTTTGGGGGTGGTTGAGAATAACAAATAAGGAAAAAGGTAAAAGCTGGATCTTCCTGGATCCAACTGGATTCTGCTAGATTCTACTGCACTCAAAGGCCTTGGCTACACTCGGGACTTCCCAGCGCTGCCGCAGCAGCGCTGTGAAGCGCGAGTGTAGTCGCGCCGCCTGCGCTGCGAGAGCTCTCTCGCAGCGCTGTATGTACCCCACCTCTCCGAGGGGAATAGCTTGCAGCATTGTGAGCGAGCGTGCAGCGCTGCAGGCTCTGATTACATTGGCGCTTTACAGCGCTGCACTCGCTGTGCTCGGGGGGGGGGGCGTTTTCACACCCCTGAGCGCAGCAAGTTGCAGCGCTGTACAGCGCCAGTGTAGCCAAGCCAGTCTAGCTGCTTCTACTGAACCAAAAAAATCCAGTTGTTGACACACCTCAGAACAAGAGCACTGCAAAAAACAACAGATCTGATATCTGGATCCTATTGGTTCAAGACAATTTTTAGGCCTCAACCCCATATTGAATGGCATAGATAGAGAATTAAGTGTGGGCACTCCTTCTACACCTAACAATTCCAGACCCTAATTCATCCTGGAACATGAGTGCTGCGAAAACCTGGATTCATGCATCTGAATCTTGGCAATTTTTGGCCCCAGCCCCCAAATTGTACAAACCTAATATACCATATGTGGCTGCTCTTGCACCAGGATGTGTGGAATTCTGAATTCTCTTGGTAAAGAAGGAGTGGCAACATATGTTGTCTATTTTAATGGTATAATTAGGGGGGTTGGGGGCTCGGCAAAAAATGGAAGGATCAAGCTGCTAAATATTTGTGGTGCTTTTGTGCAGAGATGGGTCTGGATTTTTGAAGTGGAATTTGTGGAGCTACCATTCTCTATATGGCTGGTAGAATTCCTGGATTTGGAATTTAAATAGAACTATCTGAATTGAGCAGGATCCACGTGCCAGATACACATTTTTGCAGAGCTGCTGCATCGGTTTGCAACAGGGCCTGGATTTTTTTGGAGTGTCCATATTTTTTACCCCTCTATTTAGACAGTAAAACTTGGGGAATTAGTGCTCAAAATTGACTGAATGCAGCAGGACCATGCATGTGTTTTTCCAGTGCTATTGGGCTGGGTTATATCAGGGTCCAGATTTTTCTCTTAAAGCAGGAACAGCTACACTTCTTTTCAATTTAGATAGTACAATGGGCCAAAATTTGCCAAGATCCAGACGGATCTAAGTGCCAGATCCGGGTTTTTGTGGTGCTCCAACTGTAGGAAGGATGTGTGTGTGTGTTTGTGGGGGTGAGTGTGTTTTTTTTTTCTTTTGAAGGGATAGGATCTGTTACAATTGTTCTTTATTTTGATGGTCCCATTTGAGGGTTATAGGTCCACAAATCGGCAGGGTCCAGGTCCAGGCAGTTTTTACCTTCATTCCTTTCCCCTGAAGGATAATAGTGCAAAACACATGGCATGGAAATACTGCCTCTCTCCTGAGGGAAGGCAACACCCACTTTGTGACTCTCACTCCTCCCAGGAAGCCGTGATAGACACTTGTGTGGCTCTCTCTCCATCCGACTGGAGGAGTTGATGTGTCTCATTATAACAGCAGCCAATGCAGCCGCCATCCACAGAAAAGCAGAAAGCATGTCCTATTTAAATACACCCACTCCCCAGCATCACCATTAGCTTTGCACCGGCCTCACCCTCCCTACCAAAAGGATTGCAAAGGAAGATTTGCCCAGGCAGGCACCGTTTGCTGAGGGATTTTTGTTTTGTTGTGTTATTTTTTTTGGTTGTGTTGTCTTTTTCCTTGGCGCGCTGTGGGGGTGTCTCGCACCCCGACCCCCCGCATGAGGAGAGGAGTGTAATAGACCCAGGTGGGGATCCACGCAGAAGATCGCAGCGTTTCATTTATATTTTTGGTCAATTTCACCGGCAAAGAAGTAAACATGGCGAGTGATTCTCCGGCTCGGAGCCTGGATGAGATAGATCTCTCAGCCCTGAGGGTGAGCAAAAAAAATCCTACTCCTAATCCAACTCCCCCCGTCCGTGTCTCCCCCCACCCCCTGCGCGCTTTATGGCTCGGCATGGGATAAGTTTGCTATTTTATGCAAGCGGGTGGCATTTATTCGGCTTTGCAAGCGTGATTCGGGCGCAGCTCTGGGCGCGCGCGCCCGCGTGTGTGTGTGTGTGTGTGTGACAGAGCCCCAGTGAGTGAGCGTGTGTGTGATGCTTTCTGAAGATCGAGGGGGGAAATAAATAAATCTGCAGAACTACAACCTGTCCCCCCCACCCCCACCTCCCCGCCATGCACGGAATAACTAGCCCAGGGGGAGCTGCTAGTCCATATTGCCCGAGACATGTTCTGTTGCCCCCCAGCGCTGTGTGTGTCCATCACGTAGCTTTCGATGGGGGTGGGATGTAGCTCACTCATCCCGACCCCGTCTGGTTGGTCGGGTTTTGTTTTGTTCAGGGGGGGAAGTGTGGGGGTAAGTCCAGGCTTGCCCGGCAAGTGTTTCCTTTCCTCCGTTGCTATTCGGCCAGCATCTGGCACGAAGCGAACCTGCTGCTGCAAGGTAGCGACCCTGGAGCGGCTGGAGGGAGCTGGGGACATGTCTGTGTCTCCCTCTGCCATGCGCTCCGCTGGGTCTGCGCCGTGTGGGCTGGGCTGTCTCTGCGGCTCTGCTCCACCTGGGAGAAGTGTGACATTTCCCTTTCATCTGGGTTCAACCAGGTGACGGAGACATTGGCTTGAATTAAAGCGCACACACACACACACAGCCAGACGCAAACAAACCCTGGCCAGGGAGGATGTGGCTTTTCATTTCTTTTTGTCCTGAGATATGTGGTCATTCTTACAGCAGCAGTTACCCTACTGATCTGCATGCTCTTTCGTGGGGCCTGGCTCAGCTGCTGCCTCTCCCCTGTATGGGGGGGGGGGGGGGAATAGAGTCCATTTTGACGCTATTGTTGTGAAATTAGAACATAATGAGCCCTTAATGATTTCCCTTCTCACCTCCATTGCCCTCAGGAGAATGGGATGCACCTTTCCTTGCCACTCTCATCAGGCAGTGCATGGGCTTGTCTTATGGAGCTTGATTAAATAAATGCTTGCATACACACCTCTGTGTGTGTGTGTGTGTGTGTATATATATTTGTATTTTTATACACACGGGTCATCATTGGAACAGAATCAGTGTTGGCTACTAACGCAGATGTGGTGGGTGGGCATTGGAGTGTGGAGGGTCACACCTTGTGGTACAGCACATTGTTACACACTGATGCTAAACCCCGGGAAGGTGTATGTGTGTCTTCATCTGTTTTCATTAGCTACCCCCCCACACACATACTTTTTTAAAGATAAAGCTCTTATTTGAATTTAAAATGTACCATTTAGATGTATAGTTTACCAAATATGGCAGCCATCACTTTCTTTGTGACCTGATGTTTTTCCTCCTGTTTCCGTAACTTTTATTTTCTTCCATCCTTTTGGTCCTAAAAATATATTGCTGATTTCAGCTATTAGTCACTTAAAGGAGTAGTACCTAACATGGATATGGCTGTTGAAATTCCTGTCTGAATGCTCATTCCTGCTTTATTATAGCAAGACTGCTTATTCCAATGCTGGCACTGACTTTTTTAAAAATAAAACTAAAATTAAAAGCAGCATCCACTGAAGACTTTCAAGAGTGTAGTGTTAGAAATACTATTTGCTTCAGTGGAAACAAGATTCCCATTTAATTAATTTGCCCCACTTTCTTGCTGAATAAGGGTGTAGCTGTAAATGATTGCTCAGCAGTTCAAGGTGTGGACAAGATTGGAATATCAGGACCGTGCATTTTAAAAATAAACATTTAGGTCCAATTCACCTCTCACTTATGCTGGTGAATATCGGGAGAAATGTGATTGGCCATAACACCAGTGTAAAGCAAATGTAATTTGAGAGACGAATCGGCCCCTACATAACTGTGTTTGGTTTGTTTGTTCTTAAGGAACATCAGCAGTTTAATGTCCTTATAACACTTATTTTAAGAATTTCCATAACACTTAAGGACTGAGTGTTTTACAGTTATGTCGTCATATTTTTGTTTGTGTATGTGTGGTTTTTTTTTTTAATGGCAGCTCTTGTGCAAGATATATTCTGTCCAAAATAACTGATATTCTTTTAGCCACTGAGCAGGACTGAGTTTCCATTTAAAAAAAATGATTCCAGAAATGGAGATATGAAATCCTCTACTGAAATTGCATTCATTTTGCCTCTTGCTATGCACTCTTTCCATGGCACTGTGCTCCTGTCCCTCCCCCCCTCCCCCCCCCAAAATGCAACCAAAAACCCTGCCTCCATTAATTTGGTCAGCCACAGGATCTGTTGGCTTGGATTAATGGTAGATCTGCCTCAACAGTATCTAGATGTTGAGTCTCTTCATGCTGCCACTTTGAACCCCTGAAGAATGGTTGGTGCCAATGTTGACTGGTGGGGAAGGAGAGTGTACAAGAAAACAAAGGGCACGCTGTGAATTTTCACATACCAAAGTGAAGATAATCTGTCCAGAGCTCCCCAAATTAAGAGACATATATTGGGTTGGAGAAAAGCCTACTTGTATCTACTACATTAGTTAAATTATTCAAGAACAGTTAATCTATGTGAACATTTGACCCTGCGTGATGCTCCAAGGTTGGCAAGACCTAGGGTGAACTGCTGCTCTGGCTCCGAAGTAGCCCTTAGCATTAGGGATCAAATTTTTCTCAACACCTAGCTGTAAAGAATAGATGTCATTAGTTCATTTGGGCCCGAACTTCATTTTCTAATGCTTTTCCCCTCACTGTACATGGCACACATTTCCTGGGCATAGCAGACATTTCCTGGATATGCACAAAATCCAAAGAGGAAGAATACCAGACGCTGAATAATTTAAATGGGAGAGGCCTGTTATGGCACTTTCATTTCAATTATTCAAGTCAAACAAAAATTGGGTCCCTAATTTGTTGAGGAATAGATCTTCTAAACTAACCTCATTTAGCACTTAGAAGGTTATTCAGCTGATACGTTGAGGAGTTTCAATCATGCCACAGTGTCTGAATCAGAAATCAATAGTAAATTTGCTGCCAGAACACAAAACATATCAGTGAGGAGTAATTTCATAAGACTCACACAATTTACAAAATAAGGAAAGGGCTGTGTGGCTGCAGCTTTGTAAATGTGTGTGTCTGGGTGGAGGAAACATTGTTCATTTCTCTACATGTCTGAAATAGTGAGAAATAGCTATTAAAAATGTTATAAGCCAGAAGCAGCCAGCCGTTCAAAGCCAGGTTGATATAACAGTTCATGCCTAAAAACAAAATAGGAAGAACTAAAAGAAATGCTTATGAAACGGATCACTATGTTTGATTCAACTGAAATTTTGGTTTTGTAAACATGCTGATCAGAAAGAGAACACAATGCACAGAAAACATGCCTATTAATAAGCAATCAAGTAAACTTACACTATGCTGAGCCTTCATCATGATGTTGTCATCTTTCTTTTCTTCTGGTTTCCTTTTCTGTCAAGTAATAGGGGCCTATTCGACAATTCCATGGAATTAAAGTAGGGTGTGCAGTTAAATATTGAACATGGTTTGAATAAAACCAAGAGTCCTGCAAACCTTTTTTCACACAAGCAGGTTTTAGTGGCCTATGTAGTCGCACTGACTATTTGCCTGAGCAGGAATTTGCAGAATTGGACTATAAACTGACATTAATAAATGCCATTTAAAAAAAATAATGTTTTTCCACATTGATATTTATGCCAACCAAAGATTGGGCCACCACAGTAGTGTGTGTATGTGGAACAAACGTCTGAAGCAATGAAAAATTATGCATTGAGGTGTGATCTGCTTAAAATGCATGGATCGGTGCACCTGGTGAGCATATTTAGCATCCAATCCTGCCTTCTTCGCTGTCTGTCTCCATCAGTCATTTTATACAGTGCTCATCATCATGGTATCTGTGTGCCTTGGCTTCAACCGGGAAATCTGAGGGCACAAGAAAAGGCAGAATGAGGCCTTACATGTTGGAAGAATTCTGGAAATATTGATCATTCAGAAGGCTGATGAATATTGTTAATGTTATAGAAAACTGTAAGTGAAGATGATGAAGATACCTAAGACCTGGTAGCACTACATATTACACTGACACGAGGATTAGACAAATAACAAAATAATATTCTTTTGTACTGGGTTGGAAGATATTATTTTATATTTTTGCCAGTCCTTTCGACATGTTTAATAGCAGAATGAGTTGAATTGGCTTGGCTGTTAGCAGAATAATGTTCAATATCAGGAACCGTGATATAGCAGGCTGTTGAGATGCACTTTAAATAAGGGGGCTTTTTTTAGAATAAAAATGAAGATTTAGTAACTAGAGATCCAATAGGACATTTTTTGCTACTGTTAAATTCACAATACGTTGTAAATCCAACATATAATAGTTCTCTGTCTGTAAGGTGCTTAAAGATTTTTTTTTTCTTTAAGAGGTTTTATAACCTGCTCCTCTTTAGTGGGGTCCCAGATCTCTGGCCTGAGCCCAAACCTCTACACTCCAGTTTTACAGCGCTGCAGCCCGAGCCCCACGAGCCTGAGTCAGCTGACACAGGCCAGCCATGGGTGTTTATTGCTTTGCAGACATACCCATAGACTTTAGGGCCAGAAGGGACCACCATGATCATTTAGGCTGCGCTCCTGTACATTTCAGGCCATAGAACTTCACCCACCCACTCCTGTAATAGGCCCATAACCTCTGGCTGTGTTACTTAAGTTCTCATACCTTAATTTAAAGACCTCAAGTTATAGAAAATCCATCATTTACTCTAGTTCAGACAAGCAAGTGACCTGTGTGCAGAGGAAGGCGAACCACCCCCTCCCCGAGTCTCTGCCAGTCTGACCTGGGGGAAAATTCCTTCCCAACCACAAACATGGTGATCAGTTAGAGACCCTGAGCATGTGGGCCAGATGAACGAACCAGATACCTGGGAAAGAATTCTCTATATTAACTCAGAGCCCTCCCCATCTAGTGTCCCATCTCTGGCCATAGGAGACATTTGCTAATGCCATATGCCATTGTAGGCAATCTCATCATACCAGCCCTTCCATAAACTTCTCAAGCTCTGTCTTGAAATATGTTAGGTTTTTTGCCCCCAGTACTCCCCTTGGAAGGCTGTTCCAGTACTTTACTCCTCTGATGGTTAGAAACCTTTGTCTAATTACAAGCCTAATTTTTTTGATGGCCAGTTTATATCGACTTATTCTCGTACCAGCATTGGCCCTTAGCTAAAATAACTCCTCTTCCTCCCTGGTGTTTATCCCTCTGATGTATTTTTAGAGAGCAATCATATCTCCCCTGAGCTTTTGTTTTGTTAGGCTAAACAAGACAAGCTCCTTAAGTTTCCTTTTGTAAGTCAGGGTCTCCATTCCTCTGATCATCTTAGTAGCCCTTCTCTGCACCTGTTTCAGTTTGAATTTATCTTTCTTAAACATAGGAGACCAGAATTGCACACAGTGTTCCAGATGAGGAATCACCAGTGCGTTGTATAATGGTAATAACACATCCCTGTCTCTACCGGTAATATCTAGCCTAATGCGTCCTAGCTGCATTAGCAGCCTCTTTCATGGTTGCATCACATCAGTGGCTCATAGTTATCCTGTGATTGACCAATATACCCAAGTCTTTCTCCTCATCTGTCGCTTCCAACTATAGTCCCCAACTTATAGCAAAAATTCTTGTTCTTAGTCTCTAAGTTCATGACTTTTCATTTTGTACTATTAAATTTCATCGCATTCTGTTACCCAGTTTTCAAGGTTGTCCAGTCTTGTATGATATTCTGGTTCTCCTCTGTACTGGCTTTACCTCCCTGCTTTGTGTCATCTGCAAATTTTATTAGCACACTCCCACTTTTTGTATCAAGGTCATTAACGAAAATGTTAAATAAGATTTGTCCCAAGACCGATCATCTTTGAGGAACTCCACTAGTAACCTGCCTCTAGCCTGACAGTGGCAGCATGTCATTTCTCAATACAACAGATTTCAATGCCCCAGAGCCTAGTTCTTCAAACATGTATGTTAGCAGGATTGGGCCCCAAGACTGCCTGTGAGCTATTGCAATGGTTGCCATAGCTTGATCAGCTACTGCCTAATCCATCTTGAATCACCATTTCTCAGCCACTTGAGTGTGAAAGTTGCTCTAGAAAAACAAATCCTATTCTTTCATCACTTTGAGAGCTGGTGATTGCACAGCTGTGCCTTGTCTGACTAGTCTTGGCATGCCTGGATTTAACATGCTTAGGTACACTTTGTTCTTATATGTGATTTAAGCAATAAGGACCACATAGCAACCCTTCATTAGTCAGCGAAGGACCCGCTGGGGTGGATAAGGAGAAGGGGCTTGTGGAAAATAGAAGGCACTTAACAGCTGTTCCTGGCCTAATTGGTAAAGGAGACTATGTGGGTCCTTATTTCATTATAAATCAAGAACAGTCTGAAAGCAAATCCCTGAATCTGAACACTGCGGACTCTGGGGTGTTTGAAAGCCAGATCTGGATTTACAGCTTGAGCTCCTCTCTGTGGTAAACCTGCTGCTAGAGAGCAGCGGGCATTGTTTCTTTCTCTTTTTTGTGTGTGAAAGGTTGATGTCATTTTCCTCCATGCCTCTGTTTCTGGATGCTCACTTTTAGACTCCTGAAAGAGGCTTGATTTCCAAAAAGTGCTGAGCCCCCATGCTCTGGAAATTGGGTCCCTTTAATGCGCATGATGTTGGGGGGGCCCCAACTCACTCGTCACATTGGAAACTCTTGGTCTTAGGGTTGGTTCCAGGGGAAGATGCTAGGGTAAGTAGTAGTGATATTGGCTGACTTGTGTAGAACTGGATGAAACGCAACGGTGTCACTGTTTATTCCCATAGCCTTGCCTCTGTAGAACAGTGACGTTTTGTTGACCATTTGTTTGCATTAGCTGATCTTTATTAATTAAGATATGAGCCTCTTGTGTACTAGTAAGAATACTGGCATCGTACTGTTACTAGTATTTCATCAGGTTGATAACACAGGATATATCACATAAAGTAAAGACGTGCTAGAAATGCTAATAATGCTCCAAACGTATGAACAGCCACTAATACATCATGCATTTCAGCTAAGTGTTGGAGTGGTGATCTGGGAGGGAGCCCCTGGTTAAAATTCTGCCATCAAATTGAAGGGAAGTTTGGGGTGATTTTCCTGAGTCTGAGTATCTTCTTTCTAGATACTGCTAGATCAACTCTACTAGAGATGACTTATCTTTGAGGCTCGTATAAATACTTTGAAGAGCAGTGTTATTGTTGTGGTGCCTTTGTACAATATGCTACAGTTCAAAATGTCAGGTGTTTCCTTTGGGGAGGAAAAAAAATCCTGGGGAACAACACACCCAACAAGGTCTTCATCATCAGCCGTCTACATGACACAAGCAGAAGAATGTTCTGTACTGTCAGTATACTATGTATCTTTCAGACTCTTAGGTATACATTCTTCCAGCACATGCACTTAATGTGTTTTGAGCCTCAATCAGGAAAGCCCATGAGCACATGCTTAAAGTTAACGTGCTTAAATGCCTCTGATAAGTGGTGATGTTTTCCTGAATTGGCCTATGTTTAGTAATGCTTTTGCCACATTTTTTGGTTAGGGTTCTAATGAGAGTTTTTGGTTAAAAGGGAAACAAAAGAAAACCATCTCCACTGCTTCTCCTTTCTGCCTTCCAATATATGAGGTTTATCGAATGCCAGGGAGTGGGGGATTTTGTTTAAAACATTGGCTACCCTTAAATTGGCACTGATATAACCTATTCCTGTACAGTACTGAATCTTAGCAAATTTCTCCTCTTCCCCCCCCCCCCCCCATGAGTGTGGTGATGAAGAACATCATCTCATGAGTATTTTGAAATCTGATGTTGATATTTATTTGTCACTTCAGACTTAAAAGCAAAACAGCCTAGTGATTATTGAATATGACTGACACTTTTACTATTGGGGAATGGTATACTAAGTATCACTGACTAGTACCTCTCGTCTGTAACCCTGCATATCTTCTGTGTACCAAATATACACTATGTAAATACAAGTAAGTAGTAGTTGGTTGAAATGCTCTTGGATTCTTGAATTCTGGATTTGTCACCATTAGGGTTGATCCATTTCCTGCCAATGGTGTCTGTCTGTCTGTCTGTCTGTCTGTCTGTCTCTCTCTCTCTTCCTTTCTTGTGGCCAAATCATATTCCTTTAGAGCAGTGGTCTTCAACCTTTTTCCGCCCAAGATCACTTTTTGAATCTAAGGGCAACCCAGGATCTACCCCACCCCTTTCCTGAGGCCCTGCCCCTTCCCCAAAGGCCCGCCCTGCTCACTCCATCACCCCCCTCATCACTCACTCTCCCCCACCATCACTCACTTTCACCGAGCTGGGTCAGGGGGTTGGGGTGCAGGAAGGGGTGAGGGGTGCAAGCTCTAGGAGGCAGTTTGGGTACAGGAGGGGGTTCCGGGCTGGGGCAGAGTGTTGGGGTGCAGGAGGGGGTATGGGATGCTGGCTCTGGGAGGGGGGTCAGGCTGGGGCAGAGTGTTGGGATGTAGGAGGCGGTATGGGGTGCTGGCTCTGGGAGGGGGCTCAGGATGGGGCTTGGGGTGCAGGAGGGGGTTCGGGGTGCAGGAGGAGGTATGGGGTGTTGGCTCTGGGAGGGGGCTCAGGGATGAGGTTTGGGGTGCAGCCTCCCACTGGGCAGCACTTACCTTCGGCAGCTCCTGGTCGGCGGCGGGCACAACGAGGCTAAGGCAGGCTCCCTGCCTATCCCGGCCCCACACTGCTCCCGGAAGGGGCCAACGCGCCCCTGCAGCCCCTGGGGGAGTGCGGGGGGCACATGGCTCCATGCGCTGCCCCCCTCTGCAAGCACTGCCTCCGCAGCTCTCCCGGCCAATGGGAGCTACAGGGGTGGTGCTTGCAGGCAGGAGCAGTGCGTGGAGGGAGACCATTGTCCCCCCACCCATGGGGCCACTCTGGCAGCTTCCAGGAGCTGCGTGGAGCTGGGGTAGGCAGGAAGCCTGCCTTAGCGGCAGCCACACTGCACCACCGGAGATCACGATCGACTGGGAGATCCTCTAGGATCGACCAGTTGATTGCGATTGACCGGTTGGTGACCACTGCTTTAGAGACTTGTCATGTTGTTAAAAAACACGGCTAAGAAATATCTGCTGCTGTAGGGCCTTGACCTCTGCTCTCGTCAACTATCAAGACAACTGTGGGTTGTTTTGTTTTTAAAGTACAGAATATGGCACAAACCCAGCAAGGCACTTACTTAAATCTGCTCAAGCACATGCTTAACTTTAAGTATGTGCTTAAAGTGCTTGGATTGGTTGGGGCCTAAGGATGGTAAAAGTAACTCTTAAAAAAAGGCATTTCAATGGAAAAGGCGGTCAGTACATCAGATTACACCTTTTATACACACGCAGGGGCAAATGGTCAGCGTAGACCCTGTGATTTCTATGTAAAGATGTTCAGCTACCAAACTACATTAAATGTAGTGAGTAGAACAGGTGGTTAGGAGTAACTGTGATCTCCATTTGAACTGGCTGTAAATGTATTGACAATAATCACCCATGTGCTTCCCAGGAATAGATGCACTTGAAAGTTACTGTATACAGGACCACGATGCACGGACAGTGCAATCCCAACTTCAACTTGCAAATTCTAAGATGCTCTTTGAAAATCCTTCCCTTACAATCGGATTTGAATCTTAAATTACCCTGCTTGATACCTGAAGACCAAGGGCAAAATATTGATCGTCATTCTGACTTCCACAGACTTAGAATATAAACAAGGAGCTCCTAAAACAATCTTATTAGATTTCACACAGTTCTACCTCTAGGGAAACTAGCAATAATGGGCAAATAGGTAACATGGCGTGGAGGTGGGAAAAAATACAGTTTGATTCGATTTGTAACATCACAATTGTGACAATCAGCAATAGCCATTAAAGAGAGCAAGAGAAGACTCAACTCCCGTTTGGTATGATATAGGGCATCATGCCAATCTCTCCTTGATTCTGTCGTATTATCAATGTATTGCATTTTGAAAAGCTTGCTTTTTGAGAGTTGAAGTTACAGTAGTATCTAGCACTTATAATGCTTAACTTCCTTTGGAGAGCTACGGATGGAGACTGGCTTTCTCCTCATTTTATAGATGGGGAAAACTGAAAACTGAAAAAAAACCCTGTGGCAGTGGGTCTCAAAGCCTGCACCTACAGACTAGGGCTTGGGCTATGAAATAGCAGCATAGATGCTTCTGCTCAGGCTCTGAGATCCACCCCCTTGCTGGGTTTCAGAGCCTGAGTGGGAACAGCTATGCTGCTATTTTTAGCACTGTAGTGTGAGCCTGAAGACCTGGGCTCCGAGACATGCTGCGGTGGTGCTTTAGACATATCCTGAGATGTGAAGCAATATGTTCAAGGTCACACAACAGGCTAGTGGTGGAGGTGGGACTAGAACCTAGAGCTCCTGATGTTTAGAACATTGGACTACACTGGCTTGCTGCACTTAGAGAAGCCTCAATCATTTCAAGCTCAGTTACGTGAAGAGCTGCATTTAGTAGTTATACAGCCCGTAGCCTTTGATTCCCCCCCCCCCCCCATCTCCCTTTGTCGCTCTGAACTATGCCTGCATATTGAAACTGCCTGAGACTAGATCAGGCAGCAAATGCAATGAGCTTTGACATTCTGCACGTAAAAGGCTTATGATTTCAGAGGGAGAATTGTCTAAAGAACATTTAGGAAATGGCAAAACTTTTCTTTTCCAGCACTAATTGCAGGACTAATCCTGAGGGAGGGGCTCATTGCCCTCAATTTCCCAGCAGGGTGCTCCACTTCTTGTGAGACTGGGCCCTAGCTTTTTGCTTTTGTACCCGAAGAGTTTGGCTAATTGCTTGTTTTAAAAGGCAAAGGAAGCATCTGAAGTTGGAAAAAAGTGTTTAACAAAGAGGTTTAATCATGATTCACTTATAATTTTCTGCACTCCTGATTTTACTGTTTTAAATGGCGAACACTTCCAGAGTGGAGAAAGTCTCCTATCTTTCAGTCCAGAATGGTTTTTCTGATATTACTAACTTGCCCCACATACTCACTCAGCCACACCCCTGAAGTTCAGGTGTGGGTCAGTAATCATCATCAATGTAGGTGATAAAATAAGGCAGCCAGCACTATAGTATCCAGGTGGATTTCATATGGCAAGAGCAAACAGTATTTCTTCCCTACAGCAGAGGTGAGCAGACCTGATGTTGAAGCAATTGCCTAGCACAGAACTAACTAGCTACCATTAATTTAGTGAAAAGCGAAACTAAGGCTGTAAGTTAAATGCTAGTGTAACAGAATGAAGGATGTTGACTCCTGTCTTGTGACAGGAATATTTGGCTTTGGAGATGAGTTAGTCAGAAAATGAGGTGGGGGTATTTATATGGAAAATTTGACTTTTTGTTGTTTTTGGCTTTCTGATGAAATCCTGAATTTTGTTTAGGAAGGCAGATGCTTTCTATGAAAAGTTTCATTGAGACAAATACCCAATTTTTGTGGCTGGGGGAGGGGGAAGTTTCAGTGGAACATTTTTGACCAGCCCTGACTGAGGGGATTCCAACTTGTAGTTAATAGAAGACCTGGACATAGATATCTATCAATGTATTACACTCTGGCCAAACTCTGACATGTACCCAGTGGAGCAAATTCCAGAGAAAAGACCCAACCTTTGAATTCCCAGACCCTGATTGGTAATGTTTTTTTAAAAAGGGGTGGGGGGAAACCTTTCCCAATTCTTGGACAGCTTGTGTGCATGTTTTATGAAAGTGGAGGAATGGACAGAAACTTGCGCTATTTAAAGCCTGTTTGTTGATAAGGCAGATATTAGACAGCCTCTACAACCTTGAACCTGACACATAAAGTCTGCTCCCTTAAGAACGAGAGTCAATTCCCTTTCCTTGCTGCTTTCCCATCGGGTCTCAGAGTGGCAAATATGCCTTATTAGTGGGGTAACTTCAGAATGAGCACCATTTTGCAACAGGCACAGCTACTAAATGTATTCGATTTGTGATACTTGCTGGGGAAATAAAAGGTTCCTCAAAGGTCACAGGCCCTGGCTTAACCCATTAAGCCAATGAGCTGGCAGTCTCTCTCCTAGAAGACCTTTGATTTCAAATTGTTCTCTGGGTTTTACACAACACCGAATGTGGTGGATGTTTGTGGTGGATGTTTTTGTCTGAGAGACAAAAATGGCTTGAGTTACCTAAGGGAACTGGGATAATATCCATCATGAAGTGCAGGGAAGAACAATAACTTCATGGGTAATCTCTGGTATCCAAAAAGAGAACATCTGCAGGGCAATTTTGATTATCAGTATGGGAAGTTCCCTCCATTAGGAAGTCTTGATCATCCAATAATAGATGTCGGGGACTACTCCCCTGTTTTGGGTAGCTGAGACTTGGGAAATCCAGATAGTACCACAATTGTGAACTGACAATGAGCATGGCCTGCTACAAGAAAAATGCCTTGTTTAATTTGCCCAAGAGCCTGGGAATGATAAGTCCCTTCTTATGTGTGACTCCTCATCAGTCCAGTAGATATAATGTGCTTTTCTGAATTACCCCACTCCCAAACTGTGTTTTGGGGTTTTTTAGCTATAAAAGGTGCATGAAACACAAACTGTGTCTGCATGCTTCCTCTGTAGAGTGATTTAAAGAGCTAAACCACTAGGTTGCATGTTCTTTGGAAAGGAACACTTTTTAGGTGCAAAAGATCTAGCAAAGTGTGATGTTGCTTTATAAACTAGGAAGAATCCACAATTAATTTGGCTAACTCAACATATTTGTCACTTCCTTCCTCTTTTTATTTATTTACCTCTAAGATAAACTGGTAACCAGGAATTAACATAAAAGTTAATAGGCATTACTTCTCTATCTCATTTCCTATTTCATAGGTACTGTACTACATCACATGTCGCATGTCTGTGGTAATCTCCTGTCATTGTGTCAATCTTCTAGCTCTTAGAGATGGCAGATGCTATAGGGATGCCAAGTGTGATTATTATCGTTGCAATACTTTAGAGGCACAACAGGATGATCAGAGAAGAAATTGAAGAACCAGCGTCAATACAGAAGTTCATTGTTTCTTTTTGATTGTAGCTCTTCAGTTAGCCAGATATTTGAAGGCCTCCTTGAAAACTTGACTTGACTTTGCACCTGCAAATGTACGTATCTGACTTGCAGAAGCAAATGGTTGGTTTTTGTGTACATTGACATTTTTGGGTGAGACTTTTTCAAAAGCATGTAATGTTGACCTAACTCCTCTCCCCGTGAAGTTGATGGAAGTTTACTGTTGACGCCAGTGGGTGCTGAGTTAGTCCAATACAAAATACTTATGAAAATCCCATTTTATGTGCTTGTACCTATTGAGAACTTTTGAAAACATAGGCCTACATTTTCAAAGGTGGATTCCTAAAACTAGGCACTGCAGCCTCACTTTGCAGAGGTGTTGAGCATCCGCAACTTGAAATCAATGCTGGAGCTCAGCATCTCTGAAAATCAGGACACGTTTATTAAGGTGCTTGATTTTAGGCAGCCAGTGTTGCAAATGTTGATCCAAATGAGTCCAGGTGTGGATCTGAGCTCTGTAAGCCAAATGAGCCTGGATTTTTTTTTTAATTCAGTGAACAAAATGGTATTGACTTTATGTGCAGAAGCCTCTCTTCTAAATAATATAACTAGCCATTTAAAAATTCCCTTCTCAAGAGACCAAGTGGCACTGTGGATGAATGACCCTGCATATTTTTCAGTTTTTTTGTTTTTTTTTTTTTTTAAATCTCCCCTATAGCTATGGAAGCCTCCAAAGAAAACTCAGATTGTTCCTCTTAAATAGATTGGATGTGGTGAAAAGGGCGTCTTTCTGTATGTTATGTACCCCGGGAATTAAAAACCCAATAACTTCCAAGCAATGTTTTGGGCTGCAATGAATCCCGATAACTCAGTTAACGCCTTTTGCTCCCACTTCCCCACCCAACAGTAGAATGGAAATGGTGACTTCATCTTAAACCATTATGGTGCTGCCAGCACTCCATGGTGGAGAGTAAAGGGCAATGCAGTTTTCCCTCTCATTCAATATTCACTCTTAGCACCCTGGCTGCCAGTGTTTGGCGGGGGGGAGTCATGCAATATGTAGCATCTTCTAAATTGCTAATGCCCCAGGAAGAAAGAAATGGAGATGGGGTGGGGAAGGAAGCAATGCTCTTGGAGTGTTGCCTAGGCCCTAGGTTTTAAAATTAAAAGGGGTTTAAATAGTCTTTTTTCAGGCCATGCAGACAAGCTGTCTTCATTGCAGTAAGTCTTGGGCCTTTAAATATTGATTAGCTGAGAGACTGTGATGACTCTGTGGTCTTCCTCTTGCCACTCTGTAGGGATCAGTGTATTAGTATGTTCAAAGAGCCTGGAATAGCTAAATGGGATTGTGGTAATGAGAGAGCTTTGCAAATGGTCTCCAAAGTGAAACTCTCAGCCACAGTGACTACCTCCTCCTGTCTGAATACACTGGACTGCTCTAAATATAAACACTGCCCAGAGCTCTGCACTGATGGACATGCTGAAAGTGGACAAAAACAAATTTCCCAAGCCACGTATACCGAATTCAATACACTCTTCCCTGGTGATGATGGACAGAAATCTCAGCCATTTGCTCCAAACTAATATTTGCTGAGCTTTTAATGGTCATCAGGAGTATTATGAAAAGGAGAGGAGAGCTGGTACATGCAGAAATGAAAGGGAGCAGCTGAAGCTGAATCGGGATCAGTGAGAACATCCCTCTTCAGGTTGGCACTTGCTCATTGCCTTCACCTTGCTGTCTTGAAAGGGATTAATTTAAGCACAGGTTTCAGGACTTTCCTGAATTGGTGCCGCTGTCACAAGTGTAAACTCATTCTCAGCAAATTATGCAAACTGCCTTTGAAACCATATGTTTACATGTAGAAAAAGATTGTGAAATAGTTACAAGAAATTCTTAGTACTTGAATGGTGGGCGTGCCTCCAATTGAAATTGTGGTAGGGACTGTGCAAACCTAGAGATAATCTAGCCTGAAAAACTTCAAATGTAAGTAGGCAAGACAGAGAAAATAAAAGAGAGATGTAGTATTATTGGTTCCACTTTACAGATGGAAATATGAGTCTCCAGGCAGGTCTACACTTACTTCCTGGTCCGGCCGTAAGCAATCGATCTTCTGGGATCGATCCCGGAAGTGCTCGCCGTCGACGCCGGTACTCCAGCTCGGCGAGAGGAGTACGCGGCATCGACGGGGGAGCCTGCCTGCCGCGTCTGGACCCGCGGTAAGTTCGAACTAAGGTACTTCGAATTCAGCTACGTTATTAACGTAGCTGAATTTGCGTACCTTAGTCCGAAGTGGGGGGTTAGTGTGGACCAGGCCTCCGAGAGATGAAGGCCTGAATCCAGCAAAGCATTTAAGCAGGTGTTTAACTTTAACAATGGGAGTAGTTCCACTGAAGTCAATGGGACTGCTCCCATGCTTGAAGTTTAAATGTGGGCCCTGACCCAGCAAAAGCACAAGGGACTTGCTGAGGGTTACACAGGAAGGCTGTAGTAGAGCTAAGAGCTGAACTCGGATCTCCTGATGTCCAGTTCACACAAGGCATTCTCGCCTTCCAAGTTCTTGTCTCTGAAACGGGAAATAAAAAAATAAATACAACCCTCTTGGGACAAAATAGTGGGCCAAATGATCAAAGGGGCCTTAACGCAGCTTCTAAACCAGCGGTGGGCAGCCCGCGGGCTGCATGCAGCCCATCAGGGTAATCCACTGGCAGGCCGCCAGACAATTTGTTTACATTTGCACGGCCGCCCGCCGCTCCCAGTGGCCACAGTTTGCCGTTCCCGACCAATGGGAGCTGTGGGAAGTGGCGCGGGCCGCAGGGACATGCTGGCTGCCGCTTCCTGCAGCTCCCATTGGCTGAAAATGGCGAACTGCGGACACTGGGAGCTGCGGGTGGCCGTGCAAATGTAAACAAACTGTCTGGCGGCCTGCCAGCAGACTACCCTGATGGGCCGCAGGTTGCCCACCACTGGTCTAAACTTTGCTGTCCCCAAGCAAACAGCATCTGAGCATGCAAATTGTGTAGCCAGATGTCTGGCTACTCTGCATGTGAAGGTGCAGGACTCCTGCACAGGCAAGAATGCATGTGCAACAGCAGGTTTCATCCTGCAAATGCTTGAGTACATAACGTGAGTCAAGTTATTTATGCCCCAATGAACTTGGAGGTTACTTTTAAAATGTCTTGTTAAGAGAGCTGCTGGCTGTCCATCCTCCTGAATGTACAGAATTTTTTTAGTTTTCAAGTGCATTGTCCAGTTCTACTTTGAAATGACTCTTGTGCATTGGGAGGCTGTTTCACAGTCAATGGACCTGAAGGGTGCTCTATGGGACGATTGTGGAAGCTGTTAGTTGCCCAACTCTTATTAATGTTGAGTGGTAAGTGTGACACTAAAAGCCTGCACTACACAATTCTATCTTTCATTAACAATTTTATTTGGTTACTGGGGATGGAGTTCTGAGCAAAGTATATTCAGTAAAGAATAGAAAGATAATGAGGAAAATGTTAGGAGTGACAACATATTAAAAACAGAGGAAGTTCATATATACTTGAAATTAACAGATCTGCTTTCTTCAGGCATTCAGTGTCCTAGATCTTCAGTTCTCAGGCCTTGGCTACACTTGCGGATTCACAGCGCTGCCGTGGCAGCGCTGTGAAGCGCGAGTGTAGTCGTGCCGCCAGCGCTGCGAGAGCTCTCTCGCAGCGCTGCAAGTACTCCACCTCTCCGAGGGGAATAGCTTGCAGCGCTGCAGGCGCTGATTACACTGGCGCTTTACAGCGCTGCACTCGCTGCGCTCAGGGGGGGTGTTTTTTCACACCCCTGAGCGCAGCAAGTGCAGCGCTGTGAATTGCCAGTGTAGCCAAGGCCTCAGTCTAGTGAGCCACCTGTTTTCAAAGGCACCACATGGTTACACTGGATGTGGATTGACCATTCTAGTGCTACTCTATACTAGGAAGTAAAAAGCAAGCCATGAAGCAGGTAATAGAAGGCAAGACCTGGTGGATAAAAACAGATGTAAAATGAGCATTACAAAACTTCTTTTCCTTAAAGGAAATAATTAAGGACCAGTTATCATTTATGATGACCTAGCCAAGGTGACACATACACTGCAATATAGTGAGTCACTCGTTAATCACCTGCAAAGGACAAGTGCCAAATTCCAGTACA
The DNA here is from genome assembly GCF_028017835.1 of Emys orbicularis. Taxonomy (NCBI): domain Eukaryota; kingdom Metazoa; phylum Chordata; order Testudines; family Emydidae; genus Emys; species Emys orbicularis. The sequence continues at coordinate 91,690,973 of NC_088691.1, read as the reverse complement.
TTTACCATTGTGTAGTTCAATAGCCAGGCTAAAGAAGTGTGTTTAGCATATTGGTACCTAAAATGTTCCTGAAAATAACTGGTATTTAGAACCATCTGTGTTGGGGACATTAACAGTTACCAGAATGAAGTTAATTGCCTTTTAATAGAACTACAGAGCAAATTAATGTACATAAAGACTGTACAAACTACCCTAAAGACTGGGGCTAAATGCATTGTTGCCTAAGGGAGCACAATGTGGTACTGAAAGGGCAGGATTGCTGAGGACCCTAATTCCTGCCAATCACCCCAACCAGCAAATTAACAGGTCCCAGTCACAGGTGGTAAGAACAATGTCGTCTTGGCAAGATTTTATTATAGGGTCAAAGTTTATAATAAGGGTATATTTTTATCAGGGTTTAATGAATGATTAAGAAACATTATAAGCATGCTAGAACATAAGAATGGCCATACTGGGTCAGACCAAAAGTCCATCTAGCCCAGTATCTGACAGTGGCCAATGCCAGATGCCCCAGAGGGAATGAACAGAACAGATAATCATCAAGTGATCCATCCCCTGTTGCCCATTCCCCGCTTCTGGCAAACATGTTCCAAACATGATACTGGGTGTCTTTTCTTCAAGCCCCCTCTGCTGGTATCCGGTGACAATGAGAGAATCTCAGCGTCACTTTTTAAAAAGTAATTCTGGCTGTAGAAAAAAGCTCAAACTCCTCAACATAAAGGCTCAGAAACCAGAAGGCCAATAAAAAGAATCCAACACTGATCAGTTTGAGATGTCTTAGTATTAAGCCCATCTCATGATTTTTGCAGGGCTAACTTGTGAATTTTAGACACCGGGGGGGGGGGGGGAGGAGGGGAGTGGATGGCAATGCAAGAGCAAATTGACTCCCTGGGGACTGCCTTAGCCATATTGGCCAGCAAGTAAGGAGGTGAAGACCCCAGACATCACCCATCCCTGCACCTCGCTGTCACCTGCTCCAGAAGGGAATAGCCAGGCATACACTGCTCTGTGGGTCCTACATGGCCAGATCCAAGGTCTGGGTAAGGCAGGCAGGATTGCAAGAGGACTTCTTGCTGCCTTATACAGTCACAATCCACTCTTTTGCTCCTTTGAGTTAAGGTAGAAGAGATTATTCCTGATGTGAACCCTGCCTTGAGAGGTAGAGGAGAAAATGATACATAGGAAAAAAACAATCAGAGTTTAAAGCCCTTAATCTTATCCCGACTTCTCTCTAAATTGTATTTTTGTCAATTTCTTAAATGACTGGCAGTGAGCCAGAAGAAGATTCTTTTGTTACTTCTGTTTAAAACAAAGCAAACCACCTCTTCTGTTAGGCGATGACTTGAAACTCCTCTTTATAAAACCGGCAGGGAAATTTGCTAGGATTCCCAGAGTGGCAAATGTTTCCACTGCTTCAGATACCCAAAGAAGGGCCAGAGATGTAAATCTGTTGCTTTCCCCCTTGAGACAGCTGGTAACTGTTGTTTAATTAAGGCTTCCAGATTCTCCAGCCCAGCCGAAACTGTCAGGCTGATGACCCGTGCATTCCTCATTCAGAGCTTATTCTCCATGACATCCACTTTACACTTTAATCCACGTCTTTAACAGTTTCCATCGTTAGCAAGGTATTCTTGCACTGTGATGCTTCTGGGGGTCCATCATGCCATGCAGAGCCTTGTTCCCATCCTTTCAAAATCCTTGCTGGTGTCTATAAAAGAGACCCATAGAAGGGCTTGCCCAGGAAGGAGTCCTGTGTCCCTCTGGTAGTGCTCTGTTGAAAGCTTTTGGTTTTCATTAGACTTTTGCAATTAACTTCTCAGTTCCAGGTCCTCCGCTGGTGTAAATCAGTGCACCTGAATTGTCTTTCAATGTAGCTATGTCCAGTTACCCTAGTTTCAGTTTCAACGGAGACTGAGTACTTGTGTGTGCTGAATTCTGTCAGGGTGCCAAAGACCAATGGTAGCTGGACAAATCTGACATTGCCCCTGGTAGATCACTTCCCCCTGACCATTCAGACTTTATAAGGCAAACCACCAGGCTCTTCCTTAGCTTGAGAACATTGGCAGCCCATGTAACACACTGGCTCAGTCTGTGTCTGAGGAACTGGGTAAGTAATCTGATAGAACTCTCTGGATACAAGACCACATAATACAAAATCTGATCAACTGTTGAGTTGGGCTAATAACATACAAATTCTTGCAAACACTGTCAAGCTTTAATTTACTCAAGTCATTGCATGGAGCAAGTTGCAGGCATCTGACCTAAAATGTACCACTCATCTCTGTTGCACAATAGGTAAAGAAACCAGCATTGTCTTACTGGCTGTAGTGTGTAGGGAAAATATGTCCAGGGCACATTCTTTCCTTCTTCCCCAAACAAATTGTATACTTGGATGACCTTCTATGTGGGGCCTTGTCAATAGGAGTGTTTCCCTCTGAGTCAGACCCTACATGATGAAACTTAAATAGGCAACCTATGCACGGACTGAAACCTAGGTTCATGTTCCCAGAAGTTCGAGATCATGGCAAGGTTTATTTTCATCCTTTCATCATCCTTTGATCATTATCAGCAACAGACAGTTGCAAACAAGGAAGTGCTCATTCAAAGAGTGACTGGAGGAGTAAATGTCACCTAGAGAAGGTGGCATGAAACTCCTAGCTGCTTTCCTGAATTCCAGTAATGGCTATTTCAAGTGGCCTAACTAGCTAAAAGCAGAAGTAATTGTAAATAAATGCAAAAATAACAGGAGTACTTGTGGCACCTTAGAGACTAACAAATTTATTAGAGCATAAGCTTTCGTGGGCTACAACCCACTTCTTCGGATGCCAAACAAAGCAAGGCCAAGCTAATAGCAGAAGACATGTCTGCTACACCATATTGTGAATCTATGGGCCAGTGACCTTATTCATGCTAGAGGGGCTCATGCTTACCACTGAGAGTCTGGGGGCCAGAATCTGGCCCCCAGATGACCCCCCATTTTATCCTTGATTATCCTAGATGCCCTTCTCTCATTGCTCTAAAAGCCAAATAAGATCTAATCCTCCTTGAGCAGTGGTTTTCAACCTTTTTTCATTTGCAGATCCCTAAAAATTTTCAAATGGAGGTGCAGACCCCTTTGGAAATCTTAGACATCGTCTGCAGACCACAGGTTGAAAATCACTTCTCTGGTAATGACCAGCTTTCGCAAACCTTTTAGGCATAGTCTGCGGACCCCCAGGCTCCATGGATCACTATCTGAAAACCACTGCCCTTGAGTTTCCAAGAGCTTTCCTTTAAAGTGGGTTAGCAATTCAGAATTCTTATTCCCATCCTTTCCCTCTCCTCCACATATTCATACCATCACTTTAAAATCAAAGGCCCAGACTTGCAGTCTTTCATGAGGCAATGCTCCAATGGAATTGAAGGAATTCAGTCCAACTGAGTTTTGCAGGAGCAGATTCCTAACACTGTACTTGATAGCAGTATTGCAAGACTGGCCCATCATACACACAGCCTTATCAGAGACAGGCCATTCCTCAGTGAAGGCTACAGAACCTACTTCAAAAAACACTTATGAGAATTTATTATGCAATTTATTGTGCAAATTGTGTCAGGTAGAAAGCCCAAGTTACACAACTTCCTTGTGACTCTCTAGCATACGAGTTTATTTCGAGATTATGCAAGTAGCAAGTGTTGTGGTCGCAAAACTCTAAAATGTGCCCTCTCACATTCACTTTCTGTTTCAGAGTAAGTTAACAAAGCTATGTACATTTTAAATAAAATTATAGTTCAATGACATACTTCCACTTTCTTTTTTTAAAATGAAAGTTAAACACTTATACAAGTGTCTGGGCCAGATCCTCAGCTGGGAATCTAGCCCGCAGTGGTGGTAGATTAGTTGTGCACATCTCAGAACAGTCAGTGTTCCATTTTCAGTCACAGCTGTATAAGCAAAAGATTCTTGGCCCCACTTATGGCTGAAATTGTGACTTTTGTTAGAGTCACAACCTGCTGACACGGCTACAGTCCCATTTGTTGTATAAAGAGAGCTAAGGCCATTGGGTAAGCGGGTTCAGCCGCATCTGAACATTTCAGACACTTTGAGGGGAACTATTAACTTGCATGTTTTATATAAAATAATATATATTCCCAGCAGGACAATCAACTAAGCTTTCTAAAGCCCCTTTGTGTGCTCTGCCAGGAACATAAATACTTATGCCTCCCTTGTCTGAGAGAACGGATCTGTGGTGTGAGTCTGAGACTGAGAGATGTACATTATGGCCAAGATTTTCAAGAACTCCGGGTCAGATTTTCAGGCGCTGAGCGCCCACGCACTCTGGACTAGGCTTTGCAAATAGCTTAGCACTCCACTTCCTGCGGTGCATGAAGGATAGTTAAGCTTCAGGCTCTCCCCTCCATCCTCACCCCTTCCTGTCCCACTGCACAGGGACACCCTGAGGAAGAAACACATGACTATTTCTCATTGATGAGATGTCATACCTGGAACTGGACAAAACTTGGCAGCCTTCGTAGTAGTCGGTATTCGGCTATTCTGGTAGTTGCTGTAGTCCCAGATCAGTGGTAGCCTATATTTTTCAGCCAATTTATTAGCTGTACCTAGGGTGACCAGACAGAAAATGTGAAAAATCGGGACAGGGGGTGGGGGGTAATAGGAGCCTATATAAGAAAAAGACCCCAAAATCAGGACTGTCCCTATAAAATCGGGACATCTGGTCACCCTAGCTGTACCCCACACAACTGCCACGATTTGTGAATGATCACTCTCTTAATTTCCTTCTCGCCTCCTTTCTTAGAGCTTTCTCAAGCTTCAACTCTTTCCAGACAGCAGAAAAGGAAATTTAAAAGTTCACCATAAATACAGATGTATATTACACGGAGTAGAAGTAAAACACAGTTCAGTCGTCTTGGATACACTTTACAGGGGTGCTTACAAGCCCCATGAGCAAACACTGCTTGTCCACTTTCTTTTACTCTATTGATTATGTACTCCTTTCATTGCAGGAACTCCAATTTATTTAATGTTATTAATTAAATTAATCCATCAATAGGGAGATCCAGATGAGACCCCGGGTGGATTAAGGAATGTTGGTCCTGTTTTATTGCGGTAAAGTCAAGCGTCTCCCCCAAGGTCACTCCAAAAACAAAAAAAAGTGGCAGAGCTGGGAATAGAAATCGGAGCGGCCAGTTCCCTACCCTGTGCTGTAACTATCCACTATGCTGCTGATCTAATTGGATTAGATGAGGTGTGGTCCTAAGTGTTCTTGATGTTTGCAAAATCTGATGAACACATTCCATTAAATAAATGCATGTCTTGTATCCTTGCCAAGGCCAAATGCTAGTGTTGATGTTTGGGAGGGGAAATCACTTGCAGGTTTGAATTCCCAGCATGGGAGGGAGATGGGGAAATAAAAACAGCCCATAGGTTAGGGTTCCTGGCAGGAAAAAGCCAACAACAAGCTGGCGAGAATTCCCAGCAGAAGGAGAGGCCAGTGCCGTGAGGCATCAAGGAAATAAAGGACAAGTGTGTGGAGAAATCCAGGCCCAAGCGTATTTTTAAGGGATGGTTCCCTGTGTTCACATTCCTGGTATACATCATACAGTTGTATTAGCATGTCATCCTTTGCATGTTTAGTGCTGAAATGCAAGGCAAGCTCCATTCTCTATTGCTTCTGCCATCGTTGCAGTCAGAAGTCCAATTTTCATTCTCTCTGGGGTTTACTGCGCTAAACATCACCGATTCCATATTTAGTTCTTCATTAGAGATAAAGGGAAAAACCACCCAATCAGCCAATAAGTAAACATATTCTCCCCCCTCCTTCCCCTTCCCTCCCCCCCCCATCCCTCTACTCAGTGGGCTAGGAACTTTATGCTACACACTGTAAAGTTCTGCAGCTGACCCCATTGGCTGGATAAAGTTACCTTCTATGGGGAGACCCCTCTGCTGTCTTTGTCAGCTGTCGGAGGCTCTGCCTTACACTTAAAATGCTACAGCGGTAGCACTGCAGCAGAGCCACTGTAGCGCTTCAGGATAGACCCTCTCAACAGCGACTGGAGCGTCCTCCCATCACGGTCGTTAATCTGCCTCTCCGAGAGGCGGGAGCTAGGCGGACAGAATTTTTCCGTCAACCTAGCGCTGTCAACGCTGGGGGCATAGCTACTTCCCTCGGGGCTGGGGATTTTTCACACCCCTGAGAGATGTAACTATGCTGCTGTAAGTTTGCAGTGTAGACCAGCCCTTAGCCAGAGTTCTTTCTATGCCAGCTTGCCTCTCTCACCATGGGTTACATGGTTAACTTCAAGGCCACCTTTCATTCTCAGTGGCTAGTTTTCAAGGTGAATTTCAGCATAGCATTTAGGGATATTCCCACAGAGCAGGCCCCGCCTGCTTAGCAAGTGATTCATTTGTTCTTTCCCACCTAACCCTCCAGAAACTGGTTGTTTGCACAAGAGGTGCCTGCAGGCCCTTTCATCTGGAATGAGAGGCGGCACACCCTGCGTTACCTGCCTGCCCCAAACCCACTAGTACAAAGTTACTCAGAGGGGGCTGTATTACACGCAGCTTGTGACTTAAGGGCCAGACCCTCAACTTGTATAAAGTGGTGCAGCTTCATTGTCATCAGAGTTCAGGTGCCCCCTGCAGAATAAAATAGCTTGAAATCAACCCTCGCCTTTCCTAAAATCCTTTCTGCACTCTCTAAAATGCACATCCCATTAGCAGAGTAGAGAAGAGCTACACTCTTTAGATGGAGTAGTCAATGGAGAGATGCTGATTTTATACCAGCTGAAGATCTGGCCCCAAATGGCTCTCTGATCCTCTGGAGGCAGGTGCTATAGAAATAAGTTTTTGATAGGCCCTGTAATGGGGTGTCCACCCAACACAAGGCTCAACCAGTGGACCCAACCAGCCCCCCCGCCCCTACTCCGTGAGCCGGCTGCACGACTTGCAGCCGGTTCGTTTCCTGACTGCGCCAAGGAAACATCTATTCATGCTCGTGCTCCACACTCTTCACTTCCTCACCCTCGTGTCCCGCCCCGATACAAAGGGGCGGGACCTCCTACCACCGGTTGAGGGTGAGAAGCCCCGGTGGGCCAGCCTATATTCCACCCTGGTCCCGAGGCCCACCGGGGATATCAGCTGGCGGCTCCTTCATGGGGCCGTGAGCACGGGCGTGTACTTGGCGCGGTTTACTCCTGTCCCAGACACCTGTCCTTTCTGCGGCGTGAGGGAGACCCTGGCTCACGTTTACTTGGAGTGCGCCAGGTTGCAGCCCCTACACCGGCTCCTCACCAATATTATGTTGCGTTTTTGGTTGCACTTTTCCCCTCACCTTCTTATATACGCACTCCCTATCCGTGGCCCCACAAAGTCGCCGGACCTCCTGGTCAACTTCCTCTTGGCCCTGGCTAAACTGGCCATCTATAAAACCAGGGAGAGGAGGTTGGCCGATGGAGGTTCCTGTGACTGTGGGGCCTGTTTCCGATCCTCTGTCCGTTCACGTATCCGGGCAGAGTTCCTCTGGGCGGCGTCCACTGGCTCCCTTGACACCTTTGAGGAGCAGTGGGTGCTGTCTGGGGTTCTCTGCTCGGTGTCCCCGTCAGGTTCCCTTCTTTGGACTCTTTGACTGCACTGCTGTCCCTGTTATTACTTTAGCTGTCCCCCATAAACTTTTGGGTTTCAGGCCCTGTGGGTCCTCCCCTTAGGCTGGGAGGGGCCCTTTAGCAGTGGGCGGGCTTATGCCCGCCCACTTCCTGGACCCCAATATGTACAAGGCTCAACCAGGAGCAAAAGGGCCCATTAACCTGATAGGATGCACCTGGAAGAGAGCCAGGGCCTGATAAAGGCTAATTGATGAAGCCCAGCTGGGCAGGGGCAGACTAAGCATGTATAAAACCAGGAAGAGGCAACAAATAGGGGCCCTACAAGGGCAGTTGTATTAGTGTGTTATCCTTTGCATGTTTATTGCCAAAATGCATGGCAAGCTCCATTCTCTATCACTGTTGCAATCATGCTGTGGGAAAAGGGAGGTATATTTATGGCTACAGCATCAGGGAAGTCTGTAATTGCTCTCAGGGAGGCAGGTTAGAGAAGCCCTGTCTAGAAAAGTCACAGAGAAGAACCTAGCAAGACTCCAGCTGGGACCTGGGGTATTGTCTGTTATATGTGTAGGCATCAGGGACACACAAAAAGAACCTGCCTTTATATGAACTGTGGGTTTGCAGAGTTCTGTGACTGGGCAGGGACTCTGGGACATGGAAAGCCCATGGGATGCTCCTGGGAGCAAGGTTGTAGCTTGAATGCATCTCTGTTGGGATAAGAAACTACTCTGTGGGGAAGATTTAGTTGTAAATAGGGTGGGGCAACATGTTCCCTAACCCAGCCCATACTACTAGGCATGGGCTGGAGCTTTTTCCCAGTAGGGAAGCAGGCTGGGGCTCAGTGCCCCACTGGGAAAGAGTAAAACTCTTGGGGAAGGGGAAGGAGAAGTAAACACACAAGGGTTGGAAAACACTAGGCAAAAAGACAAGCTGGGGGGAAAGCAAAGAAAAGGGAGCACCCCCCCACACACACCCTGAAAGAGAGAGAGAAAGAACAAAACCGAATTAGCCTTGTGGGATAAGAGGGATCTGAACAAGTGATCTGAAGCAGGCCCTACACCTCTTCAAACTGTTTCTTTAAAAGAGGTGAGTGATACAGGAAACCCAGCCCAGCCAATATCTTGATGGCATCTTGTCCTAGGCTGCTTGACTTTAAAAACGCTTAGCAATGTGTCCAGAGCCCTGTGGCGAGCTCCGATGCAGGGGCTGACATTTCTTAAAGACCACTCGATATTGGATGGCGTCAATGCGACGGCGCATGGGCATAATTGGCTCTAGCTGCAGGGCTATGATCTATCACTTTTTATTTGTATTATTGTAGTGCCTTGGAGCCCTGGTCACGGACTAGAACCCCCTTGTGCTGTGCACAAACGGAAGGAAAAGACAGTCCCAGCTCTCATGAGTTTATAATCTCAGTAAAATCTAGAAACCGTTCTTAAGACAGTAAGCAAATCTTGCTACAGGTTCCAAGTTGTAAGAAAAATACTTTACAGATTCCAATTGTTCTCTCCTCTGTATATCAGAAGCATTAAAAAGTATTGTAGGGAAAGGGGGAAGCTAGATTTCATACTACTTCATCCTCCTAAGCTTTCCCTAAGGCAAAGGGACAGAATGGTAACCTGCCAAGGGTGCTTTTTGGTTTGCTTAAAATAAAACCTATTGCAGCCACCCCCATGTCTAATATATGGGCACAGTCCAGGGGAATTACAGTTGTATTAAGTTGATGAGACCCTGCATGATAGAATCTGTAGTCTCCTTGGGCTGCACACCTGTAGCACAAATTGGGGTGGTATTGTAGAACCCTATGGATCACATTTGATCTCAGCGCTAGACAGAAACACATCTCTGGAAGTCTTGGATGGTTGTGTTGTTCCCTGTGCCCCTCCCCCATCAACCATGGGTTCTGTAACTGATTTGGACCAAAAGGGTCCAATTCTCAGCTGGTGTAAATGATAGATTTAATGACGTCAATGGAGCATCACCAATTTACACCAGCTCAGGAACTAGCCCAAGGAAAATAGCTATGCATAAGAGGTGGAAGCCATGTCCTCAGTGGAGTCTGATAAATAAGGAATTAATTGTGCCATTTGTTTTACTTTTGTGGACGGAATATGCTATTGCAGAAACCCTTGTGTCAAGATGACTGCTGGTTATGAGCACTGTTATCAGGTGTTGTAATTGTTATTTCTCTCCTGTCCTGCCCATGTGGAAAATTACATACGTTATTTTATCAGAAGAAATTTTTCAAATTAGCACTGACATTTACTGGGTATAATACAAATTTGTCCTAGAATGATAACAAAGGGGAACAGAGACTGGGAAGTAAGATTGAGGTGGTGTGTTACTTCTCTTTGCAGCAGACTAATGTCTGGATGGATTTAAATGGAAGGTATAAATGTTTCCATTCTTCAGAGAAGGGCTGAGCTCTTTATGTTTGAATGGGGCTGGTGGGCAGTGAAACCTGGTGTAAGATCATTTCCTGAGTTTGCTTTGGCATAGCTTTTTGTATCGTCATCCTAAAAATGTTTCCCCCCCCCTCCTGCGGCAGACTAGATGGTCATAATGGTCACCTGTGGCCTTAAAAAAAAAAAAAAAAAAAAAAAAAAAATCTATTAATTTACACACACAAATTCACAAAGACATGTTCTGGTCTTGTTCATTTCTTTGCATGTCAATTGCATTTGTGGGGGGTGGGGGGAGGGAAGGTGTGATTCTGATCTTTCTTATGTTGGTGTAATGCTGTTGCATTACTCCTGATGTACCCTTGTCTGAGATAGGTCTTAGAGTACAGTGGCACTATGCCAGTTTACACCAGCTGAGAATCTAGTGCTAGTTAAGGTCAGACTCTCCTCATTGTTAATATTTTAAAGAGATTAAGCCTGGTTCTTTACTGCCTTGTGCTTTGCATAATCATTAACACCTCTGCAAAGAAGGTGTAAAACTCTAGTAAATCAAAATGGTCACACTTTGCATAATCATTTAGTCCTGTGTAAAGTGCTAAGGGATGGAGAACTGAGCCCATTAGGTTTTCTAAAGGGTATCAATACTGTTATAAGTGATCATTAAAATGTATTTATGGAGAGTTTGTCTGACCTTTGAAAAATCAAAATCTAATCACAAAAATTAATTAATTTTTGTGAAGCCATGTCTCTTATGGCTTTGATTCCAAAACCCTTTACTGACGAGTAAGTTACTCTGGTGAGGAGCCCTATTAACTTCAGAAGGAATACTTGTGAAGTAAGGTGTTAAACAACATAAGGGTGGCAGAATCTTGTCCTGTATAATTGTATAAAAAAAGTAAGATACAGTCAGAATGGGTCTGACTCAGGTATGAATTATTCACAGAGCCTAAGGAAAAGGTGTGTGATTGATGTAAAATGTTATGCATGTAGAATTTTAATGTATTGGTCCTTAATTAAATATGGTTTTTCATGCAGTGGAACTTCCATTGGCAGCCTGAGGTCTAGCTCCTTGCATATTCCCCCTCGTTTCCCAAGGTTCAGTGTGGGTTACAAGTATAGAACTTGGCTTGACTGTAAGATTTGGACTTTAAATTTAATAGTGCCAATGAGACGGTAGTTTAAGGTAACTGTGCATTTGTGTTCAGTCCTCCTACTACAGGGTCTGTCAGGCAACTCTTTCACCCTCTGTAGAGGGTGACTCTCTGAGCATGCCCTCTTCCGAACAGATGATGCGGAGAACGGATGGGACAACTTGTAGTCCCAACTGTTCTCATACCGCTTTCAAGTTTCATAACTATGGGGTACCAAGCCAAAATCCATGTAAGCCCACCAGTGCCTATTCATCAACTTTGTCTATGAGTGGTTCTTTGGAGGCAATCCAGTGGGCTCCTTGAAACCCACCCACCACAGTGATATCCTTGGAATTTGTCCAGAGGGAATATTGGAATGCAAAGTCTCCTTTGCTTGTACAGGGGGGAACTGATGTTAGAAGATGATCCTGCTGCAAAGGGATCAGAGGGATTCAGGCTGCACTTGAGTCAGCCCTGAAGGTCTGTCTTGCTCCAGTGGAGCTGTGCTTTTTATTTTATTTTGTTTTAAGGCTAATCTTTTCTTCTAAGCCAGTCCATCCTTTTTAAATATATATTCACACTGTTTAAGCACTGAATTGGATAATACAATTTTTGGGAAATTATCAGCATTATAATTATTCTGGTGGAGAAATTAATGGAGGAATAGACCTGGAAATCAACATGTTTCCTCCTTGGTAGCTATAAGTGTAATACATTTAATGCTTTGTGGAAACAAAGATTAATTTCTAATATCTGATTGGCTGGAAGCACAGGCCTGGGAGGTGGTGGTCGGGTGGGTACTGATGCATTTTTCATTGGATTTTTTTCACTGGATCTGGTTTGAGGAGACCTGACTTCTCTTCCTAACTCTCTGGCTATGCCTTCGCTACAAAAAAGGTTTTATGTCTGTATGAGAAACAGAATAACTGACACAACTAGTTCTCCTGTTATAAAATCCTTGTGGAAACAAGGCACCTACCTACAGTTTTTACCATCAGGTAGGTAGATAAGCTCAGCACTATGTCCTCTGACCAGGGCTGACCTCTCCTGTTTATCTCATGGTAAATTTTATAGCAGCAGAGCTAGTGCAGGTTAGTTATTTCATGGTAAAAACACCCCTCCTCCCCCAGTAAAGACACAGGTTTTGTGTGACCTTGGACCTTGCATCTCTATCTTGTGTGTTGTGAACAAGACACGAGAAGTCATTCTTCCGCTCTACTCTGCTCTGGTTAGGCCTCAGCTGGAGTATTGTGTCCAGTTCTGGGCACCGCATTTCAAGAAAGATGTGGAGAAATTGGAAAGGGTCCAGAGAAGAGCAACAAGAATGATTAAAGGTCTTGAGAACATGACCTATGAAGGAAGGCTGAAAGAATTGGGTTTGTTTAGTTTGGAAAAGAGAAGACTGAGAGGGGACATGATAGCAGTTTTCAGGTATCTAAAAGGGTGTCATAAGGAGGAGGGAGAAAACTTGTTCACCTTAGCCTCTGAGGATAGAACAAGAAGCAATGGGCTTAAACTGCAGCAAGGGAGGTCTAGGTTGGACATTAGGAAAAAGTTCCTAACTGTCAGGGTGGTTAAACACTGGAATAAATTGCCTAGGGAGGTTGTGGAATCTCCATCTCTGGAGATATTTAAGAGTAGGTTAGACATTTATCTATCAGGGATGGTCTAGACAGTATTTGGTCCTGCCATGCGGGCAGGGGACTGGACTCGATGACCTCTCGAGGTCCCTTCCAGTCCTAGAATCTATGAATCTATGAATCTTATCTTCCCCATCTGTAAGCCAGGGCTGAAACTTTTCCACCTTTGAAAAACGTTTTTAAATGTTTGGCAGATACTTTATAAGTGCAAAATATTAACAATATGATTTGAGACACAAAGTGGGTGAGGTAATAGCTTTTATTGGACCAACTTCTGTTGGTAGAAGGGACAAGCTTTTGAGCTACACAGAGCTCTTCTTCAGCGTGTCTGAGCTAAATACAGATTTGGGATAGATTAAGCATTCTGCAGGAGACCATTTAAATTAAGGGTTAGCAGACAGTGGGATGTGTTACAAATTATTGTAATGAGCCATAAAACCAGTGTCTGTTTAGTCCATGGTTTATAGAGTCTAGCAGATTGACAACTTTAAGTTCCCAAGCTCGTCTTTTGAAGGCGTTGTGCAGGTTTTGTTTGAAGTTCTGGAGCTTTGTAGTCAGCCTATCCTCTTTCATGCTCCACTAGAAACGTGATCAGATTGTCACATGAGCAAAGAGGGTGAACCGTAAGGAGGAGAATTTCTCTATAGAATGGTGGTTCCCAAACTTGTTCTGCTGCTTGTGCAGGGAAAGCCCCTGGCGGGCCGGGACGGTTTGTTTACCTGCCGCGTCCGCAGGTTCGGCTGATCGTGGCTCCCCGTGGCCGCGGTTCGCTGCTCCAGGCCAATGGGAGCTGCTGGAAGCAGCAGCCAGTATGTCCTTTGGCCCGCGGAACCAGTGCTATAGAACATCTTCTGGTTCATAGGTTCCTCATCCTTTACCTGAAACTGTATTGGACAAACATTTGGGCAACTAGTACCAATGCTATTGTACTACACTGTTGGCTCACATACTGTGCTCTGCCTTCTCATGGAAGACAATGGCCACTAATTTTGAAGTAATGTTTTTGTCTAATGGAAAATAAACCTGTCTCAGATGCACTGGGTGCAGATATCACAAGTAATGATTTATTCTTCCTATCCCACTCTGGTGGGCTCAGCAAAAGGTCAAACACGATCACAGTCATCTGTGAAATATGAAACCCATTTCTAGGGTTGCACCTGTATTTTTATAGCTTGTGCTCCTTACCGAGTACCATGTTTATAAATTCACATAACTGTTGTACTTTGTAAAAGCTGCAGTTCCCGAAAAAATGATTTTCTTATCCACCAAGTGGAAAGAATGTAGCGATGTGCCAAACCCAAATGGGAATAGATATAGCAGAAATAAATAACTCAAATCCATTTATTTTATGTTGAGTAGTCTGATACATTGATAACTTTCTAAAAGAAAATGTAGTCCCTGAGGGTTTAGCAAATCAAATAACAGTAACAGCAATTAATTTATAAGCCTTTCCAAATGTTTTCCCCATCCCCCTTTTACAACCATGCACCCAGAAAATTAATCTTGCCATTTGTGACCTTGGGACAGACCCTTTTCTGTGCTGTGCAGATGCTGTAGTTGGGGGAAGAGAGTGTTGAGATCTCCCTACACTCCAGTTGGAAGGCTTCCAAGCTAGAGCTCATGACGGCATTAGGTATGGGGAATGGCCAATGCCCATGGGTTCACCACAGGGGGACTGGCCATTACCTGTCGAGGACACTGTCTGGTGGTGAGGGGGCCCGGTGTCTGCAGCACCCATTAGACAGAGGAGTGTGCTGCTCCTTATCAAAAGACAAGCAGTGCATGGCTTTCCACCCTAAGCCATTATATCTTGTATCTAGCACTAAGCTGTTCCAGTAAGGCAGGATTTGCTCTACATTTATATTTATTTTTGATCTTTCCAGCCTACTTCGGTGGGCTAATATAAATGGAATTCTTTGTTTCAGGATACTCGATTGCCCAGCAAACCCACTTAATACATCCCAGGGCCCAGTTCACCCTAGAGTTTGCAACAATTACTGAGATCCTCAGGGTAGCAAGTCCCCAGCATGTAACGTATCATGGTGCTGCAAGGGCAATTTGCCGGGGAGTTGAACTGAGCCCATCACGTCAAATACTGCAGTTGGATTTTCTAATGGGCAGGGATAATTTATGAGCAAGGACTGGATGCCCTTCTACAATACCAAAGTGATGGGACCACTATCTCTTGATTAGGGGGTCTAAGAGTGGTGCTGTAATATAAATATTAAATTACATCCAAAAACTCCTGCATCTTTAATGTTCTTCTAACATACAGCCAAGCACTCAAGTCATAGGAAATGTCAGAATGAAGGTTGTTTGTGCAACTTTAATTTGGCCCCTTGTGCGTGTGCATTATGATATAGTCTTTAATTGTGTGATCATAAACTACCTTTTTTTCCCAGGCCCCTGCCTCTTTCAGGGTAGCCTCGTTCACCATCCAAACCCTGCATTGGCCACCAACCTACCGAATTCCTCCTGGGTGTTTCTCTGGTGGTCTTGCCACAGTATCTGTGTACACCACAAACGTTACTACATTTTATCTTTACAACACATCTGTGAAACTAGGTGGTCTCCTATCCCCATTTCACAGATGGGTAGCTGAGATGTAGAGAGAATAAGGCCAAAACTATCAAATGTCCACTAATTTTGGGAGTCCAGTGCTTTTGAAATGCCTTGTGTCTGGAAGCAAGGCCTGTAGCAGAGCTAGTCTTTGGGCAACTTAATGAATGCAATTGGCCTGTACTAGGCTACCTGATTGGTTGGAAGAGTCAGTAGAGTGGCATTTAAGCCCTGCAGCAGTTCAGTGGCTGCTCAAAGCATCTGGCTGCAGCTGCGATAGCTCCTGCCTTGTTCCCAGCTCTCCTCCTGCCTTGCCTCGCCCCATCCCAGGGAACCCAGTTCTGACCAGTTCAGCTTGGAAAAGAGGAGACTAAGGGGGGATATGATAGAGGTATACAAAATCATGAGTGATATGGAGAAAGTGGATAAGGAAAAGTTATTTACTTATTCCCATAATACAAGAACTAGGGGTCATCAAATGAAATTAATAGGCAGCAGGTTTAAAACAAATAAAAGGAAGTTCTTCTTCATGCAGCGCACAGTCAACTTGTGGAACTCCTTACCTGAGGAGGTTGTGAAGGCTAGGACTATAACAGAGTTTAAAAGAGAGCTGGATAAATTCATGGTGGTTAAGTCCATTAATGGCTATTAGCCAGGACGGGTAAGGAATGGTGTCCCTAGCCTCTGTCTGTCAGAGGGTGGAGATGGATGGCAGGAGAGAGATCACTTGATCATTGCCTGTTAGGTTCACTCCCTCTGGGGCACCTGGCATTGGCCACTGTCGGTAGACAGGATACTGGGCTAGATGGACCTTTGGTCTGACCCGGTACGGCCTTTCTTATGTTCTTATGACCATTGGCTCTGATTCCTGACCTCTGACTCTTGGCTCTGGCATTTGGCCTCTGGCTCAGATTCCTGGCTACAGACTCCTGTTCTAACCGCTAGGCATGATGCCTGTTCTGGCCATTGGGCCTGACTCTTTCTCCAGCACTAGGCATGCCCACATCCTGGTCACATAACATCTAGGGCCTGACTTTTGTATGCAGCCTCCCCCTCACCCCCCCCCCCCCCCCCCAGGAGTACTTAGTACTTTGGCTGTCTGGCTACTCGCCCTTTTTTCTCACTGCTCTTACTCTCCCTCCTCTTCCTTACTGCTGCATTCGAATTGGGCTGCTGCTTTCTTCTCTTCCGTGCTGCCTGGGCACCAGCAAGGGTATGAATGAGAGAGAGTCTCCCTTCTCTCAGTCCCTGTGTCTGGTGCCCCAGGGGCTTCATTTGGTATGGGGAAGGGAGGAGAGTTGCTCCCCCAGACTTTTCATAGGTTTATATGCGCCACTTTTTTCTCCCTCCCCAGACTTTGCAGGGTATAATATAATCACATCTAATGTTCTGTATGCTGACACAACTTTATCCTCTGCAGAATGTTTCTCAACTGATGCAGTAGCTAGGAAGAGCAAGTGCAGGAAAAGTCTTCCTCAGCCCTGCAGCCATGGAAGGAGCATGTTTCGTTGCACTGTGGGGATGGTGATGCCCAGTCTAGTTGGCATATAGGAACTGTGTGGTGAGGAAGCATGCTCACTGCAAGCAGACTCTTCAGAAACTTTAGCTGCCAAACGGTTGTTAGTCTCTGAGAACAGGTGAACTGCAATTTTTGGGAGGCTTGTAACTTGGCCAAAGAGAGGTGAATTTTCATGGGCATAGCAAAAGGCACATCCTCGACACCAGGGCAACCCTTTTAACAAATTTCAAGTCGCTGCTCCAAAACCTGGGAGCGCAAGAACTTCTCAATGAAAGAGTTGTAAGCAGTTTTTTGGTAATGTAGGCAAACCAACCTTTTCCTCTAGTATTGTCCTTGGGAAATAGCTGAACCCTTTTAGCTAAAACTTTACCTCCCACAACTCCCCCCAAAAATCAGCCTAAGGGAGAAACCTGGGAGGGAAAATGTTTCAACACAATTGGTAAACTTTGGTGAAGTAAGTGGAAAAATTAGACTTATAATGGAAAATGTCAAGCAACCTTAACTACAGGCAGTGCTACCAGCTCCACCTATAATAAAATAATAATGATCAATGACCATATTTGCAGTGTTCTATGCTTAGAGAAGGGTCAACAAATCTCATGCTTCAGGGCACAGTCTTCTGACTGTAGGGACAAGGAGGATGCTCTCCTACCCCTATGCCACTTCTGTAGCACCATGCAATTGGCTAGGTGCATCATAAGAAGTTTCCCTTTCCTATGAAGCATCTGATATTTGCAGGATATTGGATTTGATCATACAATTGATTTATCCTTTTATTCCTACAAAGCAAACAAAACGAGAAGTGGAGCCCTAATAACTTCTGTTAATGTAACTGGTATGAGACCCAACATCCTGAATTAGATTATCAGTGTAACACAACTCCAGCCACAAAGGAGTCCAGACATTTGCTATGGGAAAATACTTTGTGAACTAGCAGAAATTTATTGCAAATCAACATCTTGAGTCACATTCTCAGCTGACTTCAATGCAGCTTCCCCAATGTGCAGCCTCTGAGAAGCTGACTTTTGGTTTATACTCCGTCATATATACGTGACAGTCTGTTAAGATGAAGACCAAGGAACTTCCCATTATTTAAGGTGGCCTGTGGGAAAGACTGCTTATTGGTGGGTTTGGTGTGAATTCCATTATGAGAGGAATCTGTGGGTGTGAGAATACAAACTGGCACTTTTATAAAACCCAAGTTTAACTGTATAACTTTGCTCTTTGTCAGGATCCTGATAGTCAGGATTTGTTCCTAATCATTATTTCTAAGATAGCTTATTCAATATAGCTGGGTAGTTTCCTGGTCTGTCCACTGCATTTTATGCAGTTCCTCAACTAGTGGAACACTAAATAATTCAATGTAACCTGCTCTCCGTATTGTCCTTTTTTGGAGCTATTGCTACTAGGGTTATCTGATCCCTTCCTAGTAACCAGCTGTTATGGTGCCTGTTGTGAGGAGTTGATGAAAGGTGACAGGCTGGGGGAGAACTATTTGAAAAGTGCTAATAGTAAAATATCAGAGCTGTGAAAACTGGGCTAGTGTAACAAACCCATCTGAATCAGTGATGGGTGATCAGATTTTTAAAACAAAACAAAAAAAATTCACCCATTTTCCTCTAACTCCTCAGCACAATACAAGGATTTGTCAACGTAATGGCAAATAATTTAAATTAGAATGTATCCATTTTTAAGGAGAAAAATGGACCTGCTTCATTTAAAGGGGCCAGCCATCCTGTGACAGGCACTGAAATAAGTGACTTAACTTCCACTCTGAAACCTAACTTTCATGGGTGCTGTACATCTGTCATCCCATAGACTTCAGTAAGGCAACACCTGATTAAATATTGACTTTGAAGCCTCACTTCCAGTGCCCAAACTTGAAAATTTTGGCCTACATCAGGCGTCTTACAGGTTTTTCAAGTGGCTAGAGTACTTAGCTATAGTACATCTAGGGTGACCAGACAGCAAGTGTGAAAAATCGGGACGGGGGTGGGGGGTAATAGGATCCTATATAAGAAAAAGACCCAAAAATCGGGACTGTCCCTATAAAATCGGGACATCTGGTCACCCTAAGTACATCCCAGTGGAGTTCTGAGGTGTGAGTGTATTGTTTCACGCTCTCTAGGTGCTAGGGTGAAAAGTTCTATAGAAGTGCAAAGCATGATTGTTATTGTAAGTACCTAGGTGTCCAAGAGGGTCTTGTCAGTAACTGCATGAATTCCTACCACACTCACACTTCTGACATGTGGGGTCTCCAGTCAGTCAGTGACAGATGTTACAGTGTATTTGGGTAGTAAACACCAAATGCATTTTTGAGTACAAGTTCTTAAATGTAGGGCTTAAATGTGCTGCTCTCTCTCACACAATCTCTTTCTTGCACACTCCTTAGTAAAGGAGACCTGATTGTTCCATGCTGGTGTAACTCCATTGACCTCCAGGATGTTGAACTGGTATAAGCAAATATGGCCCAAAGCCTGCTCCCACTCATATTGAAGTCCAGGGCAAAATTGCCACCGATTCAGTGACCCTGAGTTTTTGATGCACATCCCTGAGGCTGGATGGTCAGAACACTTAGTGCCAATCGCAGATCTGTATTTAGAACCCGTCCCCTTTCCATGGTCAGTGCCAGATCTTACTCAGCAATAGCGGAGAACAGACGGAGACACAAAAGAAACCCTGCATTTAATAGCAGACCACTTTAGCCTGGCTTTCTCTTTAGCTCCTAAACACATCAATTTAAAGGTAAGAAATCTCCCATTGTCAGTCATTCCAATGTCCATCAATCTGTCCATAACTAACAAAAGAGAAGGGAGCAGTGGAGCACGAAAAGACACGGAAAGCATTCAGTGGGAAAATCCTAGACAGGGGGCCTTAGCGCTCTGGTACCAAAGGCTTCAGAGCTGATGCAATGATTTGTAAAGATATGAACGAGTTTTCAAGCTACCATGTCTATAGGCAGCCACAAGCCTAATGTGTTTGGCAGTCTGAATCGCTGACTGCATATACTGAAATGATGCTCCATTGAAGTGGGATCTTGGCCTTACTCAGCTTTAAAATGTACTTATTGGAAACTTCCTGTTTTGAGAAGTACGGTTTAGAAGCTGTTTGTGTAATGAATTAATCCATTTCCTTTTGGAAGCCTCAAATGTTGGACTGAATATACCAGTAGGTAGCAATTTCAAGTTGGTGCAAGTGTTTGTTGGCTAATGTGAAACCGTTATTTCTCAGAGGGACAAGATCTAAACTTCTATGAATATCTTATCAGTATGAGACTGTAAATAATGTTGTCTTAGTGAAGAAAGCTTCCAGCTTCTGTTCTCTTAATATGAGCCCGACATCAGTCAGCATGGTACAATACTACTGTTGGTTTGTTTAGATCTTTTTGGGACCATAGATAGAATTTGTAATTGTCTCTCCTGCTCTTTATAGACATGAGGCTTCAATTCAGCCATGTCCTGAAGTATGTGGTTTCTAGGGGACTACTCTCATGTCTAAAGCCAGGCATGTGCTTAAGTTGCTGGCTGAATGAGGCCACATTCATTTAGAATACTGCACTGAAAACATCAAAAGATCTCTTCACAATCTGGTTTTTGCTGACACCTTGTTTCTTCATGAGAAGATGGAATCCCATACAGAAATTCTGATATTCTGGATGCAGACTTTTCCATGAACTGGAGGAAAGGGATATTGAATGATGAGACTATTCACAGGTACCATACCTAGCAGATACTCAAAGAGATTTCTCTGATCTATCAGGGGAAGCGGGTGGAATGAAAGAGAATGTTCTGATTTCTTTTTAAAGAACTGGTCAAAACTAAAATGAAGAACTTGAAGAAACTAATCCTCTAAGATTATGCTAAATATGTCCGTTAGGATTTACAATTAGCACTAATGTTATCTACCAGGACACCAGGGCTGGATTTTCATCTTGGTTACACACTCCAATGAAGTTCATCTGGAGTTAAACTAGTATGATTGAGATTAGAATCAGATATGAAATCTCTAGCAAGCATCACCACTTTGTTGTAGACCTTGTGCTACCGATATTTAAGATTGGCCTTTACTCCATAAAAGCATTGAGAAGAAACAACCCCCTCTACCACTGCCTACTTGTCTCTGCTACCACAATTTTGTCCCCATTGTGGCATAAGATGGTCATTTAAAAAAAAAATAGTTACCATTTTAAATGGTTTTCTAGCCATCTATATTTTGTGTAGAGGACTTTACCCACAGAAGCACTTTATGATTTTCAGTGCAGACATATTGGGCCAAATTCTCAGCTGGTATAACTGGGATAGCTCAGGCTGTGGTCTGTCTACAGCAGTGTATGCAGGATTTTGGTTTTATAACTTCAATGTTTGATTCCAGTCCCATGCATATAAATGGTTTAATGTTCCCATGCCGCCTCCTAATGGAGGGCCTGCAGACCGTGGCCTTTATATTGGTTTTAATAGGAAGCAGAAACTGGGTCAGAAACTTTCCTGACCTTCCTATGTTGCTAGAAGAAATTCTGCTCTACACCTGTGCATGCTGGGCAGCCAGAATTTGGCCTCCGCTATTCCTGCTCCCGAATAGTTATTTTGCTTCCAGTCCAGATGTGAACATATTATTTACAATGCTGAGCTTGTGTCCAGCACTGGACAAGTGACAGATGAAGGAAATCTTCCATCTTCTCTCTTCCAATAGGTTTTCACTGGAAAAGTAATTCAAACATCTGTATTCACTCTGATTAGCTCTGCTGTTCCTAACAACCAGCGGATCTGGACAACTTGGAAAGGAAGGAAGGCTACAGCATTATTTTACATAGGATCTCCACTCCAGCTGAAGTTAGGGGAGGGCTGAGGTAGAGACCATCAACACATGTCTTAGGAAGACGGAGTGGACAAAGCAGAAGATGGCTCTTCCTGACATGCTGAAGCGGAATGATTGAAAACAGACAGAGACATCCGTTTACACGTCTGACAGCTGTGACAGAATTTTTTTTTCTCTTAGTGCTTGTCTGCACAGTGAGTGTATAGCAAGCCGAGGTGTGAATAGTAATCTAGCTTTGTCAGTGGTCTTGAAACACTATTTAAGGTGCTATTTCAGGACGAATGTTTTCATTTTGGATCTGGAGCCAGGAAAGAGAACTACTTACACACACACACACACACACACACACACACACACACACACAAAATCATGAATTCCTTATTACTATTTCAAATAAAGCATTTTGTATTGCTTGAGTAATCACGAGGTACAGTAGTATATGGATTGATAATTACTGGTACAAGTCTCTGGGTGGGTGGGCAAACGAAAAAAATACTCAGCTACTGAAGGGGAAATAAGATTGAGCAATCTCTGTGAATAGGACCCAGTGGTCCAATGTGGTTCTGCTTCATTATTCAGCTTATAACCAAAGCAAAAAACTGAAAAATGGAAGGGTTTCTGTTCAGGAAGTCCTACTGAGGAGGGGTGAGAGGAGTTAAAGCTAGAAAAGAATCCAGGATCTCTGCTTGTAGCAAAACATTGGCTGGTTTTCTTATTGGTTTCCTTGCTGATCTCTGCCCCTGTTCTAGAAAACCCCTTCTGTCTTATCCAACGCTATTTCCCATATTATAATGAAATTACTCAAAGGGATGTTAGCCAGCAATACCTTGGAGACCATGGCAGCTGTCCACGTACTAACCCATTTTGCAGTGCGTTTGAAAATCCTCCACTTTTTCCTTAAGTCACATACCATTATGGGCAGCTATACTGAGACGCTTTGGAGCTTGTTGTGTTAACTCTCATGACTTCCTCATGTTCCCATTATGTTTATATTTGTGCACGCTGGGAAAAGCCACAGTTAAGCAAGGTGAATGGGTTAATGCCTAAGTAGAGGCAACAGCAGATGACTTCTTAGAATGTCAGGCAGGTGTGGATTCTGTTGCCCATGAGATGTCTGGGAGACATCAATGCTTGGTACCAGTCAGCCCAAGCTATCTTAATTCACCACCATGAGGAATGCCTCAAACATATCTATTTGGCTTCAGAAAAACAATTTTGGAGGGAATGTAACAAATTTAGGACCCAATCCTGCAGTTCTTCATCATATAATCTCTCTCCTGGATTGCACCAGGGCTATTTATAAAGGGGCTGCAAGATCAGGTCTCTAGCGATTAAAGTGTGATGGGGACAAGTATTAAAACTGATCAGTGTGGAAAGGCTGGGAAATCAAAATACAACATAATTAAGGCAACGCAGACTGCAAACTGGTCTGTGTGTTTCACTCTATGCATCTGAAGAAGTGAGCTGTAGCCCACGAAAGCTTATGCTGAAATAAATTTGTTAGCCTCTAAGGTGCCACAAGTACTCCTGTTCTTTTTTTGGTTGATGATGCTTAGTTTATGAAAACATTTCCTATCCATTTAAAGGGAGCACATATTGTAGACCAAGGTGCATCAAATCATGGTATTTTGAACTGTTAGTAACACAGGCTGTCATTATCCTTAGTGAAGGTGAGTGCAGATTCTATTGCAATGGAATTGCCTCAGCCAATCTGCATGGGGTGCTAGTCAGTTACTGACCCATAACTGTTCACTTATTTCACAATTATGCAGTTCCTTGCTTTGATTGGCTGAAGGAGTATAAAATGTGCATAATGACTGTAGTTATCTCCATACTTCAGCTGGGGGCCATTATTAGCCCATTCAGAGTGGAGGGATAACTGTATAGTGATTATGCAAATCCCTTCATTCTGATTTATTACTTCCCCATCTATACAGCCACTGCAATAATGACTGAATTGGTGTCTCTCACACTCTCCACTCATTCCCACCTAGTGCCTTCTAATATGGTTTAAAGGAGTCATTCCTAGGGGGGGATATGGGGAGAAGGTGATCCTCCTTAAGGAACATGGAAGAGGTTGGGATATAGAGTGGGGTGCTAAGATGGGCAAGGGACAGCATTAGATGCAGTCCTGTTTGTTGCAGACATCTGTATAGGGAGTTCTGAGGGCGGTAGCTAACTGAGCACTGGGGTTTAAAGGATGCAGAACATGTTCCAGTATAATAATGACTTCAAGGTACTCTTTGCTAATTCAGTAATAACCATATCCAGCACTGATAAACACCTGCAGCCTTCAGCTCTGAGTTTACTTAGCCCAAGATATGCTTATTACCTTGTAAACAGGAAGCACCCTTGAGTTATAATTTAAATAACAAATTGGTTAACAGTTGGTTCCGTCGTGTCTTTTAGATATTGAAATCTTGCAGTACAGTCACAGGTGGTGTGTGTGTGTGTGTGTGTGTGTGTGTGTGTGTGTGTGTGTGTATTTTTTCCCCCCTTTAATTCTGCTGGGGTCTGGATTACACAGAGCTAAACTACTTTAACTGCAAAACTCTTCCTGCTGCGAATTCTTCTTCTGCTAGTGTCTTACTGATTAGTTTTCTCCTTTTGAAGAACTTGTTTGTTTTTGTCCCTAAAGTTGGGATACTCTGCTTTATCGTTTACACACAGAAGTTCTGAAATTTTTAATTATACAATAGTTTTAAAAGTACTTTTACTTTTTGCTAAATGGCAACTTTTTTTGCTAAGTTTCTCTCTCCCCCTCCCACCCCACTTTCTGGTGTTCCTGTGCCAGTTCTCATGAAGTCTGAGTTTTTTGCCATTGACTTTAAAGGGATCAAGATCAGGCCCTATGTCAAAAGCATAATAGGAGTTTCCTTAGTTCCAGAATGTGTCTGTCTTAGCCCTAGAGTAACGCATTGTTCACAACCCGAGTCTAAAAGCTATGGAGGCTCAGTAAACCATGAAAGGAAGGTTTCAGAGTAGCAGCCGTGTTAGTCTGTATCCACAAAAAGAACAGGAGTACTTGTGGCACCTTAGAGACTAACAAATTTAATTGAGCATAAGCTTTCGTGGGCTACAGCCCACTTCTTCGGATGCATAGAATGGAACATTATATATATATATATATATATATATATATATATATATATATATATATATATATATATATATATATATATACAGAGAACATGGAAAGGTGGAAGAACACTGTGCTGTAGGGGTATGGAATTGGCTCCTCGCTCTACCTGAGTTTGGAGAGCTGGGTACAGGCACATACCATTACTTATGGTATTTAATTTCTTGTAAGTAACTGGCTGGTAGATCTTCATGCCTTTTAAACATTTTGCTAGAGATCTCTGGACCAAATTTTGCTCTTGTTGGCATAAATCCAGAATAACATCTTCAATGAGCCTCTCTCGTGGCAGTGCTGTCCTAGTTAACGACTCCATTCTGAAAACGCTTGTATATGAGTTGTCCTGCTGAGGTCAATGAAATGTTTATTCAGGTAACATTACTCCTGTAATTCTGCAGGTCTGGACCCTTGCAGTATATGACAGAGTTAACTGCAAAGTCATTAGGAGGAGTGGACTGGTTAATACTTAAAGCAGGGGTGGGCAAACTTTTTGGCCCAAGGGCCACATCTGCATATGGAAATTGTATGGTGGGCCATGAATGCTCATGAAATTGGGGGTTGGCGTGCGGGAGGCGGTGAGGGCTTCGGCTGGGGGTGTGGGTTCTGGGGTGAGGCTGGGGTTGGGGGTGCAGGAAGGTGCTCCGAGCTGGGACCAAGGGGTTCGGAGGGCAGGAAGGGGATCAGGTCTGGGGCAGGGGGTTGGGGCGTAGGAGGGGGATCAGGGGTGCAGGCTCTGGGTAGCATTTACCTCAAACAGCTCTCAGAAGCAGCATCATGTCTCCCCCTCCGGCTCCTACACAGAGGCACAGCCAGGAGGCTCTGTGTGCTGCCCCGTCTGCAGGCGCCACCCCTGCAGCTCCCATTGGCCACTGTTGCCAGCCAATGGGAGCTGGGGGGGGGTAGTGTGCGGAGCCCCTCGCTGCCCCTACACGTAGGAGACGGAGGGGGGACATGCTGCTGCTTCCAGGAGCCGCGCAGAGCCCCGGCATGCACAGAGCGGGGCAAGCCTCCAACTCTGCTCCCCGGCTGGAGCTCAAGGGCCGGATTAAAACATTTGAAGGGCCGTAGTTTGCCCACCTCTGGCTTAAAGCATATGTTTAAATGCAAAACCTTAGGTTAATTCAGCCTATTTTGGAACTGTGCCTTACACAGTGTAAGCAAACAAAGTAACAATGTAACAAATCTTGTATCATTTATGTGCATATTATAATTATGTCTATCTTACGTGAGAGGCAGTATGGTCTAGTCCCTGTGCATAGAACATTGGTATGTATAGGAACTGTGAGCCCTGAGATCTATTCTCAGTTGTGCCAGTGACCTGTTGTGTGACCTTGGACAAGTAACTTCACCTCTCTTAGGGCTTGTCTACACTTACATTTTATAGCACTCTAACTTGCTGGATCACCCCCCTGAGTGCAGCAAGTCTGAGTGCTTTAAAGCGCTAGTGTAGACAGGCTCCGAGCGCTGGGAGCTAATCCCCTCGTGGAGGTGGATTACCAGGAGCGCTAGGAGAGCTCTCTCCCAGCGCTCGCACACAACCACACTCGCACTTCAAAGCACTGCCGCGGGAGCATTCCCACAGCAGCGCTTTGAAGTTTCCAGTGTAGACAAACCCTTTGTCTCAGTTTTCCCTCCCATCTTTTGTCTATGTAGACAGTAAGTTCTTTGGGGAAGGGACTGTCTCAATGTGTTTGTACACAGTTGAGCACAACACACCCTTTGCTGCTACAATAATACAAATTACTTTTTTTTCCAAAGTGAAATGTGGAGTCTGTTACTTGTGCACAAAAAGTCTATTTTTTGTAAAATTGGAAAGATTGAATTTTCTCCAACTTTGCCTAACTTGATTTGATTTTACTTTAGCATTGTGTGTGCGCATGCATGTGCTGAAGACAAGCCTGGAAGTTTTAGTTAAAGAACTTTTTGAGAGTTTGAAGCATGTGAAAATGGGAGGTTGTCGTCACCGCTGAGTTGCAGCCTTAACAATAGCTTTTCCTGACCGTGAAAGCTCCAACAGGCAGAAATATACACTGTCAAAGGAACAATTGCAAGGACTCAGCAGATGTTGATTGTGTAATTTCTGTCATCGCCATTGTTATTTCAGTCTCAAGGCCATTTGGTAAAGGAGGGCTGGAGGGGTGGGGGAGGGGGGCGAGGCGGGGCAGATAGGTATTAGCAAGGGGGTCAAAGTGAACCTTAGAGCACTTGCCTGTAATGAGCTTTTTTGGTGGGGAGGGGAAAATCAATGATTGCCAAATGAAATCTAGTACATCATTGTAAGCAGCAGAGAGTGCAAGTTCCATTATCTGTGAAACACTGTTTGGTCTGAGATTGAGAACTGCTTATCCTGGACTTGTCTCCCAGTCCTTTTTTTTTATCCCCCCCCCTCCCCCGAATAATTTAAAGGCCTCTGTTTTAATTCATCCATATTTGATTCCTTAATATCGGTTCCACTTTCCCGAGCTGCTGTTGCTCTCTACTACACTCCTGCATTATCTCTACCATATCAGTCAAGACTGGCAGTGATGACCAATTTGCATTGCAGCCCTAGGAAAGAAATGGTAACCATGCTCTGTCTGATATCAGAGAGGCAGAGTATCCCACATCAGCTATTAAGATGCAAAAGCGCTTCACTGCATAAGAGATGATTTAGAGGCTCTGTGGACGGAAAGAGATTTCCTTTCTCCCCTCCCTTCCCTGGTGTATATCTTATTGTAAGGCAGGCTAACAAAATATTACTTCTCCACATACACATAATGAAAAATCTCTTCAAAATGCAACTCGGAAAAATCATTATTCCTGCCAATTGCAGGCTGCATTGGGAAGAGCGGGGTCAAGGAATGGCATAACCCTAGCCTGAATAGAGACCAGGCTCTGTTTTAATTTTGTGAATCACTAACATTCCAGTCATGTTGCCATGGCTACACTGAAATTGTAACTCTGGGCCAACAGTGTAGAGTGATGCCAAGTCAATTGAGGATGTAAGAACCAGGAGACAAAAATAGCTTTTGGCCTGATAGGTGCACAGGTAAGAGCCAAGGTGGCCAAATGTGGCTCACAGGAGCGCTATGGTAAAGCCTGTGCCTTATCTTTAGTACAGAGGTGCAGCCCATGTGCCATCTTGCTCCAATCACCAGGAAGCTGCCTAGATCAGTGGGTCATGTGACTCCTACAGGCTAATGGAAAAACTAGTGTTTGTAATCTACTCTGCATTCAGGACTGCCAAGTGTCCTGAAGTTTGTGAGACATTTGTACAGCTGACAGCCTGGTAATGCCTGTCTGTAACCCAGCTGAGATCTCATGCCTGTAGCTGGGCTGCAGGGACGAGGCTTCTGCTGCTTGTCTAGGGTTACCATATTTCAGCAAGCAAAAAAGAGGACGGGAGGAGCCCCGCCCCAGTCCTGCCCTAGCCCTGCCCCTTCCACTCCCTCCCACTTCCCGCCCCCCTCAGAACCCCCAACCCTCCCCCCGCTCCTTGTCCCCTGACTGCCCCCTCCTGGGACCCCTGCCCCTAACTGCCCCCCCAGGACTCCACCCCCTACCTAAGCCTCCCTGCCTCCTGTCCCTTGACTGCCCCCTCCTGAGACCCTCCCCCCATTCTAACTGGCCCCCTAGGACCCTACCCCCTACCTGTACCCTGACTACCCCAACCCTTATCCACACCCCCACCCCCAGACAGACCCCTGGGACTCCCACACCCCATCCAACCACTCCCCACCCCCTGACAGCCCTCCCCCCAGAACTCCTGACCCATCTAAACCCCTCTGCTCCCTGTCCCCTGACTGCTCCGATCCCTCTCCCCACCCCTGACAGCCCCACCCCCAGAACTCCCAACCCCCCCCCCCGCTCCTTGTCCCCTGACTGCCCCCTCCTGGGACCCCTGCTCCTAACTGCCCTCCAGAACCCCACCCCCTACCTAAGCCTCCCTGTTCCTTGTCCCCTAACTGCCCCCTCCTAAGACCCCCCCACCCAAACTGCCCCCCAGGACCCTACCCCCTACCTGTACCCTGACTGCCCAAAACCTTATCCACCCCCTCCCAGAAAGCCCCCCCCGAACTCCCGACCCCCCCCCCGTCTCTTGACTGCCCCCTCGAGAACCTCCCTGCCCCTTCTCCGACCCCCTGGCCCCCTTACCGTGCCGCTCGTCCCGGCACGCTGGGCAGCAGGGGAGGAGGAGCGGGGGAGGAGCTCCAGACTGCCGGAGGCGATCTGCGAATGCAGGGAGGGAGGGAGGGAGTGATCTCTGCTGCAGGGAAAGCGGAGGAGGGGCTCTCTCTGGCTGTCGGAGCCCCATGTAAGTGGCACCATCCGGCCGGCTGCGCTCTGCATGGGGGGGGGGAGGATGTCCGGACATTTACAAATTCCCCCCGGACGCTATTTTTAGCTCAAAAAGCCGGACATGTCTGGGGGAATCCAGACGAATGGTAACCCTATGCTTGTCCTATTCACTGGGGGCCAATATGGAGCTAGCTCTGCAGGTAGCCAGGCAGCCACTCAGCCTCCCCTCACTGCATAAGTCACTGGATCCCAGTGGGAAGGAGCAACTGGCAGCTCCATCACAGCAGCAGGGCTCAATATTGGCCATAGGCACTCTCTGCTGAGCCTCTAGCTTCTTGTATGCCCACTCAGCCCTCTCACAAGCTACCCATCCACCTACCCCATGTGCCCTGCCATCCACTGACCCCTTGCCACCTGCTATAGCCACAGCTATCAAGTTTTGTGCAGCTCCGTATTCTACTCCACCACCGCTTGGGACAGGACACGTTGACTTTCAACTGAAGTTTCTGTGAAAATTAGCTCACTAATCTGCACAAAAGTCTCATGGAGTTGCACAATTCTTGGCAGCCTTGCAAATTAGAAATGGCCTTCAGGCTGTTAGCAAGTTGCTAACATGGCCCTCAGTTTGGCCTTGGGTGGGGCGGGGGGACTGGACAAAGCCCCTCAAAATGTATTGTTGGGAACAATCCAACTTTGATCTGGAATTGACTAGTTGCCTCATTGGGTCTTTTCCATCTCTAACTTCTGTGAACATTTTACAGTAGTGCAAGCACAGGCGTTTTTTTTTTTTTTTTTAACTTCACAATGATTATTTACCCATAGCACATGGAAAAACCTCTTCCAAGGTTGTTTCAGCGAGAGCACTGAGCAAAATAACTCCTGGGAAGCAGAACTTGAAAATAAACAGCAGCTGCCATTTATTTTTCTGTTCCTTTACTTCTGTTTATAAGAACCTAGTGCACTAATGGCTCTGAGTCCCGTTTTCATTTATATAAAGAACACTGCTGTGTCAGCTTTGGGATGTGCAGAGTGGCAGCCTTTGCAAGAGATTGCTATTTTCAGTTCAGTCTCCTGTACTCTTTGCATTGCAGCAGCACTCCAGCCTCTGTGATCTAGCTCCTTTGGGAGCCTCTTTGCTTGTTTGCTTGCTTCTTCCAAACCAGGCATATCCCTGACAGTGCTGTTTGGTGCCTGAGGCCCTGGTGGAGGGAAATATAAGCCTGCTCTTGTACCTCTTACAGTGCAGGGGTGTGGCATGACTAGATCTTCCTCAACAGGAGCACATGCTTTGCATACCACTGATCATGTTCAGTGTAGGAATGTCTGTGGTACAGCAGTGTGTCTTGCACTGTGGTTTTTCCATACAGTATATGCAAACACTTGGAATCTAAAGAATTCCAACCCTGGTTATCAGGTATCTGCCATCATGGCTAAGCAACAGCTAAAGGCAAGATGTAGACCTGAAAATATTGAAACAGCAGAAAGGAATTATTTAGCATAACAAAATGGAGGTTTTTCTGACTCCAATTCATTTGCAGGCTACCCCGGGCATTATTAATGGGTTTTCCCCCCTCTTCTCTCACCTGCTCACAAAGGGTACGGATCCGCATACCTAAAAAGTTCTTTTAGCTATGACATGTAGTGTGCAGATCTCTGATTCAGGCCATATGTCTCAAGCCCACCGTGGTAATATTGCTCTTCTGCCTCCCCAGGAAAGTATCCAGAATTTGGACTTTCCTTCCTGGCGCAGAGATTCTCTTCTATACCTCTGTCTTCCCAGACTGATTGTTGCAATTCTTAACTTGCTAGCATGCCAAATTGTTTGAGTACTAGCCAGCAAATTATACAGAATCCAGAAGCTAATGTTCTGACTGGTGTAAAAGAAGTTCCCATCAGGTAACCCTCATTTCATCCTACTCTTTGAAAACACCAAAACCAAAATACCTAATCTCCACCCACCTACACCCCTCCTCTCCCTATATATATAATTTTAATTAGTACAGAAGTTAAGGTATGAAGGACCCACTCTGGGTTTGTGAGGCAGGGCTGCCCAGAGGGGGAGGGGGGCAAGTGGGGCAATTTGCCCCAGGCCCCGGGCCCCACAGGGGCCCCCAGGAGAATATAAGTATTCTATAGTATTGCAACTTTTTTTTAATGGAAGGGGCCTCCGAAATTGCTTTGCCCCAGGCCCCCTGAATCCTCTGGGCGGCCCTGTTGTGAGGCCCTATGTGAAGAACATCACCAAAGACCCACTTGGTTCCCTGCTGTTTGGTTTGTCAGGCTCCACTCCTAACTCCTATTGCACTTGTAATCTCAAGCACTTTCCACTCAAGCTGTTGCAATCACCCACTTTTCTGAAGCTTGGTAGCTTCTGGTGACCTATATGCATCAGGAAGCCAGGAGTAGAGCCAGAGCACAACTTCCTAAATGGAGAAAGGAGGGGGGCAGTTAAGGAATTACTTCTCCCTCATGGCATGCAGGCACTATGGTCAGATGGGATCACAGCCAGGAATGATCCTTTGGCTGGCCCTGGATCAGAGTATAAGAGTGATACAGGGCTCCTTGAAAAGAGGGTCCTGTTAATTGTGCAGACCTATGTATAGGGAGCCCATAAAGCCAGGGCCAGCAGTGCCTTGCAACTCTAATATGTGAGCTGTTAACCAAGGGATATTAACATTATTGTTTCCTCCCTTCCTCATCAAGCTCAGTCTGTTACAAAGGGAAACTGATTAGAATCCTGCTCAGTTTCCCTCTGCAGCCAGCTCTGTGTATTAGAGACCTTGACTCAAAAAGGAAAGTGAATAATTCTAACCTGTTAACCCATTACTAGCTCTTTAGACTCAGCACTTGCCAAAAAGATGGGGCATGAGGAAGAGACTTATGCAAAAGATGGGTAGGGCTGCATTTGGCTGTAATTCTGTTTTCTGTGCATCACACCTTCAGATGTAAGCAATCTGTGCCCCTGGGGGAATTCAAGAAGGAGGATCTACCGTGACAGACCTGCTGTCTCTCTCATGGAGATATTGGCTCTTTTCCTCTTTTTTAATTCTGCTAAAATAAAAGTAATATAGTCGGAAAGTCCACATTTTGCTCTTTGTGGGCCTGAGGCAACTGCCACTATAGGAGTCAGTGTTTAGCTGTTAATGCACTAGCTTCTCGATAGTCATTAGCTACTGACCTCAGGAATAGAACTATGCAAAATAATTCTCTGTGAAAACAGACACCATTCAAAACTAGCCTGACTTCATGTTTTATTACAGAATCAAACCCCAGACCAGGTTGGTAGAAATATTGGCTAGGGGTTTACAAACCTTTTAGTTTGCAAAGCTTACACGATTTTGAAGCAGTTAGGATCTGGAGCTAGGAGAAACTTGGTGGCTCCAACAGAATTTGGTGTAGAGATTTTTGAGTTAATTTGAACCCTAAATTTTACATTCAGGGTGGGAGCAGTGAGGGGACATGAACCCATGTGGATCAAAACCAGATAAAATGCGTGAATGAACCCGTCTCTATGAGAACCCAACATGCTTTACAAAACTCTCTCTAATCAGGAAGAGTCTCTTTTCTTGTTTAACTGAAGATGTATTTATTTTAACTGACCATAGAATAAGTGGTGATTTGATTATCTGTAGAACGCATACGGTGTGTTCAAGTTTCTGTGCATACATAAGTGACCATAAAAATACAGCATGGAGTCTGCAGTGAGCAGTAAATGAACAGCACTTGTACTCGAGCACCATCTTGACAACTATTTCTAAGGGCCAGATCTTGCAAATGCTTAGTACAAGCAGGACCGGCTCCAGGTTTTTTGCCGCCCCAAGCAAAAAAATTTTCCCCGGCCCTGCCCCAACTCCACCTCTTCCCCGCCCCATTCCAACCCCTTCCCCAAATCCCCGGCCCCGCCTCCTCCCCCGGGCGCGCCGCATTTCCCCTTCTACTCCTCCCTCCCAGGCTTGCCTGGGAGGGAGGAGTAGAAGTGGATGGCTTGCCTGGGAGGGAGGAGAAGCGGAGTGGCGGCACGCTCGGAGGAGGAGGAGGCGGAGGTGAACTGGGGGGGAGCGGTTCCTCTGCCCCCCCCCCCCAGGTTACTTCCTGCGGCCCTCCCGTGCCCCCCACCACCGCAGCTCACCTCCTCTCTGCCTGCTCCCCTGAGCGCGCCGCCGCCCCTCTGCTTCTCCCCCCTCTCTCCCATGCTTGCCGCAAAACAGCTGATTCGCGCGGCAAGCCTGGGAGGGAGGGGGGAAAAGCGGAGCGGCGGCGACGTGCTGGGGAGCAGGCGGAGCGGAGGTGAGCTGCGGCGGTGGGGGGCGGTTCCTCTGCCCCTGCCCCCCCCAGGGTTACTTCCTGTGGCCCTCCCCGTGCCCCCCACCGCTGCAGCTCACCTCCGCTCAGGGCTGGCTCCCGGCTTTTTGCGCCCCAAGCAAAAAAAATAAAAATAAAAAAGGAGCCGAAGTGCCGCCCCTTGGAAAGTGCCTCCCCAAGCACATGCTTGGAGTGCTCATGCCTAGAGCCGTCTCTGAGTACAAGGCATGGTGCCTATAACCATTAGTAGTTCTGCTAACTGGTAAGTAAGCATTGTGCTATCTGGTAATCGTTCACTGGATCAGACCTTAATACATGGGCAGATTAAAGGCACTCTTAAACAGCTGTCAGTGAAATATGGACTTCATTCCAACCAAATGTTTCTTTTGCGTAAACTTGCAAATGTTCATTACATTTTTAAAAAATTTTCTGGTTTTTTTCCTTTTAGGATCCTGCAGGTATCTTTGAACTGGTGGAACTTGTTGGCAATGGAACATATGGGCAAGTCTATAAGGTAAGGTCTCTGAATGTGTCTGCAGCAATTATGATTTCCTGGTACATGAGTTTACATATTAGAATGCTCAGTGCTTATCTACATTACACTAGATCTGTTTCAGAGCTGAACAGAAACTAGAAGCCTTCTTTGTGAACTTCAACTTCTTTCAGTACCTGTATTTGATCTTCCTCCTCGAACTTCATTACAATGAAGTTCCCAGTTCTGAAATTGTTCTTGGAAACTGTCTTTTGATTATTATTTTTTATTTCCCCTTATTTTCATTCTTTCCTGAATGTGTTCAGTGGGCAGCAATCTAGATGGTGCAGTAGTTTAATACATTAGCCTGTCACTTCTAGAAAGCGGAATTTGGAACTAGATTGGTTGACAAATGAAATGAGTTTGGTTTTAATTTAGTTTCCCATCCACATTGCAGAACTAGGATACAATCTGACTCATTCTTCCAATCTGTACTTAGCAAAGGGCCACTGCAAGAAAGGAACTTCAAAGTCTGGAAGCTTCGTTTAAAATGCTTCTTAATATTGGAAATGGTTCTCAATCAAAGCCCTGGAAACTTTGGATATTTCTTTGAAATCTATACACAGTTCTTGTAGATGACTCTGACATCTATAATGAGCTAATAATATCCCGAGATCCAGAATTTGGATCTCAGCTTGTTTGGGTTTCTTTAAGGTTGGTCTTAAATATACTTATTGCATGGTGTGACAGGGGGTTAAAAATCATTGAAAGCTGTTTTCAAATTCTACATGGGACTATGCTATCTATTCTGGTTCTACCCTATGATAATAGTCACTCTGGTTCAACTTTTCTAAGGGCCTCTAAGGGCTTGTTTACACTTACCGGGGGATCCACGCGCAGCGATCGATGCATCAGCGGTCTATTTAGCGGGTTTGGGAAGTCCCGCTAAATTGACTGCAGATCACTCTCCTGTCGACTACTGTACTCCACTGAATCGAGAAGAGTGCAGGGAGTCGACGGGAGAGCGTCTCCCATCAACAATGCCTAGTGTGGACCCCGTGGTAAATAGATCTAAGCTACGTCGACTTGAGTTACGTTATTCACGTAACTCGAATTGCATAGCTTAGATCAACTTTTCCCTTTAGTGTAGACAAGACCTAAGTGTACACACCCAATTTATACACAAAATCTGTATTTGCATGTGCAGCTCAGAACAAAGTTAGTGAATCTGTGTGAACAAATTCACTTTTGATTGTGCAAATAAGAAGTTGTCTTTTTTTGGGGGGAAGGGGGGACACACTCCCAATCAGTCACTTGGAAAACATGGTACTTGCTGTCATGCACTGGCATACACCAAGCTTCCCCCAAATCAAGAGAGGAAGGGAGGAAAAGTTTGTTTTAAAAGCTATCAGGAAATATTTGTTCTGAATTCCGGCTTCCACATCATCCCATTGCTGTAGGCTAATCCCTTTAATCTGATGATAGAATTTAAATGAGTTGAGGATGAACTGAAACTTCTGGAGTTAAAAGTGTGTGGATTTCTAAACTGGAATAAATACAAACTTTAGCAAGGTTATATTCTGGTGACTCTTCCTCTTTGCTATTTTTTTTTTTTTTTGGATGTTGTTTTTGCATTAAATTGATGATGATGATATGCTGTTTTTATTTCCATTGTTCTTCCTGAATCATCAAGGCCAAGAGCATTAGTTTGATGTTGAAACTGTTTTTTTCAGCTGGTAAAATAAGTGTAGAGATTGACCTTATTTTAACATGTGCATATTTCTAACAAGTAGTGGAAACTGTGACTATAACATCCCTTCAAAAGCTTAATGCTTGTATGGAAAAGCAAAGAAACTACACATACTTTACACTCTTCTTTACACAGTTCTGTTTGTGTTTCCTGTCCTGTCAAAATATTTGATTTTTAAAGAGTCTAGGTATCTGAAGCAGAAAACTCTAAAATTATTCACACTTAGTTTTCTGGGGGGTAAGAGATTTTGATCATTTCAGTGTGTGGCCCCTTTTCACTTCTGCACAAAGCATCTCACTAACTGTTTGCAATCAAAGTGCTCAGATTAGTTAAAATCAAAATGATGCAGAACGCTTCACATGTATTCATTGCAAACAAGGTGGTGGTCTTCGAAGAGAATATTTATGCTCAAACCAAAACTATAGGCCTAAATATCTACATGCTAGAAAGAAATTTGCATCCAAATATGAACTCTCTGGCTTGGTCACCCATCTAGTTTAGACTGAGATTTTCT
The DNA here is from genome assembly GCF_028017835.1 of Emys orbicularis. Taxonomy (NCBI): domain Eukaryota; kingdom Metazoa; phylum Chordata; order Testudines; family Emydidae; genus Emys; species Emys orbicularis. The sequence continues at coordinate 91,654,860 of NC_088691.1, read as the reverse complement.
TTTCACTTTGGTTTCATACATTTCAAGGCGAGAAGGGACCCCTGTGATCATCTAGCCTGACCTCCTGTATAACACAGGCCATAGAACTTCCCCAAAAGAATTCTTTTTGAATTAGAGCATATCTTTCTTTTTTTAAATCAAGACTGTTTTTTTTTTTAAATTGCCAGTCATGGAGAATCCACCACGATCCTTGGTAAATTGTTCCAATGGTTAATTACCCGAATTACACTTGAACTCAAGCCTCAAAACAAAATTTAAGCGATGTGAACCAGAGTAACTGTTAGTATGAAGCATAACTGACTGTTAATGGTGTCGGTCCTCGACAGTTGGGGAGAAATAAGATCTTGATGGCCATTCCATCAAAATCTCCCTGGGAAAATGTCTTTTGCAGCTGGACAAAGAAACAGATCACTAGAAGATCTCCAAAGATGCTTTGACCTTTTTGCTCCCTCTAAATTATTTTCTGGAGATGCCACTATGCAGGAATAATCTGCCACAGCTTGTATACCTAATTTGGTGTAATGTAGATTAGAACCCATGTAATCACCCTCAAGGTTGACTTCTTTAGAAAAAAATCATATGCTCTAGTCCCAAATGAATTATTTTTGGGACGCTCTATGGCCTGTGTTATACAAGAAGTCCGACTAGGCGATCACCTTCACCATTCTGGCCTAGGAATCTATGCAATGTCTGAATTCAATTGAATTCTCGTAGCTTTGGAGTAACTCCCATTAACTCCCCAAATTCAGCCCTGTGCAATAGTCACAGCAGTGTAAACTTGGAATAGCAGAATTTGGCCCACATTTCCAAATGCAAGCGAATGATGGATGCATGGTTCACTGCAGCTCAATGCATTTTTGTGCTCCGTGTAGGTAGTTAGGGGTGAGCAGATGGCAGGATTTTGATTCCATGAAGTCTCATGAGGGTTGTTCAATTGTTTCTGTCTATTTTGTAAAACTAGCTGGCCTGAACCTGAAATATTTCTGAACTGCGCATGTCTAATGGACACACTAATACAGGTTGTACTGCTAGTTGAGCAAAATAGATTTTCAAATTTGCCAATACTTATCTGAATATGAACACTCCTTTTTACATCCAAAACAGAAATTCTGCTTGGCTCTCATAGTTATTACTACTATATCTGTAGCCTCTCATCCCCCCTATAGTTTGTGCATATTTTGACTGTAAGGCCTGCTCTACTCTAGGAAATTTGGTTGGTGTAACACCATTGCTCAGGGGTGTGAAAAATCTATACCCTTTAATTACACAGTTAAACCAACCTAACCCTCGGTGTAGACAGTAGTAGTTCGATGGGCGATTTCTTCTGTTGACCTAGCTTCTGCCTCTCAGGGAGGTGGATTACTTATGCTCATGGGAGAAGCCCTCCCATCAGCATTGGTAGTGCCTTCGCTAAAGCACTACAATGGCACTGCTGCAGTGCTTTATGTGTAGACAAGCCCAGAGCCTTAATACTGGACCCCAAAAGGCATCTCACGGTAGCACCCTCTCTCTCGCTTGCTGGAATAGGATCTCCTTTTTGTCTTGCTCCATGTGCCTGATGTGTAAATCCATTCTAACCAGGCCTTGCAGTTCTGTGGTTCCATTGCATAAATAGAAAATGATTAAAAAAAAATAAACATTCAAAGAAAACATGTTTTAAAGGGAGCACCTGTTTTGTGCACTTCAATTGGTGGAGACTATTGACCTTGTTAAAATAAATAGCAGAAGTAGGGGTGATTTTTCCCTTGCTGTAGGTCAGACAATGGAGCGCTTGTACTCACTATGGAGCAGTTGTATGAATAGCCCAAGGGGTCTGCTCCTGTGAGTAAGTGCTTGCCATCATCAGTAAGTATTCCTTAGGCTTGCCCTTTATCATCTGACACCCAACCGATAACGCATCTCATAATCCAAAGGGGTTGTGAACTGGCTTATTTATCTGCTTGATCACATGAGGCCATATTCTGCGCTAGGGACCAAATTCTGCCATTGAATTCAGTACTTACACCCTTACACCAGAAGAGAATTTGGCTGTAATTGAAACACCTATTGAGATTGCTGAGTGCTATGCAAAGGGTAGGATACGGTACAGAATATTTGAGGCAGAATTTTGTATTCTAGTGGCTGGAGTAAGGGAATGGGGGATCGGGAGATTTTGGGAGCTTGGCATAGGCGTAGTTTGATTTCTATATTGGCGGGGGGGGGGGGGGGAGCTCCAGTCAGGCCAATGGAGCCACGCATGGGGGAGGGGTGGGAATTCCGCACCTGCCCGAGGCTTGCAGTTTGGGGGGGCAACGCCCCTCTGACCCCTTTTCCCCCAAACTATGCCCAGGGAGCCTGTTGAAAGTCAATTAACCTCTCCCTGGCTCCAACTACCCCTCTATAAAATGAGATTGACCATGCTTACCAGCCTTTGGAAAGTGCTCGGAGAAGGTGGCATGTAAGTGCAAAGGATGTTCGTTCTCTTGGTGGGAGGTTCTCATTTTGGATTGTTGGAGGTGCAGTGAAGCAGTGCTGCAGCTTGACTATGCCAGAGCAAACTGAATTTAATAGCTGACTGTCAAACAGCCAAAAACCTATTCATGAGGACATTTCTAATCACCAAAATAATCACAGTTTAAAATCACTTCTCAGGATTACATTGTTTAAAAAAATCATAAAAATTTGTGGCTGCAGCCATTGACTCTACCTATCCTGAGGCTCTGTACCAACTGAGCAAGGGCTCAGGACAGAGGATTTGTATGTGATGTGTTAGTTTGAAATTAATAGTTGACACATAAGTATTGTGGATTTGTAGCCTGCTCAGCATTTGAGATCTTGAATCTCTGTCATTTGCATTCACTTAAGGAATTGTTGGTTGTTTGACCCCCAACACTTTTGACAAGTGTTTCATTGTACAGTATGCCTGGAATAGAGTAAATCTTAAGCGTGCTTCCTCCTTACAAAGGAAAACAAGGAGTTTGTGAGGGAGAAAATAAAGGAGTTGATGGAATCTATTATGCAACTGATTTCCCACCTGTTCAGCCCCTGAAAGCTTAAATCTCCACCTGATTAGTGGATGCTTTCTAGTTTCCTGCCTTAGGGCCCGGTCCTGTGTGGTATTTTTCCCGGACATGTTCGGCTTTTTGGCAATTCCCCCCGGACAGGGGTTTGATTACCAAAAAGCCGGACACGTCCAGGAAAAAACGGACGTACGGTAACCCTATTGTTTCCCCCCCCACACCGCTCTCCCCTGCGGGGGCAGGAGACAGAAGCTTGGTCCTGCGGCAGCCAAGCTTCCCTCCTCCCCCGCTTCTTCCCACAGCATGGTGCATTCCGACCCCTCCTCCTCCCCCTCCCTCTCCGTGCCGGCGATGGCCCTTGTGAGGGGGAGGGGGAGCGGAGCAGAGCCGAGCAGCAGCGTGCTCGCTGCTCCGTAGAGCAGGCAGAGAGAGGTAGGGACAGAGCCGCTCAGGGCAGGGGGCTGGGAGCACCCCCACGAGCTGAGCACCCCAGCCCTCTGCCCTGCACTCCCCACACACCCCCAGCCCTCTGCCCTCACCTCCCCCAACACCCAGCCTTTTGCCCTGCACCCCCACCCCCCCCCAGCCCTCTGCCCTGACCTCGAGTTGCCCCCAACACCCAGCCTTCTGCCCTGCACCTCCACACACCCCCAGCCCTCTGCCCTGAACCCCCCCCACACCCAGCCTTCTGCCCTGCACCTCCACACCCCCCCAGCCCTCTGCCCTGACCTCGAGTCCCCCCAACACCCAGCCTTCTGCCCTGTACCCCCACACCCCCCCAGCCCTCTGCCCTTACCCCTGAACCCCCCCACATCCCTCTGCCCTGACCTCTGAACCCCCCCCCCCCACACCCAGCCTTCTGCGCTGCACCCTCTGCCCTGACCCCTGAAACACACACCCCCCCCCCCCCCCCAGGTCTGGGGTCCCTGCTGCTGGCCCCTTGCCAGCCGGCGTCCCAGCCACAGGCCCCGCTCAGCCCGCTGCCGGCCTAGGTGAACAGAACCCCAGACTGGCAGCGAGCTGAGCAGGCTGGTGGCGTAAGATCAGCATTTTAATTTAATTTTAAATGAAGCTTCTTAAACATTTTGAAAACCTTGTTTACTTTACATACAACAATAGTTTAGTTATATGATATAGACTTATAGAGAGAGACCTTCTAAAAAACGTTAACATGTATTACCGGCACGCGAAACCTTAAATTAAAGTGAATAAATGAAGACTTGGCACACCACTTCTGAAAGGTTGCCTACCCCTGCACTACTGTAATACTGTTAAAGGGCCTCAACTGAGATCAGGGCCTCATTATGCTAGGTGCTGTACAAACACATTGTAAGAGACAGTCCCTGCCTCAAAGAGCTAAATAAACAGGATTGATGAAGAGCGGGAGGTGAAACAGGTTAAATGGCTTGCTCAAGGTGTCACATCAGATTGATTGCAGAGCCAGGACTTGAACCCCAGGTCTACAAATATGTAGGCTAGCACTCGACCAAACATATTGTAGGCCCAATATGTTGGCCACCGTTGCCTTACTCATGTAGTGCTTTTTACATAGGGCTTGTTTTGCACTGGTGCAGATTCCTGGTCTGTGCTGACCTCTTTTCAAACAGCACAGAGCGCCTGTTAGGCCACTAGCGAAGGAGAAGTTGTAATGACAACCGCTGGGGCCTGCTGTCAAGGGCCAGAATAAACTAGGGGTCAGTCTCCCCTTGATCTCAAGGGAGCTGGTTCTGACTGACAGGGACTGCAGGGTTTGCAGTGGAGTGCAAAACCCCTTCATTTGCATTAATAAAGCAGCTAGTCATAGTGTTCTGATGACTGAATGCTGTAACAATCTTGACACAGCGAGGGCTCGGAGGATTGACATTTCTTACTAGAGCAAGAATATGAACAGTCAGAGCAGTTGCAATAAAAAGTGTTGCTACAGGAGCTCTTTTCCACACTCCGTCGTTCTTTGTTTCCCACTGTTTGTGGGGGTGAGCATGACTCTGGGGGAGGTAACAAAAATCTTACCAAAGTGCTTCAGATATTAGCAATTTCCCCATCAACCAGCCCAAGACTGCCACACGCAAATAAGAATTCCTGAAATATTAGCGCACTACACTTTCTAGCTTGCGTAGGTCCAATATGACATTGCTGTGAAATGTCTTTCCCTATCCATATTGTGTGAGATGGGCACAGCGTGATAGAAAACATTAATTGCCAACAAATTTCATAGGCATAATTTCTAGAATACCATTCTTGGTGATTGCAGTTGGCGCTCAGTGGTATTGATGAACAGTCTTTCATCATTCAAAATTACTGGACAACTAGAAGGGTAATGATGCAAAGCCACTTTTAAGTCACATGGCTCTCACCCTTAGATTGCTATACAATAAAAAAAATAGACTATCGATCTACATCCATTGTAACTATGGAAGCAGTTCCTCGCTTGAGCTACACTATCTCAACAAGACCACTGGGAGGAATTGTACCTTATGGAGAGACAGTACTCTTGTAGACCAATGGCAGGCGTTTGCCACATCTGCTTCCTGCCCCTTTGGGAAAAGCCTGTTCCACCAGGAAGTGGTAGCAGGGATCAGTTTGTGAACTCAAGAGCAAAACCCTTGCTCGGGGGCACAAGCTAGGGCAGGAGGCTCCATGAACAACAGCCCCACCATGGAGTACCCATGTAAGTGTGAGCCACAGTCTGGTCTTAAAAGTTACCTATATATAAGGATCACCAAAAAATATAGGTATCTATCTATCTATCTATCTATCTATCTATCTATCTATCTATCTATCTATCTATCTCATAGAACTGGAAGGGACCCCAAAAGGTCATCAAGTCTAGCCCCCTGCCTTCACTAGCGGGACCAAGTACTGATTTTGCCCCAGATCCCTTGGTGGCTCCCTCAAGGATTGAACTCAACCCTGGGTTTAGCAGGCCAATGCTCAAACCACTGAGCTATCCCTTCCCCCTGAATGATAGATTAGTAATAAGGATTTTTCTAGTCATGTATCTCTCTCCTAACTGCAACAGGCCACTGGAAGCTCTCGGCTACAAATAATATCTAGGGGAGCAGGGGTGTCAGTAAATCCTCTTGCACTGCATCTCTCGCTCTCTCTCTCTCTCTCTGGTGGTGGTCGTTTTAATGAGAAACCACTTTGGTAGTGGTTGATCGCTTCAGTTGAACTGGAAGAGCTTCTTTATTTTTCTAATTCTGTGTCTAATGGAACAGATTTTAGAATAATTTTGAGAGAGGGAACTACCTAGTCTTAGTCTATTTAAGATGAGGTTATTGTTTTGTGTTTAATTCTGTCATCTTGAATACATGAATACAATTAATCGGTCTTAAAATAATCAGCCATTGACTCATTGTTTTGCTGCTTACACTTCTACATTCAGTCAACTATGTGCTACGATAATGGAAACACCTTTGGAGAGTTCTATATTATCTGAAATATTTGATCTCCTATACAATGCTTTGACGATTTAAGGTGAGCAAACATGTTAATTGGAACTGGTGAAAATTATAGGCAACAATTTTTCTTACCTGTGGAAAGTAGGAGAAATTATTTAACCTTGAGGAGTGTTCACTTCATAGAATATTCCCCTTGTACATCACACCACTATCTTACATATAACTAACTGCATTGCATTGCCTTTTTGTGGTCTCTGGTGTCCAGTTTGGGACTCCCTTCCCCACTGCTGTACTACATAACTAGACCATGTGCACAGCTGGAGGTTGGGAGGAGCATGCAGAGGTTGCAATGTTGCCCACCCCTTTCATTCTGGGATGCCTTCTCTCTCTCTCTTTTTTTTTTTTATCCTGAAATAATGCTATTCCTTCTTCCACCTATCAGTTGCCAAGTACCTCTAAGAACAATACCCATATGACTTGTAGCTTTTAGATCTCATAACACTCTAATTTAGAAGACAGAATAAACCGTGTAATGGCTTAGTGATTAGATGGCATTTACCAGCTAATTAAACAATCAATAGTGTGTAATTATAGACTTATTCCACAGCACAGTAGTTTGTACCCTGCAAGATAAAGCAATGCTAAAGTTCTAAATGTAGGGCAAAATCCCCAGTGCCCTAAAGACTGCAGCATTTGGCCCAGAATATAAACACTGTAAAGCCCCTGGAGTGGATAACATACAAGCAGAACTAGTTTAAAGTGGTGGAGAGGCACCCGATGTGACTTTTGGAATCTGGAAGATGGCCCAAGACTGGGGGACAGTCCCTGATGGTTCCTATTCTTCAAAAGAAGGACCTGATGGTTTGTGAAAACTATGGCACAATCTCATTATTGACATGCCTTTGCAAAATACTGCTGCACCTCATCTTGAAGAGGATTGTACCCAAGATAGAGAACTTTTTGGCTGAAGAACAAACCAGGTTTAGACCCGAAGAGGTATAGTTGAGCAAATATTCAATCTGCGTGAGCTATATCAGATGGTGTTGGAGAATGATGGGAAGGTGGTCCATGACTTCACAGATTTTGTCAAGGCATTCAATAGCGTATGGCACAAACCTAGCCACCATGGATGTAGAGGCTCTCTACACAAACATCCCACACACAGATGGAATACAAGCTGTCAGGAACAGTATCCCTGATGATGACACAGCACAACTTATTGCTGAGCTCTGTGACTTTATCCTCACGCACAATTATTTCAAATTTGGTGACAATATATACCTCCAGACCAGTGGCACCGCTATGGGCACCCGCATGGCCCCACAATATGCCAACATCTTTATGGCTGACCTGGAACAACGCTTCCTCAGCTCTCGTCCACTCACGCCCCTTCTCTACCTACGCTACATTGATGACATCTTCATCATCTGGACCCATGGGAAGGAGACCCTGGAAGAATTCCACCATGATTTCAACAGCTTCCACCCCACCATCAACCTCAGCCTGGACCAATCTACACGGGAGGTCCACTTCCTGGACACCACAGTACAAATAAGCAATGGCCACGTTAACACCACCCTATACCGAAAACCCACCGACCGCTATGCCTACCTTCATGCCTCCAGCTTCCACCCCGGACACACCACACGATCCATCGTCTACAGCCAAGCACTGAGGTACAACCGCATCTGCTCCAACCCCTCAGACAGAGACCAACACCTGCAAGAGCTTCACCAAGCATTCTCAAAACTACGATACCCACACAAGGAAATAAAGGAACAAATCAACAGAGCCAGACGTGTACCCAGAAGCCTCCTGCTACAAGACAGGCCCAAAAAAGAAACCAACAGAACTCCACTGGCCATCACCTACAGCCCTCAGCTTAAACCTCTCCAACGCATCATCAGTGATCTACAACCCATCCTGGACAATGACCCCTCACTTTCACAGACCTTGGGAGGCAGGCCAGTCCTCGCCCACAGACAACCCGCCAACCTTAAGCATATTCTCACCAGCAACCACGCACCGCACCATAACAACTCTAACTCAGGAACCAACCCATGCAACAAACTTCGATGCCAACTCTGCCCACATATCTACACCAGCAGCACTATCACAGGACCTAACCAGATCAGCTACAACATCACCGGCTCATTCACCTGCACGTCCACCAATGTTATATATGCCATCATGTGCCAGCAATGCCCCTCTGCTATGTACATTGGCCAAACTGGACAGTCACTACGCAAGAGGATAAATGGACACAAGTCAGATATCAGGAATGGCAATATACAAAAACCTGTAGGAGAACACTTTAACCTCCCTGGCCACACAATAGCAGATGTTAAGGTAGCCATCTTACAGCAAAAAAACTTCAGGACCAGACTCCAAAGAGAAACTGCTGAGCTCCAGTTCATTTGCAAATTTGACACCATCAGATCAGGATTAAACAAAGACTGTGAATGGCTATCCAACTACAGAAGCAGTTTCTCCTCCCTTGGTGTTCACACCTCTACTGCTAGCAGAGCACCTCACCCTCCCTGATTGAACTAACCTCGTTATCTCCACACTGATTTATACCTGCCTCTGGAGATTTCCATTACTTGCATCTGAAGAAGTGAGGTTCTTACCCACGAAAGCTTATGCTCCCAATACTTCTGTTAGTCTTAAAGGTGCCACAGGACCCTCTGTAAACCTCTTTGGGTAATTCTGCAGGTGGCTGGAGCTAGTGCAAATGTAATAAGACTGATACAAATCTTGAAAGATGCACAATGGCTTTGGTGTTTTGTGGGGCATGAGTAGAGTAGTTTCACCTGAGAATAAGTGTCAGGCAGGGCTGCATGCTATCACCAACTATCTTCAAGAGTTATCTTGCAGAAATCTTAAGAGGAGTCACTGATGGAAAGCTACAGGATAATGTACCAAAAATTAGTCATCTGTGCTTCACTGATGATATCAATCTGATTAGATTGTTGCAAGGAGAGGTTCAAAAATTGCTAGAATGAGTAGTGGAGGAAGCAGAGAATTTCAGTGTAAAGATATCGTATGAAAAGACAAAGGCAATGGTTACATAAGTCTGTTGAAAAGGCAAAGATATTCCTCCCCAAATCTGATGAGGCCATGGAGTGTGAGCACTTCAAATACCTGGGTAGCATGCTTACAAGGGATGCTAAACATCATATAGAGATCTGACAGAATTGGACTTGTGACCACTGCTCTAGGACACAGCCACATTTAGCGAAGTTAAAGTATTACTTGGAAGTGTAAAATGAAATTGCTATAGTCTCGTCTTCAGCATTGTGCTATATGTGAGATGTGGATACTAAGGAAACAGGACATTCAGAGGCTTGCTGCCTTTGAATTTAAACGCTACAGGCAATGGCTGCACATTAGCTATACCTTGTGCACAACACTAACGAAGTAATCGCCCAAATTTACAACATAACCAGAGTCATACCTGACATCAAGACAATCAGACAAAAACCCCTTGAGTTTGTGGCACATGAGGGTCAGATGAGCAGAGGAAGATTGCTGAATCAACTTTTGCAGGGACTAACACTGGGGCAGGGGACATCCCCGGTGAGTGTGGCTCTGTGATGTAGCTGCCTGGATGGAATGAAGTATTGCATGCTTCTCAAGGCTGTGTGAAGACCACAAAATGTTGAAGATTGCTGGACAATGACTCCTGTGTGTTGTTTCTCCTGTTCATGGTGATGTGACTTTATAGTGCTTTGCACTATGAGAATGATAACTAAGTACTATCCTCCTAAATATATTCGGGAAGAATAGAGATACTCTTATTTCTATAAATCACATATGCATATGTAAACTAGAATTCTGTATAACAAACAGAGTTAAGTTTACTCAGACTTCTTTACTGTGTTTTTTTGGTAGGGGTAGGTATGTTACAGCAGCCTTTAGCTTTAAAGGGTCTGATTTGTTTGCCTCTTGATCCTGCATGACAAACCTTTTTGAATGAGACTCTCCCACTCCCCATGCAGAAAATGTGTCCTCCCCCTCTTCAGCGGCACATGTAGAGGGCTCTTGGCTGGTCCAGGGATCTACATGGTAGGATACTGCAGGCAGTGGGTGAGCCAGGGAAGAAGTGGGCAGGTCAGAGGGAAGCACAGTACTGACCACCTGCACCCTGTGGAGGTTCCCCCACAAATGCCATGCAGCCTGAGGTGGTTGCTTATTGTTCTTGGGGTGCATAGTAAAATAGTGTACAAATTTCCTTTGTTTCTATCTTGCTACAGGAAAGCACATCTGAGTGCAAAAATGGTGTTATGCATCTGCCCCACCATATACAGTGGATGCCGGCTATTGTCAGTCCTGATTATTGACATCTTTTAGTTATTAGCAACACTTTGCTGGCAACCAGTCCTGTCTTGTTTTAATGTTAATGGGATTCAGATATTAGCAACTGTCATGTTTTTTTTTTTCTTACTGTGTAGCCTTGTGGGCCCCCAGTGCCTCCACTCCCCACGGAAAGCTCTGGAATCTGGGTTGCAGCTTCCCTCCCACTCTGCAGCCAGGGCCGGCTCCAGGCACCAGCCTGGCAAGCAGGTGCTTGGGGCGGCCACTCCGGAGAGGGGCAGCACTTTCAGGTATTCGGCGGCAATTCGGCGGACGGTCCCTCACTCCAGCTCGGAGCGAAGGACCTCCCGCCGAATTGCCGCCGCAGATCGCGATCGCGGCTTTTTTTGGCTGCTTGGGGCGGCCAAAACCCTGGAGCCGGCCCTGTCTGCAGCACCAGGACTCCTGTTACCTCTTGTGTAGGCAGCAGGTCCCCAGCTGTGGGGCCACCCTGTGCTGCTGTCCTGGGCATGGGAAGAGAGGCTACAGGCAGGGCAGCATGCTGGATGGCAGCTTTCCATGGGGACCAGGAGTGTTGGGGATAGGGGGCCTGTGGGAAGGCAAAATACATCTCCCTGTGCTCTTCAGTGTGCAACTTGCCCTGACACCAGTGGCCCAGGCTCGGAGCATCCCCATGCTTCCTTCGCTGGCTGCTGCCGCGTAGGCCAGGAAAGCTAAACCCCAGCTTTTTTTTCCCCTTGCAGCAGCCTGGCAAACCTGCCTTCCACATATTTGCAACCTCGGGATAATGGCAACTCTTTTCTGGGAACTGAGAGGCCACTAATAAGCAGAATCCACTGTATGCAACTTATGTTGAGATAATTCCTTTCAAACATGCTACTCTTTTATACCAGGTCTTTACCAAACTACAGTGCTCAGCCCCATGAAATCCATGGGACTACTTACAGTAGTAATGCTAAGCACGTATGTTACTGTTTACCCTACGACTTAGGCTGAGTGGTAGTTACTCCTCTGTTCAGCCATTTGCTCTCTATATTGCTGTTGTATGTAGGCAAATGGCATCCCACTCATCCACAACAATACAATGTATTGAATTTAGTTAATTGGATGTGTCTTTAGAATGATCTTTCTGTCTAGATTATCATCTGTGGCTATGTTAAAGGTTTCTAATACAGAAGCCCTCTGAATGCCTATCTACAAGAATAGGAATCATGTCTTATAGGAATGGGTATCCAATGGAAAGGGTTATTTTTAAAATGATTTGAGTGATACAATATCCATTCACTTTGATCACACACTCAGAGGAGACTGTCTTTAAAATACCAACAATTATAGCCTTCTTATTTATCACTTGTTTGTTAAAAAGGTGTGCATGGCTCTCTACAGAACAAGCAAAAGGTCCTAATCCAAGGTGCGTTCAATCTGCCACAGACATAACACAAACGGTTCTGACTAAACCAAGTGGGGAGGGACCAGGGTTACAAGAGTTAGATTATGAGTTGTGCTTGGATTACAATCCTATCTTTAGTTCCTCTTTAGCTATTAGATCAGAGTTAGAAAACTACATGAAAGAGAAGGACACATCTTTATACTTGTTCTCTGTAGTGCACCTAGAGTGGGGGTGTGTGTATGTGTGTGTGTGTATATATTTATATTGATATTGTGTGTGGTCAATAGTTTTTGGTGATTAATCACTGAGCCTTTAACTGAATGGAAAAAGAGTTATTGTACAGCACAAAATTATGATGACCCAAGGGGATTGTGTGTGTGTGCATGCATTTGGCCCAGTCTAAATTTACTTTGGCAGGTTGTATCTTTAAGTAAATGAAGTACTTGAAGTTAGCATCTAGCAGAGTTCTGGAAGGATCTAGACTTCCAGTAACTTCTAGTGCTCAGCTCAAACCATAGAGAATGCCATGGGAACAGGGCATAAACCCAGTAATATTTTGCCTAAATCTGGAGCTGGCCCAATGAACTGGGATAACTAAGGGCCTACAGTTTTCAAGCACAATTGTTGGTGTGCTCATTTACACATCAATACCCAGAATGCCCTGCTGGCTCACAGCTATTTCACGGTAGTGCTTTGTGAATTTAATTGAGTGGCTGAATGCTGTTTCTGTAGCAAGTAGATTTGCTAAAGGTTGTTTTGAGATATTTTCTTCAACATTTTATGGAGGGAAGCAAATAACTAGGGTTGCAATGCCACATCTTCCTACATTGGACTAGGGATTGTTCTCCTGGGGACTGTGGAACAGACATTGCAGATTCCTGAGCTTGTTGTTAGCTGATACCCGGAGAGTTCAAGCAAGTAATGCAAGACAAGGACGGCATTAATTGTTTTAATAATAGTTGCTTTATTATCTCTCTGTCTGAAAGACTGATGGTCAACAGTTTGGTGATTAATCACTGATCTTTTAGCTGAGTGGGAAAAGAGTTACTGTAAAGCACAAAATTATTATGACCCAAGGGGATTGTTACTGAAAAGAATGAATCCTAGTTTATTCACAGAGCTTTCATATCTGAAAACTAACTGCTGTGACTTGTCTGGGAGACTGGGCTAAATATTTAAAAGAAAGAAACACACACACAAAACCCCCCCATATGCATTGCATACTTGCTCAGCTAACAGTATTGGTCCCCTCTTGTCTGTTCACGATACAGACTGCTGTATTTGAGTTACCAGAAACTCCTGAGCAAGATTTTAAAGGTGAATAATTAGGTAAGATGTGAATTATCACTGTTAACATTGTAATAGTGTCTAGAGGCCCCAATGTCCTCGGCTCTATACAAACACATAGTAAAACAAGCACCTTGCTCAAAGGAGCTGACATCTAATTTTCAGACAAGATATAACAAGTGCATTTTGCAAACAATAGGAAGGGGGCTGAAGGGAAGGTAACCCTGACAAGATCACATGGTTACGTAAGGTAGTGCACAGCTAGAGTCTGATGAAATTTTGTGTAGTATTGTACCTTCATTTGTGTTGGTTCTTGTAGTCTCCAGCTATCTTTCTTCTCAGGGTTTTGTACTGCTGCCCATCACCATGTTATGGGAGTATATCCATTTGTGATTATGGATTGACAGATTTCATAAACTAAGCAAGGTGTAAGAGAAGATACTAACTCCATTGTCTTAGCTAAACTCTAATTTGGATAGTAACATTTAGAATACCTAAAAATTTCTGGGACAGGAAACCCAACTCCATATTGACCAAACTATTGTGTAGCATTGCTGCATACTGTTGTTTAGTAACTGTGTGTTTCAGCTCCAATGGTGGCTGCATTTCAGGAGGGTGAGTGAAGCATTTCATTTATATGTACAGTGGCTCAGGGTCCAGCAAATTGACCTACATAGGCAGATGCCTGTGCCCTTGTGAAGCCCTATTGACTTCAAGTTTGTAAGGGTTTGCCTGTGAAGATTACATTGCTGTGCTTTGGGGATCCTTCAGTATGAAAGGCATAGTATGAAATGTTAAGTCCTCATTTCCTCTGTAATGGCTCCCTCCCTTAACCAGAATGCAATGACATAAGAACAGCCATCCTGGGTCTGACCAAAGGTCCACCTAGCCCAATATCCTGTTTTCTGACAGTGGCCAATGTCAGGTGCCCCAGAGGGAATGATCAGAACAGGTAATCATCAAGTGATCCTTTCCCTGTCCCTCATTCCCAGCTTCTGGCAAACAGAGGGTAGGGACACCATCCCTGCCCATCCTGGCTAATAGCCATTGGTGGACCTATCCTTCATGAATTTATCTAGCTCTTTTTTTGAACATTACACTAATATGCCTGACAACAGCCTGGATGCTGCACATCTTTAGGCAGATTTCAGCCACTGTTCCTTTCCTTAAATATGTACATATACATGGATTGGTTTGGTGAATTTTCATCAGCTCTTATTGGGGCAGAAAAGAAGACTAAGCTAGTAGTATAAAATAGTACCTACTAGCTGATGCTTAGAATTAAAACTTAAATCCTAAATTTGGCATGGCCCTATCACAGTAATATTTAAAAAAAATAGCCTAGACACTCCTTTCCCTAGCTGAATCAAATTGCGTGTATGGCCCTGAAATGTGGACTTCTCAGTTGATTTTTATTATGTCACACAAGCAGCTAAGTCTTAACTGGGAGAACACTTAAAATGATGTTTCCTTTCTTTCTTTCTTTTTTTTTTTTTTTTAAAGAAAAAAGCTTTGTTACCAGAGCAACTGGTACATCTTGTGCAGCTTAATCTGTGAAAGATACAGAGAACCCTCCCCCCAAAGCCAACCCACACACGCCCACATGCCGGTATGTCACGTTAACTTTTGTGCTTTCTGAATAGTTCAAGGGAAAGGTGTTTCTGTGCTTCAAGCCTATAGAACAAGGTTGTAAGTGGTAACAAAAAGAGATTAATGAATTAATAATTCCTTATAATTATTTTTATTTTCCCCCCCTCAAGTGTGTGGTGGAAGAGGATGGTGTGAGCGCTGTCAGCATAACCGTGGGATTATGAGATGACATTTGTCCACGCTGTCCCCTGTGTCACTGTGTTAGCTCTGCTTTGGCAGCAAGCAATACAATACTGTAGTAGCTGCAGTTGTTTGAATAAAGATAAACTCAAGATGCAGGATGAGGGTCATGGTACTGCATGGTGCAAAAGGCATGGGAGAAAGACAGGCAGAAAAGGAGTTTTCCTGTTGTGCTACCTCTGGCCTTGTAGATGGCTGAGGTGGATGGTTAAAGGGAGGAGCAGGCATTTGGAGAATAGCCATTCTGTTTGGTTTGTTCCTTAATTAGGGCAGAGGATGTTGCAGTGTGAACTGCAGTCCTGAGCCACAGCAGCAGCTCTCTCAAGTGATTCACCCATCAAGTAGGGAATGATACCATGGAATGACTGGTCAAGGAAGTACATATCTGTCCCCTTTCATGTCTTTTAGTGGGCATAAGGGCAGTTATGAACCCACCTCAGTAATCCCAACATGGGATGGACATATATGAAATATTAGGTCATCACTTCCGCTGTAATGGCTCCCCCTCTTAACCAGGATGCAATGACACTACACTATTATACTTGACAACAGCCTGGACGCTGCATGTATATAGATAAATGGCTCATATCCATTGATAAGAGGTCACTTGACTGGGAGCCAGTTCTACTGGGTTTATGGTCCCTTTATGTGGGTGAATCCACAGCAGATGACTTGGGGGCCATAACGAGTTAAAAGGGCCTTAGAATATTTTTTAAAGGTACATTTCTAAAACACTGTATAACTTAAAACTGTCTGAATATTGCCAAACTTCCCAGAAACAAACTGTATGCTGCAATGAGCCGCAACATGAAACATTTCAGGATGATCAGTAAATTCTAGGAACAGTTGAAAATTAGGCTTATCCTGAGGAGCTAGCTTCAACCTGGACTAGGGGGTTGACTACCTAATCATGCCCCTTTCCTGCAAGGGAACTGCACTAGATGTAGTTGTGTATTGTGTTTGCATTATAAACACACATGCTGAGCCATCAGCCCATGCTGGAGAGCATTGTGACACCAGTGTTTTGAAATGTGAGCTAATCATTTGCTGTAAATATAAGAGGCCAAAGTTGCTCAGAACTGGGTCTTATAACCACTTTCCAGCTTGGCTCCTGTGGAGAAATTGCTGAGAAGATTGTTTTCGTATTGGTCAGGGACTATACACCTATTCATTGTGGCATTGCCTACACCAAAAAAAAAAAAAAAAAATAGCACCCATATTCTAGCAACCTAGATTATCAGGGTTGGAGGGACCTCAGGAGGTCATCTAGTCCAACCCCCTGCTCAATGCAGGACCAATCCCCAGACAGATTTTTGCCCCAAATTGCCCCCTCAAGGATTGAGCTCACAACCCTAGGTTTAGCAGGCTAATGCTCAAACCACTGAGCTATCCCTCCCCCCTAAGAGACAGCTGAGGGGGTCTACGATTTGGATATCTTTAATGAAAAGTGAAAGTAGTGCTGGATGAGAAGCTGTATTGATCTCTACAGTGGCACCCACAGCTGTACGCCTGTCCGTACCATTGGGAGGGATGCCGAGTCATTAGCGTTGGGGCCCTTCCAACTGCAGTGACAACAAGGAGCAGCGCTGGCTGCCTCACTGCCCACTCAGGTTTAGCACCAGGGCACCTGTGTCATGATTTGGGGGGTGAAGTAGGGGGAACTGCAGGGCCAAAGTTGAGTGAATGGTGTTGTGACTTTAAAAACATGGGTCACAGCACTGCTCAGGTTTGGACAGAAGGGCCATGGGGCCAAACCTGAGTGGTGCTATGACCCCCATGCTCACTCACTCAAGTTTGGCCCTTCCACAGTCTTTTCCCTCCCACCTCCCCCCCCCCAGTCATGACCGATGCCTGTGTCCCCTTTGCTCTCCGACAGGACTTGCTCAGTGACTGCCTCAAGCATCACTGCACGGGGGGGAGCTGGCCAGGGAAAGCCCTGGGGTGTACTATAATGAAAACTTCTGGGGGTGCCCCTCAGTCTTTGAATACCGATAAGTAATAATGGTATGCATGTTGTATGTGACTTGGTCAGTGAGGCCAAATTATGGTAGAACTATGGTGGGTTATTAAAATATCCTGTATGAATGTATTGATCTAATTCACGGGGGGGGGGGGGGGGGGGCTGTGGGAGTGAAGAGGAAAGCAACACACCAGAGCTAGATAATGTCCCATCCCAGCTCACACTTGAAAGATGATGGGGTGAGCTGTTAGCTTCAAAGGCCTTGCCAGTGTCCTATCTCCAGCCAGTTGCATGCCTTGTTTTGGGCAAAACTTGGAGCCTGGAGATCAAAAGAGCACTAAACGGTTAAAAAGCCCTTTTGGGGGGGGGGGGGGTGGAGGTGCCACTTGTCAGATGCTGGCTACAGTGGGAGGTGCAGAGAGACTGTGGAGGAGTCTAAAGAAGTGGGCCCTTTGGCCTTAGGGAAGAGCTAGAAAGGCAAACAGCCTCCTGGGTTTCATTGTTTTAAGACATGTCTTCTCTGAAATGCTTTTGTTCTAAATAAACAATGCTTTGCATTAACAAAGCGGTTTGGCCACTGATTACCACCGTTGTTGCCCCAGAGCGAACAGAACCGCAGGGCCTGAGCCTAAGGTATGTGGGACTGCAGCCAAGGCCTTGTCTGAGAGTGAGGGAATCCTTTGATCCCACCCCCAAGACAGAAGTGACAGCTAGAGCCTTGAGACCTGAGGGGATTGCAGTTGAAGACACCACGAGGGTTCAGAGGTGCAATTTGCTTGGTAACTTTGAGAAAAGTAAATCAAGGTTGTTCTGATATCTGATGTAGTGTATTGGCAGCAGACCCCAAGGTATTTCCCAACTGCAAAAGAATATTCAAACATGCAATTATTTCAGAGTACGTTTCTTCTTTCAAGGTCTAATTTAGAACTGCTCAGATCCTTCACTGGTGCAAATCAGCACAACCCCATAGAGTATAGTGGAGCTATGCCAATCTATGTGACTTTAGGATCTGGCCCCTACAGTGTTTTGCGGGTAGTGAACCACGACAAAGGATGGAGAAGGGCAATGGTAATGTGAGTTTTGCCATGTGTCTGACTGAGATAGGTTGGTAGAGGCACCATGGCGTGCAGTGCCGAATGTCTCCCAGAGCTCTCATGAAGCAGAGAGGATCTTTAAGTGGATTAATTACAACTTAGATTTTAGAAGCATCAGAAATATTAAGTTTATTATGATAAAATTGTGGGATTTCTTATCTGTTCAGAGGTCTCTCGTCCTCATTTTAATGTTAATGGTGCAATGTGGTGTCATCAGGGAGGTGAGCTCCAGTGGGATTTTCTGGGGAAAGTGTGCCCGGAGGGGAGACACACAGCGTTGTTGGTGTTGTCAATGAATGTTAATCTTGTTTTCCAAGCTGAAATTTCATGTGACTTTGTGACTTCCAGGAAATACTTCCCACCCGTGTATTTTAATAAGCAATCTTAATTGGCTTTCTTCCAAGCTATTTCTTGTTGTTTAGTTGGTTTGGGGGTGGGTTTTTTTTTTTTTTTTTGTCTAAAGCTCTGATCCTGAAAGGAGCTCCATTTGGAAGACAATGGGACTTCACTCAGGAACTGGAGCTCACTGCAGGATTGAAACTGAAAGCAATAGATTCCTAAGGGCAGGGAGTATGTCTGACTCTGTGCTTCCCATAACCCTGCATCTCTCTGATGCATAATATACCTTTCTAGTTATTATCTAAATACTATAGGCATTTTTTCCAGGCATTTTTAGTTTTGGTCCCTTTAAAAATTTTGAGTTCTATTTGAAAAGAAAACTAGAAGTCCCCATATCTACTTTGGCGACACCATCAGAGGACGCAACCACATCAGCCACACCATCAAGGGCTCATTCACCTGCACATCTACTAATGTTATATATGCCATCATGTGCCAGCAATGCCCCTCTGCCATGTACATTGGCCAAACCGGACAGTCCCTCCGCAAAAGAATAAATGGACACAAATCGGACATCAGGAATGGTAACATACAAAAGCCACTAAGTGAACACTTCAATCTCCCTGGTCATTCTATTACAGATTTAAAAGTCACTATCATTGAACAAAAAAACTTCAGAAACAGACTTCAAAGAGAAACAGCAGAACTAAAATTCATTTGCAAATTTAACACCATTAATCTGGGCTTGAATAGGGACTGGGAGTGGCTGGCTCATTACAGAAGCAGCTTTTCCTCTCCTGGAATTGACACCTCCTCATCTATTATTGGGAGTGGACTACATCCACCCTGATTGAATTGGCCCTGTCAACTCTGGTTCTCCACTTGCGAAGTAACTCCCTTCTCTCCATGTGTCAGTATATAATGCCTGCATCTGTAACTTTCACTCTATGCATCTGAAGAAGTGAGGTTTTTACCCACGAAAGCTTATGCCCAAATAAATCTGTTAGTCTTTAAGGTGCCACCAGACTCCTTGTTGTTTTTGTAGATACAGACTAACACGGCTACCCCCTGATACTAGAAGTAACCTGTTCGGGATATGACTGATTTTAAGAGTGTGATTTTTTTTTTTTTTTTTTTTTTAATGTGTACAGTGGGTGCCATTAAAACCTTAACATTTGCCACCCTTCAGTAGTTGTGATACCATGGGATCTCTCTCTCTCTCTCTCTAAGCAGAGGAAAATACTGTTCTAGGTGTCCAATACCAGATTTTAATGGCACTAAGGCTAGCTTGATGAAGTGTCTTGCTTATTAAATAAGATTTAATGATTGGAAAGGTGGCCCACTGGTTAGGGCACTTGCCTGAGATGTAGACCTGGGTTCAAGTCTCTGCTCTACTACAGACTTCCTGTGTGACTTTGGGCAAGTTACTTGGTCTTTCCCTGTGTCTGTTTCTCTTCTGTAAATTGGGGACAATAGCATTTCAGTCTCATGGGAGTATTATGAGACTAAATACATTAAAGATTCAGGTGTTCTCATAGGATGGTACTGAGGGTGTCTAAGTACCCAATAGAGTACATCACATGCTGATGCCCTAAATAGTGTACCAGCATTTTGAAAGCACAAAGCACATTTCAAAGGCACAAAGTCACTTCCTATAGCAATGAAATGCAACTATGAAGGGGTTAACTAAAAACAAAACAAAACAAAACAAAAAACCACCCCAAGCCACAAAACTTCATTTGGTTATTGCCCTTTAAAACATAGTGAATGTCTCCGATTAATAGGTCAATTCTAACAACACTGATCTAAAAAAAATGCGTTTCAGAATATTTTGGCCAAATTGTCTCTCTGAACTTGACTCTCTCATCAAAGATGCCATGCCTATAAGAGCACTCTTTCAACGGTTTAAAGGGAGTGGGCAGAAGATGGGGGAGTGCTATCCTGTGAATGTTTGTTCAGACTGTATTTTTGAAGCTTTGGTGGTCACTGGGGTTTGTGTCTTCAGAGACATTTTCTTGCTTGTCTTTTTTTTTTTTCTCTGTTCAAATGTTGATGCGGTTTGACTCGCTGTTGAAGTCTGACTTGGAAGAGCTGAAGGAAAGAGATGCCTAGGGGGAGCCGGTTGGATATCTCTGCATCTCCTGCTAGTTAATCTTTGAAAGCTGACTGCGGTGCTAAGCGTCTCTTTTGAACGTCGCCATTTATTCTTAGGCTTACCTGAGAAGCCCTTTGTACTAATTACCTAAAGATGGAATGTGCCAAACAAATATGGGCTGCTTCTGAATGTCTTTTTTGGGGGGGAGGGGGAGGGAAAGGGTAGGCGTGTTTCCATTTGATTAGAATGGAAGTTAGGCCTAATTTTTTTCTTTTGTGAGAGTTTGCTTGAGAAAAGGATCTGGACTGACAGCCTAAGAGACTGAAGCTCTCTCTTTATTCACCAGAGATACCATAACAGTGCAGTCTTCCCCGCAATGGGAAGGTAGTTTTGTCTCCAGACCCATTCAGTCCTTGGCTTCTCTGCTTATATAGCCAATAAAGGGGTCAGTTAGGGCCTCAAGCTGCACAGTACTGTTATTTATAGTCTTCTACGTAAAAATGAAAGGTAAAAAGTAATTAACAAGAGAAGGTGCTGGGGAGCCTATGCCATGATTAGTGAGAGAACTGCTGTAATACTGCCAAACTATTTCTGCTTAGTAACAGGAACAAGGCCAAAGAGGGGACTGCATAGATAAGTAAGGTATCAGACGACACTGTTATCCTCCAATGAGACACCATCCTTCTCTTAATTTGCACACTTAGGGTGGAGGCACACAAAGGGGGTCTCCTTAGCATAGAAATCTAGGCCTGGCACTTAATCCACGTGTGGCCGCCATTTCTTGCGCTCCCTGATGCACATCACATGAGGCCTGGCAGGATAAAGGCTTTTGTGTCTGGTTCTTGTGATGTGGACACTTGGCCACTAAGTGCTTCTGAGAATACCAGACTCGCTTAATGACTGTGCCCTGCCAAGTGAATGACTTCCAGTTGCTACAAACATGCACTGAGTTTGAACTGGGAACATAGAGGTTAAAGGCTGTGTTGTCCTTTACCAGTCCCGGAGCCATTCTGTCCTATGACTCTTTTTATACATCTTGCTGTTTTAAGACTCTCCAATTTCTACGATATACTCACTGGAGCAAGACTGATATTGACTGTCAGCCATGCTTCCTTTCACTCCTTGTCACGTTAGCTCTCCTTAGAAGAGGAAGCCATTTTAGGTCTAGCTGTGATAAACCAGTTCAGACAAGGATTGACAGGCTCCCCAAATTTATCTCTCTTAAATATAGAAGACTATTTGTTCTTCTGTTTCTGAAGTTCACTTCTGTCACATTCTGAGTGACCCTACAAAAAGGATCAGAGCACTGAGGTTGTTTGTTATTGCAGACTGGGCATATATGTGCTGCCCTTCCCCTTTTGCTGCTCTAATCCTGGACAGTTGATTAACTCTGAGTCTCAGATACCCAAACACAGCCGATCAGTCCCACGGGAAACAACTGTGGGCTCAACCATCAACGGAACGCACCTAAAGCATTAGGAACCTGGATCCTTGGTTATTGTTAAGGCTGGGGGGTTTTGTCATCCTGGAAAAAATGTGAGTCATAATTGAGATGGGTTTTTTTTTTATTAAAAGTCACATCATATTTTAATTCTGATGTTTACATTAGAAAGTGTTTGTAGCTACCGGTAGCAGTTTAAAAGCACATGAAGATAGCAAAATGCCAACAAAAATTACTTAGCTTGAATTGTAACAATCTTTTTGTTCTGTTGGTACAGAACCTAGACCAACGGGTCCTGGTCTGTGGCTGGGGCAGCCAGGTGCTATTGGAATACAAATAGTAAATAACAGGGTGAGGTTCCCTCAGGCAGATTTGGGTGAAAGGCTGACTTTATTTAAAACAAAAACAAACAAAAAAAGCACAAAAATCTTCCAAACACAAACCCTAAAAAATCATGGCCATGACAAACGTTCATCTTTAAGCCCTGATCCTGAATGAACTCCACACAGGCAGGCCCTGCATCTGCACTGAGCTCCAGTGGAGTCAGTGGCGTTCAGGATCTGCCTATGTGAAGGTCATTGAAGGTTTGGAACACTTGTCACTGTGCATAGGTATGTGTGGTCTGTCTGCCTTTTAACCAATGAAAAATCCCTTTGTCACTACCAGAGACTTCTATCTTTGGGGAAGGGAGCTACACCAGGCCCATTATCCTTAGCGTTCCTTTTACTCAGATTACAACTACGTGGAGGTTTTGTACTGAAATCTGGATTTGTGTTTTATCTTTTGGATGGCTACATGTAAAATTCCATGGTTTCAGCCCAACCCAGGTGAAAATGTGGTGGTTTCAGCTAGGTATCAATTTGGATTTTAGGGCTTTTCAAACCTGAAGGTATGAGCCCATGAGAAACTAAACTAAGAGAGGTTTGGCAAACTAAAACCACTGATCATTGGACAATTCTGGATCTAATCCATCCTACATTTCGTCCGTTCCTCCTTTGTCACATGAAAGAAGAAAATCAAGGGTTTTCTTTAAAAAAACAAACAAACAAACAAAAAACCTTCTGGTTTTAAACCATCTTTTAAATGTTTTCTTGAATACTTAAAAAAACAACCCCACATTAAAAAAAAAAAAAAAAGTGCTATGAACAATACACGTTAGCAATGGAATAAAGAAACACAGGTGGTGTCCTGTCAGAACAGAGCAATGGTCCATCTAGCCTGATGTCCTACCTTTTGACAATGGTCAACACCAGAAGCTTAAAACAAGGATATTAAAATTCTCCCCGCTCCTGATTCTGGAGTACTTTCTTTCTGGCTTTAGCTGGTGATCAGAGAACACCTGGAAGTAGGAGAGATCATAATCCCTTTAATTTTATCCAAGCAAATATAAGTGCAAATGGTCATTAAGTTTCTAAAATGTTTTAATCCATGTTTAAATGGGATCTACTAATATTTTACATCTAAAATTGAGTTTAAGCATGGGGTTGGGGAGAAGTAATATGGTGCAGTGTGTAAGAAATGAGGTTGTGCAATGACAAGACCAGAGAATTGTATAGATCATCCCTCTAGCTTGGTTTGGAAGCTGTGCTGACTTTATTTAAGTGGAGATAAGATGCATCTCTTGATCTTTATCTGAATGAAAACCATTTGTATTGTATTCCAGCATGAAGGGGTGATGCTCGACCTCTGCTGTAGGGAATGTACAATAGAGAATGTTTTAGTTTGATTATATTCAAATGTCCATTTACTTGATTGAATTTTTGCACCTAGAGCCTGGTGCAGGCATTCTTTTAAAGCTGATATGTTGAAATCAAAATAGATAGTAGTACTGGTTTGTTGCTATCACTTAACTGAGGGGAGATATCGCGAGTAGCAGGCTCAATGGGAAGATGCTTGGCTTAAAGTCAAAATTGAATGAGATGGCGGTTGCACAGTGTAAGAGCAATATTAGTTATAACATGAGGGTGCTTACTGGTTACAAGGTAAAAACTCTAATCCCTTCCTTCTTTACAGGTCGATTGCCTCCTTTCATGGAATAACTGCAGCATAGCCATATGTTTGTGGTTCAAGTCTGAACCAGGAGAGTCTGGGATTGCCAGCACCCAGCTGTGCGTTGTGAGCACAGCTGTACATATTTATTATAGGGGCAAGAGCCTTTTTGGCCTGTAGGTGGGGAAGCTGGGGAGAGGGATGGAAAGGAGAGAAAAGCATGTAAAGGGTTGTGGCTGAATCCTTGCTTGGGGCCCATATGAGGGTTAGGTGGAATTGCAGGTCTTGTCTATCCTTACTTCACCGGGGGTTACAGTGCCCCAACGGGTGCACTGAGGTGGTAAGGTCATTGCTCTGCCCCCACTGCACCAGCCATAAAGTTGGCCGGGTGGAGAGGAAGGTGTTCCACAAATGGAGTAGTAGCAGGTGTGGAGCCTTTGCTTCCAGTGCAAGCCATGCTTCCCTCAGCTGAGCTCCCACGAGAACCATCTGCCTCCCAGTGCTGCTCCTAAGGACCCAAACTACCCCAGAGTGATTAACAGATCCCTGCAGTCTGATTTGCTCGTGGTGCTTATGCACAGCAGACATCCGCATCTAGAAAGATGTACTCCTGCTAGTAGGTACATAAGAATGGCTATACTGAATCAGACGAATGGCCCATCTAGCCCAGTATCCTGTCTTCCAAAGTGGCTGGTGCCAGATGCTTCAGAGGGAATGAACAGAATAGGACGGTTATCGACTCATCCATTCCCTGTTGTCCAGTCCCAGCATCTGGCAGTCAGAGGTTTAGGGACACTCAGAGCATGTGGTTGCATCCCTGACCATGTTGGCTAATAGCTATAGACGAACCTATCCTCCATGACCTTATCTAGTTCTTTTTTGAACTCCGTTATACTTTTGGCCTTCACAACATCCTGTGGCAACAAGTTCCGCAGGTTGACTGTGTGAAGAACGACTTCCTTGTGTTTGTTTTAAATCTGCTGCTTATTAATTTCATTGGGTGACCCCCGGCTCTTGTGTTGTGTGAAGGGAGTAAATAGCACTTTCTCCACACCATTCAAGATTTTATAGCCCCCTATCATATCCTCCATTATTTGTCCTTTTTCTGAGCTGGACAATCCCAGTCTTTTTAATCTTTCCTCACACGGAAGGTGTTCCATATCCCTAATCATTTTTATTTGCTCTTCTCTGTACCTTTTCTAATTCTAATATCATTGTTTGAACTGGGGCAACCAGAAATGAGTGAAATATTCAGGTGTGAGGGTACCATGAATTTATATAGTGGCATTATGATATTTTCTGTCTATCTATTACTTTCCTAATGATTCCTAACACTGTTAGCTTTGTAAACTTTTTTTTTTTAACTGTCCCGCACTCTGAGTGGCTGAGACCATTCCATATGCAGTGTTGCCACTCACAATTTTGCATT
This sequence comes from Emys orbicularis, assembly GCF_028017835.1. Taxonomy (NCBI): domain Eukaryota; kingdom Metazoa; phylum Chordata; order Testudines; family Emydidae; genus Emys; species Emys orbicularis. Next base: position 91,629,289 of record NC_088691.1, on the reverse strand, counting down.
TTTTCTTAAAGCCCCAATTCCTAGAGTCAGATGATTACATGAATTGTGGAAAAAAGACTGAAAATGTGAGCCCCACAGGCTCACAAAACAGAACTCCAATTAAAAAGAAACTTTAAAAAAAATCTCATGATTGACGTAAATTTCGTGACTTTTTGGAGGCATGGCTCAGACCTTTTTAGTGCCTTTTTTGAGGTTTGGCAATACTGCATTTATTTATCAGTGTTCTGTCTGAATCTGGTTTACTTCAGAATGAGGAGTGGAAATGAAACAGGCATTGGAATAGGAATTTTCCGATAGCAATCCCTTTTCTGATGGAATTGTTCAGATCTCTCTTCACATTCATGCTACTCCTCTGCTGCTGCGATGTTAATTATTTTTATCTTCACAAATGCTGCTTTAAGGACCATGCTGAGTGATTTAGACATTTTAATCCTACCAGCTGCAATCCTAACTTTTTACTGCCTTTGGATGCCAATTGATAAAATCCTTTAAAATGTTTTGATGAATTAAACCTTCATTTGTGGCCGGACTCTGTAAAGTGCTGAGCAGCTGACAATTCAGTGGGAGCCGAAGGTACTCTGTACCAACACCTTGCAGGATCGAGCTGTGACTGCCCACAGAGAGACACTCCAGTGAGCTGGTTTCTCTAGGCTTCTCTGTGCTGCAGCTGTGACATGGGGCCTGGTTTTCCTTCCACTTTGTCAGGACTAATTCATCAGTGGTGGAATATAATAAAAGCCTTTTGTTTGGAAGATCGGTCAGCTGTTTCTTTTTGTTTGTGTTTTTATTTTAAGCAAAGTTTCAAATTGACAAATTATGGATTCCATAATATTGCTAAAATGTTATTTTTGCGGATACAGACTAACACGGCTGCTACTCTGAAACCTGTCATAATATTGCTGCTGCTCAGATGACTTCTGGCTAGTTAGGGGTGTTTTTTGATAGCCATAATGAGTCACAAAGCTGGCTTAATATCTGTGGTCTGAGCACTAGCATAGCAGGGACTAATAAGAAGCCATTTGTATTACATGTTCATTTTCTCAGAATACATTCTCTCTTGTTCTCCTTTCCAAAATATTGTTCTGAAGCAAGGGAGTGCCCTGGAGCGCTCCAGCCGGACATGTACCTCAGAGCTGTAGCTAGTCAGCTGCTATATCAGCATATATAGGGTGTGTGTGTGTTAAGGTTGCCAGTTTCGCTTAGACATATTCCTGGAGGTTTTGTCATGTGACATAATCTTTAATTAAAGATTAATCTTTAATTCCTGGAGAATCCAGGACAATCCTGGAGGCTTGGCAACCTGGGTGTGTGTGCGTATGCGCTGGGGGAATAAAAGGGTAGTTTAGTCCTTTCTGCTAATGTTTCCTTCCTGGCCTCTGCACCTCCCCCTCTTTGTCTAAGGTGAAAGCATGTTCCTGTCAAGGCTGTATCCCCACTTTGAACTTTAAGGTACAAGTGTGGGGGCCTGCATGAGGACTTCTAAGCTTAACTACCAGCTTAGATCTGGTCCGCTGCCACCATTCCCACAAGCTAATTCCCTTCCCTGGGAAGCTTTGAGAAACCTTTCACCAATTCCCTGGTGAATACAGATCCAAATCCCTTGGATCTTAAAACAAGGAGAAATTAACCCTTCCCCCCTCCTTCCTTTCACCAACTTCTGGTGAATACAGATCCAAACCCCTTGGATCTTAAAACAAGGAGAAATTGACCCTTCCCCCCTCCTTCCTTTCACCAACTTCTGGTGAATACAGATCCAAACCCCTTGGATCTAAAAACAAGGAGAAATTGACCCTTCCCCCCTCCTTCCTTTCACCAACTCCTGGTGAATACAAATCCAACTCTCTTGGATCTAAAAACAAGGAAAAATCAATCAGGTTCTTAAAAAGAAGGCTTTAATTAAAGAAAAAGGTAAAAATCATCTCTGTAAAATCAGTATGGAAAATAACTTTACAGGGTAATCAAACTTAAAGAGCTCAGAGGACCCCCCCTCTAGTCTCAGGTTCAAAGTACAGCAAACAAAGATAAACACTCTAGTAAAAGGTACATTTAAAAGTTGAGAAAACAAAGTAATACTAAGACGCCTTGCCTGGCTTTTTACTTACAAGTTTGAAATATGAGAGACTTGTTTAGAAAGATGGGGAGAACCTGGATTGATGTCTGGTCCCTCTCAGTCCCAAGAGCGAACAACCCCTTAAACAAAGAGCACAAACAAAAGCCTTCCCTCCCCCCCCCCCCCAAGATTTGAAAGTATCTTGTCCCCTTATTGGTTCTTTGGGTCAGTTGTCAGCCAGGTTACCCGAGCTTCTTAACCCTTTACAGGTAAAAGGATTTTGGAGTCTCTGGCCAGGAGGGATTTTATAGTACTGTACACAGGAGAACTGTTACCCTTCCCTTTATAGTTATGACAGTTCCTGTCATGGCAAACATTCTGGTTGCAATTTTTTACCTTGCTGTTTCAGTGTGTGTGTGTGTGTGTGTGTGTGTGTAATACTTTTTATTTGGATATACAATGCCTTGTGCTCTAGTGCCCAATCAAATTGTTCAAAAATCATGAGTCAGGCCCAAAAAATTGTGATTGGCTTAAAATTACTATGATTTGTCTTCTGGTTTTGGAACTTTAGCTTTCAGACTTTCAAGCTTTTCTCAGCAACCAGGATGACTAAAAGTTGTGGGGTTTTTTTGTTTTTGTTTTTTGTTTTTAATGGAAGCTGGGATTCTCATGTAACCACCTGACTGCAGGACCTGGGGTTTTAAATAAAAGTCCAAATGTTAATGAGACTTGTGAGAATAGAAAGAGTGGAAAATGCTGCTTGTACTTGGCATAGGGATTGTGTGCTTCAGGGACTTCAGTGAGAGCAGTCTCAAGACCAAACCCCATTCTGTGTCATTAATGGAAAGGTTTCAGAGTGGTAGCTGTGTTAGTCTGTATCAGCAAAAAGAACGAGGAGTACTTGTGGCAGCTTAGAGACTAACAAATTTATTTGGGCATAAGCTTTCGTGGGCGAAAGCTTATGCCCAAATAAATTTGTTAGTCTCTAAGGTGCCACAAGTACTCCTCGTTCTTTTTATTAATGGAAAGAAGATTGATTAAGCCAAATTTCTGGGATGAGTCAGTTCAAGCTGACCTTGTAGGTTGAAAGTTTTGCACAACAGTTTCAAGGCTGGTTGAGCTCTTTTCATTTTAAACCCAGCCATAAGCTGACCCAAAAGCTAGGCAACAAATTGTCAGGTAGTATTACATTTGAAATCCCTTATTTTTATTATTAAGTAGACCAAATTCCATTTCTCTAATTGCAGAACTCTGCAACATACAGCTACATTTCCAGGCACTTTAAGAAACTACTGTACATAAAATAGCCTAAAGGAAGCACCAGTTTTGTCCTCCAATGCTGAAGAAGTCCAGTATCCCATGAATGAATGAATCCATCACACAGGAAATGAGTACTCATTTACTATCTACATGCAGTCCTATGACAGATGAACAGCAAATGGCTCTAACAGATAAACATTAAGATCTCCTGTGGATTTTTAATGAACTAAGATCAACAAAGAAGCTGCTGGGAGCTGAATAAATTTAGGAGTAACAGAATCTTAAGAGTCTGTGAAAAGTCAAATTATTGCACTTTGTGATAAAAAGATAGAGCGTATAAAACTGTATTTTGACCCATCCTAACGTACAGACCAGAGACTTGGCCAGCCACAAGAAAAGAATCAGTAAGCTCTTCACCACGGTGAGATGGTCAAATGGTTGGACTTGCCTGATAGGACATAAGGTTGTGTAGGGCCAAATGTGAGTTGCCCAAAGCGAAGGAGGAGGCGAGACTATATTGGTGTGGACATCTCTAGTAGAGACTTGAGTTGTATTGGTAGGATGGCCAGGGCCGGCCCACAACATTTTGGTACCTGAGGCGGGGAGCTCAAATGATGCCCCTATGCCCCCTCGCTTGTGCCATAACTTTGAAAGGTCTCAATTCTGCCTTCTTCCTGTTCTACTCCTCTCATGGTACTGCTCTGCTACCTACCCCAATAAAGGAGAACTAACAACTTAAAATGCCTTGTTCAAAAATTTTAAGTAACTCTTCACTTTCAAACGCCTGAACAGCAAATGTAACTTTTCTTGTCTGCATAGTAAACACTGGCATTTTTATCTGTTTGAATAATCAAAGGGGTGCTTTCTGTGCCTTCTTGGTTGCAAAGATTTGAACTGCTTCCTGAAGGTCCACAGTCTGTGCCAGCTCATGCTCTATTGAGATGGGTTGCAAGGCTGACCAGCCTCTCCTGTGTCATTGTGGAGCGTAGATGTGTTTTTATTAACTTCCGCTTGGAAAAGCTGCGTACTCCACTGTTGTGTGGTTGCTGGTGAGTAGTTGTTTCAGGTTTGGGGGCTGTCAGCAAATCAAAATTATTCTTTTACGTAGAGACTGTCCGGTTTGGCCAATGTACATGGCAGAGGGGCATTGCTGACAGCCCCCAAACCTGAAACAAATACTCACCGGCAACCACACAACAAAAACACTAACCCAGGAACCTATCCTTGCAACAAAGCCCGTTGCCAACTCTGTCCACATATCTATTCAGGGGACACCATCATAGGACCTAATCACATGAACCACACTATCAGAGGCTCGTTCACCTGCACATCTACCAATGTGATATATGCCATCATGTGCCAGCAATGTCCCTCTGCCATGTACATTGGCCAAACCAGACAGTCTCTACGTAAAAGAATAAATGGACACAAATCAGACGTCAAGAATTATAACATTCAAAAACCAGTTGGAGAACACTTCAATCTCCCTGATCACTCGATTACAGACCTAAAAGTCATAACATTACAACAAAAAACCTTCAGAAACAGACTCCAATGAGAGACTGCTGAATTGGAATTAATTTGCAAACTGGACACCATTAAATTAGGCTTGAATAAAGACTGGAAGTGGATGGGTCATTACACAAAGTAAAACTATTTCCCCATGTTTATTTTTCCCCCCTACTGCTCCTCACACCTTCTTGTCAACTGCTGGAAATGGGCCATTTTGATTACCACTACAAAAAGTTTTTTTTTCTCTCCTGCTGGTAATAGCTCACCTTAACAGATCACTCTCGTTATAGTGTGTATGGTAACACCCATTGTTTCATGTTTTCTCTGTGTGTGTGTGTGTGTGTGTGTATATACAATCTTCCTACTGTATTTTCCACTGCATGCATCTGATGAAGTGGGTTTTAGCCCAGGAAAGCTTATGCTCAAATAAATTTGTTAGTCTCTAAGGTGCCACAAGTACTCATGTTCTTATTGCTGTACATGTACACCAGACTGTCCTACAGGACTCAAGATTACAGTGAACTTGCTTATTACATGAACGAACTACAAAACTACAGGTACAACAACTGTGTTTAATACATGTGACACACTTTTCTGACCCAGTTAGAACAAAGAAAGTGTGAGCCGTGCACCCACGCTGAAGCTTTTCTTTCTCCACCATGGTTGAACTGTGTGCATCCACATCTACCATGCTACCTGCCTGTGTTTTTGTATCAGTGCATTCTGGGGCATATTTGGGAAGCTATCCCACAGTGCCTCAGCAATGGATAGAGTACCAGAGGGCATCCATGCAAAGCAGCACCATCAATCAATGAGGTAATTTATTGTAGGATGCCTTGCTATATGAGGAAGGTTGGCCAAACCAATTAAACAGTACCACACAGGTTACAGGAAAACAACCATCTACCAGGCTAGTCCTGTGGCAGGGACAAAAAAAGTCTGTTAGCTTCCTTGTTACTGATGTGATACAGAGATACAAGTTGTGCTTAGAAAGGACCGGGTTATTCCACTACAAATGTTCAGTGTTGTAGTGTGGGCAAGGGCTAGAATTGTTGTAATATGTGAGCCATGTCTCCCTCTATTGGCTGGGCAGGTCTAAAATGACCTGTTAGTACTAGCAGTTACTGAATTTCTCTTCTAGCCCGGGTTCCAACTCCCCAGATGAGTGTGTGCACAATTTATCTAGTAATTAGTCCTCAGCACAGGAATTTGTTACATTGGGTGAGAATAGCATCTATGCTGTAAATCTCATGAGCTCACAGGTGAGCCTGTAGGTGAACTGATTTCAGCATGTAAAACAGGAAAAAATGAAATGTGACTAGTAGCTTGTTAAAGCTCAAGTGTACAATTTAAAACTTCTTTTTCTATTGGGGCCCATTCTCAGCCTTTTTTTGAATGCAGAAACTACCAGCTCTTGAAGAGATGAGTAAATTATCATTTAATAAAAGAACAGAGTACCAATTTAAGGAAACTGGCAATATGGCTGGAGCTGGGTATAAAGAATTTGACTTGCGTCACATGGGAGTTGTTAATCTCAGCAACTCCCAGGCGATAAGCCTGCTTGAGAGGTGGTTATGTTGGATGCACCATTCATTATCATTTAAAATTAGATACTGTACAAGAGCTAATAATGCTAAAATTGTAGGAAAGCATTTTAATTCAAAATTAGAAAAATGGGAACAGTTTTTGGCTGAGGGAGAGCCTATTAATAAAGGAAAATAAGTATTAACTGCGGTTGTGAAATGGGGTAATTTAGAAGAAATGCTGTTATGTTTTCAAGCAAAACAGAGCTTGCAACTTTCAATTTCAGGGTTCTGAGATCAAAATACTGTGGGGCAGTCTGATGATATAATACTTCACTGGAATGAGGTTATCAATAACTCTTGCCTTGGTGTGATTTACACAGTTGTCAGCATCTGAATCACCATAATATATCTCTGCCTGAGAAAAATGCTGCATTTGGAAAAAAAGGGGAGAAAAAAGCCCCCAAAGCAATAGCTTTTCAGACAGCTGGTTCACTGCTAATAAAGGCTACAGGAAAGTGATTCCTATTTGAATGTATCAAGCAAGTACAAGGTCAAGCAGTGTCCTTTGAGGAGAAATAGGTGACTAGCACTGTCCACTGCAGATAATACATGTGTAATTTCAAGAAAAGTACATCTGAAATGAAGATTAAAGGTGCTGTGCACTCATGCGCGGGGCAGGGCAGCTGGGAGGGGGAGAAAGTGGAGACAATATTCAGGGAGAAAATGAGTATTATCTCTCGGTGATTGATAAACTATAACTCTTCCAAACTAGAGATTCAAAGAGGGAGAACAAACAGCTCAGTAACCTGGGGGAGGGTGGGATTCTTCTTCTCTAGTACCTTCCAGTTGGTGATCTTAAGGAGCTTTAAAAACTATTTAAGCCTCTCAAACTCTCCCCCTTCCCCTGTGATGCTGGTATCAGCCCCATCTTGCAGATCAGAAAACTGATATGCAGAGAGGTTATGGCTGCCTACATCTGTAGGTGTCCACTCATTTTGGGCACCTCCGTTTTTGGGTGTCCAACATGAGTGAGGCACAAAGGGGCCTAACTTTCAGATGAGCTGAGTCCCTTCTGCTCTCCCGGGAGTAAATTACAGTTCCGTGTATTTAGTATCTCTGAAAATAAAAGTCCTGGATGACTTAATGCATACTTTTTGAAAATGTACGCCTCAGTAATTTAGGCCAGTAATTTTGCCAAAGGTCCTATAAGTTGTTCATGGACTAGAAGAGAACCTGGATCTTCTGAGTGACAGTCCTGAGCCAAAAGACCATCCTTCCCACTATGGAAAGTTGAAATCTCCTGCTGTGTTGCCTAGTCCCATGGCGTCGAAGTGATCAGCAATAGAGCTGGTTGGAATATGCTGGTGTGTTTGAAGTGGAAATGTTTTGTGAAGACGCTTTTTTGGTTTTGACAGATGTTTTTGAGGGATGCTCTGTAGTCTGGTGATTAGAGCGCTGGCCTCAGATTTGGGAAGGCCCAGGTTTAAATCTGCCTGCTCTGGGATATGGACAGGGGGAAAAAAAACCTCTGCTTTGAATCACATAGATCAGGGACTAGATTCGGGATCTTCTGCATGCAGGACTAGCATCTTCACCACCAGTCTACACTCACTCATACTCCAGCTGATATTTCAACTCCTCTTCTCAAATTGCAAATTGACATTTCGACACAATTCTGTTTTTGCAAAAATGTTGGGAGGGTTTTGTTTTTGTTCCAACGTGGAATGAAAACAAATTTTGAAACTTCCAAAGCTGCCATGAAACAGAATGGGCTTCCTCTGGTCAGCTGTATTCAGCAGTTACGTGTATTTTATACACTTATTTCAGTAGGGTATGAGAGATTCAAATTTCCTGTGACCTTTAACAATCTGCCACCTAACCCTTTGGGAGCTTACTGATGTGTGATATGAGATCAGTTCCTTTTGTATCGGGAACAAAAAAAGAAAACTAAATTGCATCCACCAGGAGACCACAATTAAGATTGTGCACTGAACATATTTAATAAAAACTAAGACATAGTAGGTAGAAAACACATTGGATCAATTAAAGATAATCTATGCTTTGAACTAGACTAAGTATCAATCAACAACATACAGTTGTACATCTTTGCACTACTTCAGGGCCTGATCCTGAGCTCAGTGTCTGCTTAAGAAGTAGAGGAGTGGTCTCCAAAGACCCGATCTAACGTCGTTGAAGTCACTAGGGGGTCTTTCTATTTATTTTAGTCAGTTTTGGATCAGGTCCGAAGTGAGGAATCCGTGACTGAATTCTTGGTTGAACAAAGACTCTGTTACACAAATCCCCAACCAGTAATATTGTAGGCGGAGCAATCTAAAATGAGTGAGAGGCAAGAATAGTTACTGAAAATACCAGGATATAAATTGAGAGAGACTGAATCCCTATCAAAGCACCATAGCGATGGTTGTTCTTAATATAAAGCCAGCATCAGAAAAATAAGCTATATAGACATCTTACAGAATGTCATTTAATAATTTGATTTTCCCTTTCTGGATATCTTGGCATCTCACTATTAGTGAAGCATTTGTTCTCTGTTCTGCTTGTGCATGTTGTTTTTTAAATCACTAAAATGCTTCAACATGGGCATGCAAATGTGATTTGAGATCTGGTGAAATGTCTGTATTTCAATAATGATAAATAATTTACACATTAACCTTTTTGGGGACTGTACCTCTGATTCATCATTCTATTACTTTGTTTTATTCTGGTTTAATGCTTCGAATAAAACAGTTTCACAGTATTAAACTGGAATAACTCCATGATTCAGGACCTTTGTCTGAATAATCCCTTATTTCTAAGTGCTAATTTGGCTGGCAGGAGTCTAAAAAATGCCAGTATTCTATTTAACACACTTGTTCAATGGATGATATTAATATTCATGCTAATATACTATACAACAAATTATTCCAATATACAGTATGTATTGTACTCCCCTGATCTCGCATGGACTAACCTACAAAGGCTGTAGATGCTCATCCTTGTAGGTCTTAATGGATGCAGATATTTGTAATAAAAATACTTGTGTAAAGCACAAATATAGCAAAAATAATGTGCAGCAATTACAACCCATTTTATTGGTGGTGGTAGTATTTTTGTAAGGACATCAGCAAATTGCTCTCGTTGCATGTGCCATCTGTAATCTATGAGCACCTCAAAAATGACACAGGATTAAAGCAGGCCTCTCTGGAATGGCCTGTCCCATATCATGCATCAAAAGACATGCCGACCAAACAACAAGAATGCAGGAACCTGTTCCCCAGATGAGCCTAGTCTTACAGAAAAATAGCACTGAAAGGGAGAAAGCAAATATATAATTGACTGGAAAAACACTAAGCTAGAAGGGACATCAATAAAATATGCCTTACACCACTGAGAGCTACCACAAGGTACAATACCAATTTTAGCAAAAGAAAAATCCTGAAAGTGTGACGCTCTGTTTAAAGATGGAAAATCTAAAAACCTGCAGACGTTTGGTTTGAATTCAGCAGTGGAGGAGACAACAGAAAACCTAACTGGATGCAGAACAAGGGAATACCTATGAAATTATTTTCTAATTAAAGGAGGGTCATCTTGGGCTCACATAAGAATGAGATCATGTCTAATGAACTCGTGGGATGCTTTGAAGAAGAAATGAACTAGAGTTGACTGGAAGCCTTGGACATAAATTACCTGAACTCCTGGAACAATTTTTGTTACAGTGCTGTGTGGAATCTGCAAGTTCACTAGGATGGTATTGGCTGTGAGCCTTTTGGAGTGTGTAATGCAATGACTTGGATATCAAAAACAGAAGGCACCTGTGAATAACCGCATTTCAGTAAGGAGAAAGGTGACTAGGTAGGTGCCGCAGGAATCAGCATTTAACATTGATTTTGTTCATTTTATATATCAGTGACCTAGAAAAAGGAACATGAAGCAAAATGATAAACTCTACCAATCATACAAAACAATGAGTTGGAGGGGAGTAGAGTGTGGGTCACTACAAAAAGGAAGGGGCATACCATGCAGAATGACTTAACCATAGGAACAGAAGCAGATTCATGGCTTAGGCTGCTCAGTGTAGATACATGTAAAGTAATCCAGAAAGAAGGGAAAAAACCCAATCTGGATAGCATTTCATATTGCATTGCATAATCTTCTGTGTATTGTAGTTTGTAAGACAGCGTTACCTAGTGTATAGATTAAAAGTCCAGTGTACCATCCTTCCCTGACTATACCAAGTCTCATACTGTACCTCTCCATGATCTACAATGCTATGAATTTAAGATGAAAGTTTAAGCATGAATGAATGGTGGGCTCTGGTTAAGAGTGTTGGGAATGGAATATAATATTTCTCTAACGTAAGCCACTAGTATGAATCTGCCCAGGGTGGTAGTGGCTGATCTGAGATTGGTTGATTGGTGGAGCTATATGGAAGTTGGAATGGGACATCCTTTTTATGAAGACAATTACTACAGGATCCCCTGCAAGTCAGTCTCAGAGGAGAGGCCAAAGGCTGACTGGGAGTGAAGCCTGAACTACCGAGTTACTTTTTAGAGAGTGCCTTCATGGCCTGGGTAAGGCATATTGCCAGGGCAAAGTGGGGAAGCTTGTGTCTTGCTGCCTATACTCTACCTTTCTGTAGACAACTTGTGTTTTCAATCTGCCCCTTTCACAAGCAATACATACTTTTGAAACAGGTATGTTTTATATCTGTATAAGGAATGTAATACTTCAAGAAGCTGCTGTTGCACGTACCCTACCCTCTGATGCTCTGGCATGTATTTATGCACCACATCCCTTGCTTTGATAGATAGCAGTGGCCATCCTCTATCCGATCAGGATCAAGCTGTTGTTGGGGTGATTGAGAATATGGGGGTGGATGCTAGCTAGGGGCTTAATCTTGTGTGGTGCTAAGTTCCCTTAATGCACATCAAACTCTCGGGGGGGGGGGGGGAAGGGCAGGGGACAGGTGAAGGTGCCCAGCACCTCACAGGATGCGCTACAAGTCTGTGGTATGTTTTATGCTCTATATATTGATGGACTCCTACCTCTGTCGGGAGGGAAGGACGTGCTAGTTTTGGCAGTTCTGCTGGAGAACATCCCTAACCAGGCTCTCCATAAGGCTTACCTCTGAAGAGGTTCTCTTCCCATTAAAAATTCACATTCAGCTTCTTAAATCAAAGGAAAACATCCCTCGTAGTTGCTTTGTGCATTCAATTCCGCCAGAAATCAATGGGAGAGAAATGCTGAGCACCTCTCAGTAGGCACTTAGAATTATTGGGCAACAGAAATTTGTTTTTTTTAAAAAAAAATATCTATAATAATTGAATTGAAATCAAAAGGAGAGAACATTTTTAACAAGTAAATAAGGGAGGTGATGTAGAAGGGTGGATTGAATTAAATTAAGGCAGCTTAAATCCAGTGATTTAAATTGCCAAGTGAAAAGCCTCAATTTAAATAATCAATTTTAATCAACTTTTCCATTTGTACTTCAGTTATTTTCAAAAGGAAGGTGCATTCTCATTGGTTGATATAACCATTAAAACATGTTGATTTACAACTAAACAAAGCCTTTACGCTAGACTTGGCACATCTTTTTACTGTCTAAGAGGGTACTATAGCTATATACATTTAAGACATTACATAGCTTAATGTTTTCAGATACATATTAATTGTACATTTTAGTATGTTAGAAAATGGTGAATGATATATTGTTTATGTACTAGATAATTATATTTTTCCTCATGATTTGTGTCAAGCTGCATTAGGATGCTAACTGTTTAATCTAGTTAAACACACAGAAACAGCGTATAAAATTTATTTTTGTTAAACAAAACAAGCTCTTAATACAGTACCTGACTTATTGTGCCATGTTTTATAAAACTTGCTGTCAAAATTTAAATGCTTTCCCCTCGATGCTTTCTTTGTATAGAAAAGTAACCTTTAATTCACATTTTGATAGAAGCTCATGGATTCAGCACGCTTAATTTGTATTTAAATGTTGTAACAGATTATATAATAAGCTTAGATCTTAACATATTTTGTATTAAATCCAAATTTCATTTTAAACAGACTTACTTTAAAAAAGAAAAACTTCTTATAATTAACAAAATCAAAAAAATCCAATTTAAATAAAAATCTGATTTTTTGAAATAGATTATCTACCCTCTGATGTAGTATTCTGTACAAGGACGGCATCTTTTGATACATGAAGCAGGCCTGAATAGGAGAACAAGTTAAAATTAGAGGCCTCGGGAACCCCCGGTGAGTCTGGTGTATTGCGCTCCCGCAAAACTGTTCGATATTCCAGCTTGAGCAGAACTAGCAAATCTCCTTATGCCGAGATAGGAGGTCGGCCATAATGCTACACTTCATTCTCCATTCTCCACCCTGTTTGTGGCCTTGGCATTGCAGAGACATTGCTGCTCCTGGGGGCTTTTAAAGTTCCGAGTCTGGTGACAAATTGGAAATCCCTTCTGTCCGCCTCAGTGTTTCACTGTCTGCTGCTCAGTTCCATTGAGCAGAAGATATTTTGACTAGTGGAGAAGCAGCCAGCGAGTCAAAAACAATAAATTTAAAAAATCCTGTTACTTCCGACATAGTAGGAAGGCGGGCAGTCTAAGTGGTATGGTGCTGTGACTCAGACAGAGCCCCTCTCTAGATGTATGTTATGCCAAGCATACATAATAAGGCAACGATTCTAGTGACCGGTATGGCAACATCTCACTGTCCTGTTGCTTTTTGTGGCTTGTGATGGAATCAGGGGCAGATTAGGTCACAGGACAGGATGTTGTGCTACAAGGCCAGGTTGCAACTGACTTGCTTCTCTCTCTGCCATTTCCCATCTTCCACCACTTTACAGACTGGTGTAATTACCATACCAACCATCCCCTTTTCCAGTATGGCCACCCACCTTCAGTGCCTCAGCCTTAAGTGTGTATGGATGATATACTGTGTGCATATACCTTGCTGAGCCTACCTCTTTCACTGCTGGGCCCATATGCCTGCATCTCTGCTGCCAGCACTTCAGTCTTCAGAGAAGTATTTTTCTTCCAATGCTTATTGTACTTATCCAGGATGACCTCCATCTCTTCATTCCTCTCCATAAAGAGTTTTAGTTCTTGTTAAGTTTTTGGAAAAATCCCCCCCAAAATTGGAGCTAAAAAATATGGGAATAATCTTGGGTTTACTTTATTTTAGGAAGGTTAACTGAATACTTCGTAGATATGGTGAAAATTGGCCAGTTCTAAGACTTTTTCTAAGACTGACTGCACTTCAAATGATATACCAGCTACCTTAAAAATATACATACTTTATAATGCAAAAGGCATATTTTGCCTACCTGGGGATGCACTTGTGTTCAACCACTAGAGAAGATGGTTCAGGTGTGGATTAAGTAACACATGTGATGATTATGCTGAGCTCCCCAAAACTCCCAGAAGGGTCATTTGTATAAATCAGAAAACTGTGGTAGAGTTGGTAGCTCTTTTCTTTAGGCGAAAACTAGCCCTAGTATACCAGGCATATTACAGATCAGGTTTGAAGATCATTTGCAGAGTTCTGTCCAGAAACTTGCAAAGCGTTTATTTGTTCAGCCCTTATGCCTATAAGTAGGGCCCTACCAAATTCACAGCCATGAAAAACGCATCACGGACCGTGAAATCTGGTCTCCCCCTGTGAAATCTGGTCTTGTGTGCTTTTACCCTATACTATACAGATTTCACAGGGGAGGCCAGCGTTTCTCAAATTGCGGGTCCTGATCCAAAAGGGAGTTGCAGGGGGCTCGCAAGGTTATTTTAGGGGGGTTGTGGTATTGCCACACTTACTTCTGCACTGCTGCCTTCAGAGCTGGGGGGCTGGAGAGTAGCGGCAGCTGACTGGGGGCCCAGCTCTGCAGGCAGCAGCACAGAACTAAAGGTGGCAATTCTATACCATGCCATCCTTACTTCTGCACTGCTGCTGGCAGCGGCTCTGCCTTCAGAGCTGGGCTCCCAGCCAGCAGCCATCATTCTCTAGCTGCCCAGCTCAGAAGGCAGCACTGCCACCACCAGCAGCACAGAAGTAAGGATGGCATGGTAGGGAATTGCCACCTTATGCCCAAATAAATTTGTTAGTCTGTAAGGTGCCACAAGGACTCCTCATTGTTTTTTCTCTCTGGTGAAATAAGGGATGAGGCATTTGACACCACTCTGTCCCTGTTGCTCATTACTGCTAATGAACTGGTTTGCTAATACAAGGATATTGCACACCTTTCAGATTTTTAAGCAGATCTCACTTTCAAGTAAAGAGGAAAAGCAAGAGGTTTCCATAAAAGAAATGCCTGGAAAGTGAATGTTCAGAAACCTGCCACGCTCTCTGGGAGTAACATGCTGAGCTGATCCAAGATTGCTTTGTAAACACTGACATCTGCTCGAGTTATCTTATGTAGTAGCACAGTCTCGTCTTTCTCCTATCCACCCTTTACTCTGAAGGCTGTGCCGAAGAGTAGCCTTTAACATGGGTAGCTAATGTGTCCAGGAACTTGTGTGTGAGAAAGAGACATACACACACACGTACATGCACAAGAGGGATTTATTCAACTTCCCTTTTCTGTCGTGGACAGGATTGCCACCTGTTTGTATTGTGTTGCTCTGTGATGAAGTACTACTTTTTTTGCATCAGGCTAAGACATGGTGATATTGCATTGTCATGTTACTTTACATCCTCATTATGGAGTAGATTATGAACCACTTACTCAATATGAGGACACAAGTAGTCCCTTTGCAGTCAATGAGACTAAATAATCAATACTCATGTGAGTAGCTTTCCCACAATTTTGAATGAGGGAATCCTAATCTGGCCCTATGCAATGATGGCTCATCATGTCATCAATACAGCCCAAAAATGTGCATCCTTTTGTCCTAAGACATAGGACATTCCCTCAGGGGACTTGTGACAGTGCTATGAAGATCCCCACACAGCACTTGGTCAGATTCTCTGGATTGCCCAGACAGGGGGACTGATGTTGCTGTGATAGAAGTCAATAGCAAAACCATCAGTACAGGATCAGGATCCTTGGATATTTTTTCCCCTTGACCCTTTACCTTAGTTTTTCTTTGTCCCTCTTCATCATGGCTCTTTAGAAAGGCATGGAAGACCTATTCACCCCTGTTCCCTGCGGCACCTGTCAAGGCTCCATCAGGTACTGTTTGTTGGGTGTGGGGCATTGAATGAACAGCACACATCAAATCTCCCCCTGGAGTCTGAATGTGTCAACTCCATGACTCGTTTACAGTCTTCAGTCCTGAGGTCATTGCCAAATTTGGGTCTCTTGTGCGGCTGCCAAGAGCTGTCTGTGTAATATTTCTAGATCTGTGCGATGTGCTGTGCCAGTACAGATAGTGTCTAAACTACATTTTAAAATAACAGTTTTGAGTTCAGCTAACCATTTTGGGTGGACTTTAGAGGCTGCCTAAATAGGTACTGAAAAATAAAATTAATGGACCAAATTCACCCCGGGTGTAACTCCATTAACTTCAGTGGAGTAACACCATGGATGGATTCAGGGGGGTTCTCAACAAATTTTTTGGTGGCCTCAGAGTGCGGCCACCGACTCTTGCTCGTGGCTGCCCTGACAAACCCGTCTCTGTCCCTGCCCCACGCTGCCCTACAGTGAGGGCCTTCCCTGGGGAAGGTTAGTTGGGAACTCACTGGCTGCCCGCAGAGTCCCAGGCTCCCCGTGCCCCGGCTGGGCGGGAGCAGGGGAGCTGCCCGGGGACTGCCCCAGTGACTGAACACTGCAGCCACCTTGACTGACAAGAGCTGCCTCCGACACTGCACACACCGGCCCCAGGTATCTCCAGAGGCACTGCCTGGCACCCCCCGAGGAGGCTCTATGGTTCAGGGCGCTGATCCCTGGTGGCAGCACCAGATCAAACACCAAGGCGGTGCTGCAGGGAGGGGCTGCTGCTTTGCCTCCCACCCAATCTCCACCCATGCTTTGGAGGCTGTTGTGGTAGCAAAAATATCCGCTGGTGGCCACACTGGAGAAATATTGAGTTAGACTGTGCATTTGCATAGCTGGATCACTAGGTAAGTCTACACTGCAAGCCTCCCGGCCTTGGTAGATGGACTGGCACAAGAGGGGCTCACACTAGCACACTAAAAATAGCAGTGTGGACATTGCTACGCCAGCAGAGGCTCAGACTAGTCACCTGAGTTCAGATGCACCCTACCCCCTGGGTCTGTGCGTGCGCGCTCTCTCTCTCTCTCTCTCTCTCTCTCTCTCTCTCTGTCTCTCTCTCTCTCTCTCTCTCTCTTCCTGTCTAATATTCGGATCCTCCTTCTGTGTTGACAGTGCCTCCCAACTTGGTATCATTAGCAAATTTCATTAGCTACTATTTTTTTGTGCCAAGGTCAATAATCAAAACATTAAATAAGATCAGTTCCAGGACCAATCTTTGAGGAACTCCACAAATAACTTCCCTCTAGTCTGATAGTTCACCTTTCAGCACAGGCCATTGCCTCCCCTTTTGCCAGTTCCTTAGCCACCTTACAATTCTTGTACTAATGCCCATCTTCCCTAATTTAAGAAATAATTTCCCATGGGGTACCCTGTCAAATGCTTCACTGAAGTGCAAGTCTGTAAGATCTACTGCACTTCCCTTATCTAAAAAATCAGTTATTTTCTCAAAGAAGAATATCAGGTTGGTCTGAGAGCGAGAGAGAGAGGAAAAAATGCAAGCACATATGTGAGCACTGGGAAAGAGTATAAACAAGCTAACATGTGAAAGAACGTGCTCTCCTGCCTCTTGGAGTCTCCAGATTCCAGGACGGGACAATGGAGCATACTTGAATAAAAAAAAAGATATCACTATCATGCAAGTTGGGGGTGAGAAAGGGCAAAGTTGACCAACTAAAAATTAGAAATTATTTTTTTCAATCATTTTAGTGAAGATTCAGCCAGGCTTACTGACGCAAGACCAATGCAGTGTGACTATGAGCTAAAATGAAGGTTACCCAAAGTCCTCCTTATTTTGCATATAAAGTAGGCATTTCTAAGCTGTTGTCAATCCTATACATGTGTTTATTTCTACAAATGTGCATTGGACACAGGATCCTAGTAACCATTTTGGGGATCACTCTGTATAATGGAGGTTATATTAGTGAGCGCAATTGAAAGAAAAACTCAGTGAAGGCTGTTTTAAATTCTGAAGTAACCTTAGCACTCATATACATTCTCTCCTCTCTTTCCCTGCCCTACCCCAGTTGCAATGTAAGATTTATGCCCAGGGGGCCTCTTCAGAGAATGCCTATAACTGAAATGTGTTTTCTTATCCCTTGAAGCTAAAAGCCATTAAGAAAAGCAAGTGATTTTAATGACCAGACTTTTCGGAATCCCTTCCTTGAAGCTCTAGTTACTCATGTGACTCAAAGTAGGTCGTATTGTAAAAATGAATTAGACATTGCTTCACAATTTATTGACTTTTAGTTTTTATTCATAGCAGCTTATAGTTAGCAAAGTATGTTATCTTTTTAAGTATCGGTTTAAATAAAATGGGAAAAACACTCTTCATTCTCTCTATTTAAAGTTTCATAGTCCAGGTAGTTGGAGATAGTGGATGTACTGTCTTCTCTCTCTCCATTGGCACCAGCAGTGTTGGCCATTTTAGGAGAAACACAGTATCTGGATAATTCTGCTAAAATGACCAGCAGTGAAATGATTACAGATGACAATTTAAACATCAACTATGGCTATGTCCAGGGCCGGCTCTAGGCACCAGCAAAACAAGCTGGTGCTTGGGGCGGCACATTTTTAGGGGCGGCATGGCCGGCGCCAGAATGCCGCCCCTAAAAATGTGCCCCGGCCGCCCTAGCTCACCTCCGTTGCCGCTTGCGCGCCGCTACTCGCCCTCCCTCCCAGACTTGAGAGCCTGGGAGGGAGGGGGAGAAGCGGCGCCCGTGCCGCGGCCACTCGGAGTCTCCCCCTCCCTCCCAGGCTCTCAAACCTGGGAGGGATGGGGAGATCCCGAGCGGCCGCGGCGCTCGAAACAGCCGTTTCGCGCGCCGCTGCTCCCCCTCCCTCCCAGGCTTGAGAGCCTGGGGGGAGGAGGCAGGGCTGGGGATTTGGGGAAGGGGCGGAGTTGAGGCGGGGCCGGGGGTGGGGGTAATTAAAAAACGGGGGGGGGGGGGGGTCGGCCAAAGTTGTTTTTGCCTTGGGCGGCAAAAATCCTAGAGCCGGCCCTGGCTATGTCTACACTATCGTGATAAGTCGACCTACACTACATGAATAACGTAGCTGGAGTTGCGTAGCTGGAGTTGATGTACCTTAGGTTGAGTTACCACGGGGTCTACACCGCGGGGAGTCAACGGGAGAAAATCTCCCGTCGACTTACCTTACTCTTCTCGTCGGGAGTAGAGTACAGGGATCGAATAGAGAGCGATCTGCAGTTGATTTGGCGGGTCTTTATTAGACCCGCTAAATCAACCGCCGGTAGATTGAGCTCAGAGCGTCGATCCCTGCCATAGTGTAGACCTGCCTCTGGTTAGGTTTCACATTTAACTCCCCCATTGAGATGAGTGGCACAGTTCACACCTGTCAGAGCTTGTTTCATGCTCTCTGCAGTCTTAAGATGAGGGCAGGGCATCAGTTACATTTGGTTGATGGTTTTCCATAGTTTTCACAACCATAAGGACTAAAACCAACATTTTTTTAGAGACTGGTTAGATTCTGGAACAAAGGGGGTGAATTCTCTGGGTTTGTGAAATATACAGGGCCTCACTTATTCTGTGAAAGAGAAAAATATGTATGTAATATAACAATCCATGGCCAACTACTACTTTTCACTTACCAGACGGCACCCATGGTCATTTGCAACATGACAGCAGTTGGGGAAGTAGAATTCAGTCCGGTTACAAAATCATCTCCGCTGAAGCAGACTCTCCATTTTTTTTACATTATTTAACATTAGCAATATAGTGTCTGTGACTCACTGTTAAGTAGTTTTTCAATTCTATCCAGCCAGAGGACGGTGGTGTTGGGAAGGGCGGAGCACATGCAACTGTGTATGTATGAATGCATACATGAACCAATACATTATAATGGGTATAATAATAATCTTGCATTTCCATTTCATCCAAGCAATCTATAAAAACTTTGCTAACTGGTGTCTGTGTGTGAGAGATTTTTGACAACATTGGAAGGGTAGCCCTCTCAAAGGACCTACTGCAAGCTCTATTAAACTACCTACTCCACAATCTAAGTCAAATTGACTATTACATCTTATTTATTGTTTGAAATTAAAAACAAAACAACCTCTCCTCCCCGCCCCTCATTAGTTGCACTAAGGAGGCTCCCAAATTTATACCTGCACCTATCCTAATAAGAATGCATGCACAGGGACAAAACCCCATCCTATTACTTTAACCATCCCAAAAGAAAACCACTCATCACAGCTAATCCTTCCGAGGTGAAAGCTAGAGTGAACATGCAGGCCCTGAAGGCAGATGGATGGTTCCTGGCTCTGTCTGGTGAAATCCAGAGGTGCTGTCCTCCTCTCCTCTAGAATGCTGTGTCATCAGCACCTAGATATTAAAATCTAATTTTTAGAGAGCTCTTCAGATGATTGTATGTGCCCCACTGGTACATGGAGAAAGAAAAGAGGTGGGAGAGGGATGATCTCTCAGGCATGGAATCTAGGACTTAAAGTTAGTAAGGCTTTAAAGACCAAACTCAAAGTCTTCTTGTAGTTTGAATTGTACAATAATAATATTCAAAATTAATAGACCACATTCATCCCTGGATATCAGAGATGGATTTGATCCATTATGTTTAAAACAATGAGCCTGTCAGTCTTCAAAAGCAAATTGGTGCGGATGTCTATACAACAGCAGTGTCTTTTGAGGCTCTTCAGTTAAAGGTATTTAAATTGCAGACTGTTGTAAGGTGCCTGCTAGGAGGAATGGAAAGTGCAGTATGATGAACAGTTCTCCCGGTGAAATTGCCAGTATTCAAGATGTGCAAGAAATCACAGACAATATCAGAGGTAAATTCAAAAGGCAAAGCCTGGCAAATGAATGCAGAAGCAGCGACAAAAATCCATTTGAAATGATTCTCTGCTTGATGACCATCTTTATGAGTGATCAGTGCTGATTATGCTCATCATTTTTTAATCTCTTATTTTTTTAAAATGGTAAGAAGTCATTACCATATTTAAAGGGTGCATGACTGAGAGCTTTAATGAACATAGGGGGTGTACTGATATCCCTTTGCGATGCAGCCTTCAAAATGAAAAGAACCAGACTTAAGCCTACGGTATTCGCGTAATGATGTGGGGCGCATTGGGTTTTTTAACTGGGATTGGGGGTCATAGACAAAGGGTGCAGTTCCATACCCTAATGTGACCATTCAGTTATGATTTGCAACATTTAAAAAAAGTCTTTATTGCACACTGGGAGAGTTTTGGTGCTACAGAAATAATAAAAGATCCAGAACCAAAATTAAATGTGATATAAACTGAGGGCAACTCCAGTGACTCATTTACATGCACTTTTCCAGCATCTTGCATCTCTGTGCTTAAAACATGAAGAGTTAGGATGTGAAACAAGTGCATGGCTCAGGTGTCTGAGCGTCTGTCTAGAGATGAGCTCCTGGGAGGCTGATGAAAGAGAAGGCTTCCTCCTTTTACCCAACGTGCAGAGCAGCGTGGGCACTTCTTTGCAGCTGCTACTGCGCTCCACCTCCGTCACGGAGAATGAGGAGATGAGGTGGTGAGGCTTAAATAACTGGAGCCTCACCACATCCCTTTGAGGTCAGTGATTTTACAAAGAAGGGAACTGAAGTGATTTTTACCTAGATTTTACAAAGAAGGGAACAGAAGCACAGAGAAGTTGAAACTCTTGGAAAGTGGCCCTTGATTGTGGATGTCCCAGATTTTGGGCGCCCAACTAGTCAATGAGACGACTTGGTGCATAAAGTTAGACATGTGTACGTCTTTGCAGGATTAATAGAATTTAAGGCCAAAAGGACCAGTGTGATCATCTAATCTGACCCTCTGCATAGCACAGGCCATAGAATTTCACCCAGTAATTCCAGCATCAAGCCCATAACTTGAGGGGTAGCTAGAGCATATCCTCTGGAAAGACATTGTCTTGATTTAAAGATTTCAAGTGATAGAGATTTCACCACTTCCCTTGATGTGTCATTCCAGTGGCTAATTATGCTCATTTAAAAATTTTCTACCTTATTTCTCAATTTAAATTTGTCTAGCTTCAGC